>NW_021319908.1:331398-498576 GCF_001605985.2 Dendrobium catenatum | reverse complement strand
AGGAAAAAGTGTACAAACTGACTCAGACCTAGTCTACCCAATCTTGAGCTGGTTCCAAATTGTAGTCTGATCGTGTGGACTTGAAATGTTAGTAAATAAGGCCGTCGTAGAGAAATAAGAATGTTTGCTATCATCAAAATCATAAACCATGAAAACAGATCCGCAATAGTTGCCAAGTTATTTCAATAAGAATTTAAAGCTGGTTTAGTACTACAAGATTGTCAAAGGCTTGAAGAGTCCAAACATAGTGGTGACCCAAACTACTAGATTTACCATAAGGTAATCTTCCATCCAATTGAAGATTGTTATATCTTTAAGAATTTTCTAGAAAGAAAATATCAAAAGTGGGAATTTACAATGTTAGATAATGTGCTAACTCACCTTAGAAAGGAATCAACTTGGGTGGTTTCATCCTCTCCTATACCTCTAGTTGAAGAAATAAGAAATGAAAAGAAACCAATATATAAAGAACAGTGGGAAATTACAATCTCCAAGAAAATGACAAAAATGCTGAAGCAGCTCAAAGTCTAGGGGTAAAGTGGAAATCTCATACTGAGCTAGTGTTAGATATGAAAGAACTACCTAAGGTACAGGCATCTACTACCAAGTAGCACCTTGGCCACGCAAGCTCTTCAAAATATGATAAAACAAAATCTTCTATGAATAAGACCAAGTTGAAGAAGCCCAAGGAGAAAAAATATTGTAACTCAAAGGGCTATTGACAATTTAGATGAATATTCCTTGACCATGAGGTGACCTATTAAGCTCCATGACTTCATATCAGAGCTTAAAATAAATTAAACCAAAGAAGACGATGAGGTTCCTCTTCTGGTAGAAGTATGTCGGGTCATCTCGGTGGCGCCAAATACCTCGATAAAAGAAGAATGCACTGAGGTGGTGTTTATTCCGTATAGGTTGTTAAACCTACATAATTATCCCAAGGCTAACTAAGAGGGGGGGGGGGTGAATTGGTAATTTAAAAATTTTCTTAGATTTTTTTAATATAAAATAATTTTAAATTTTATAGAAATTTGATTTTAGATTAAAATAATTTTTTGAACCATAGTAAACAAATTACCAAAAACAAATGTGGAAAATAAAAAAAATAAAGATTTATAGTGGTTCGGTCAAACACGACCTACATCCACTCCCTAAAGACTCCCTCTTTAGGAATTGCACTATTACCAAAGTGATGCTCTTTTTGCCCCCACAATACGGCGGAGAAGCCTTTACAATTCCTCTCTTCCACCAATCCCCAGTGTGGCAGAGAATCATCATCCTTTCACACTCTCCAAGTGTCAGTAGAGAACCATAATCTATTCACACTCTCCAAGTGTCGGCAGAGAATCGTCATCCTTTCACACCCTCCAAGTATCGACAGGGAATAGTCATCCTTTCATACCCTCTAAGTGTTTGAAGAGAACCATTTTCAACTTTAAAGATCTTCTCTCGAGCAACTAGAAAGAAGAAAAGAAGAGTAGTAACTAAAAACACAAAGAGATGACTATTCACTTGTTACAAGAAATCCTTTGAACCCTTCACACTCCTATTACAAGAAATCTCTCTCAAATACTCTATCGAATACACTCTTTCACTTGCTCTTGAAAATCATGAAGAAGAATTATTTTTTACATCAATTTTTAAGGACCTTTTATATGAAAGAAATAAAAAACCGTGCAAAAAACTAAAATTTTCCATTTTGAGCATGTATGATCGTATTTTCATACATACGAATAGCTCAAAAACTTTTGCGTATGAACCTTTTGTGAATCTATATGAAATCTTTTCGTACACGATGATCGTTCAATACAAACCAAGTTCTTATACAACAACAACAACAACATCATCAAGCCTTTATCCCACTACGTGGGGTCGGCTACATGAATCCTTTTTCTCCATTGTGTCCTATTAAAAGTCAAATTCTCGTTTAAATCTAATAAAGAAAGGTCATTCCTAATATTTTCTAACCAAGTCTTTTTAGGTCTACCCCTATCTTTCTTAACATAAGTCAAATCTAATACCTCTACTCTCCTAACAGGGTCATCGGAAGGCTAACCAAGTTCTTATAATAAAAAAAAAATTAGAAAATTTTTCATCTTCGTTTGGATGAAAAGGTACCCCACTTTTTCATACTCTAGACATCGTCTGTATGAATGGGATATCATATAGTACAATCTATTTAGAAAATTTTGAAGTTCATCAGGATGAAAAGGGAACCATCCAATTCATATGCTAGACATTGTCTGTATGAACATGACATTATACAATACGATCGATTCAGAAAAACTTTGAATTCATCTGGATGAAAAGAGACCTGTCCAATTTATACACAGGACGTTGTTTTTATGAACGGGATATTGTACAATACAATCAGTTTAGAAAACTCTAAGATTTGTTAGGATGAAAAGTGATTCATCCAATTCGTACTATGGATGGCATTTGTATGAAGGAAGCTTTGTACAATACGATCAATACTTAGAAAACTTTTCTTCCTGCAGTTCATTTGACTGCTCGTAGGGGAAAATAACTAAATAAATCATCCCATACGAAATGAGTTTGTATAGTACGATTAGTTTAAAAAACTTACAATTTTAAACACTCCAAAGTGTGTGTGTGCACAATTACTCAATTACAATCACACTCTCACAGACTCAATAAAATGAAAAGTACATACTTCATTTATAATGAACCCTAATCTAATCGGATTTGAAATTTTTAATAATCTAGAGTATGATTTCACTAAAATATTAGTACACACAAATAACAAAATAATATATCCAAAATATGTTAGGAGAAATCATAATTAAAACAATAATACTTGGAATCATATAAAATATACATATTGCATGAATCTCAACAATAAAAAAACTAAGTTGCAACAATCTTAACAATCTCCCATTTTTGATGATGGCAAAATAATTATTGTATAAGTTAACATATATACATATATACCCTAAATTTCTCCTTAGCTCCCCCTAAAAGAATAAAACATATGAATATCGAGAAATTCCATAAAGAGCTCATAACAATTTTTTTTTAATATATAAAATACAAACAAAATGCAATATAAAATATAAATAACAAAAACAATATAAAACACAAATAACAAACACAAACATAAGATACAAAAACACAAACACATGAAACACAAAACACAAAACACAAAACACAAAACACAAAATAATATTACTCCCCATTTGACAATAATAAAGAGAGAAAAAAAAAGTTGAAATGAATGATGTCAAATGAGAAATAATAATAATTGAAATAACAAAGTTAATTTTTATAAGATGAAAAAGAAAGATTTAAAAATTTTAAATTAAAGAACAACTTAGATAAGAAAAAAAATATCAAGGTAATGAAGCATTTTAAATAATTATATAAGGAGGATTATTGTAAAAGTGATAAAATGAAGATTAATTAATTTCAATTTTTAATATAAAATATAATTGAAAATTAGATTGATTTGAATTAAAGATTAAACGATAGAGGAAAGAACATATTCGATTTGTGATATTGCACATCTTTTCAAATATTTGTGACACACTTTCTGCATCTTTTTCTATTTGAGCTAATTTTGTGCCGCTTTTTATTTTATGAACCATTGCACAATCTTTCATTTTTTATACACATTGTACATTTCTTTTTGATATACTCCCTTTTTTTATCTTTTCAAAATCAATAATCTAAAAATCAAATTTCTTTAATTACTAAAATAATTATATTAAAACAAGAAATAAAAAATGATAAGACATCAAAATTATAATAATGATATTTAAATTATATTTGCCTAAAATGAACATGAGATTGATATGCTTAACTTGATCAAGTTATAAGTTAACTTAAATTTATGAAATTAGATTTCATAATGAAATTAATTTTGTAATGCAAGTTAATTTATAACACTTTTTAGATCAATTAAAAATAGCTTTCTCATATAGGCAAACTAACATTTCAAACAAAAAATAAAAGTATCTAAATAAAACATGACATTTTTATTGATATCAAAAAGATCGGATACATCAAAACCATTTATATCAATAAACATAACTTCTAAATATCATAACATCAACATAAATCTAAATATAGAAATAAGTAGTACATAAAGAAATAAACACTTCCATCATCATATCATCACATCATCAGGAAAGGACTAGCAAAAGAAACTAAAAAGAAATACATCTAAAACTCTGAAGGACCCTAATATAGAGGAGGTGGATAGTTGAAGACTGAGAAATAGCTATTCATCATAGCTATATTTGTGTTCACCGAGTCAAATTGGCTTTGGATCCATCCCATATCTTTTTTGTACAGTGTACCCTGCTTTATCCTTTCGTGTCTTTTCTATAAAAGGTCCACTAAAAACTTACCTTTAATCTTTTTTTCATTTAGTCTTTATATTTGGTAAAGGGAAATTGAAGGAGAGAGTGTCAGAGAGTGTTTGAAAGAGATTTCTTCCTATTAGAGCATGAAGGATTCACTTAGTTTCTCAAGGGTAAGGATCTCTGTGTGTGATTTGTATTTTACTTCACTCTTTTCTCTTGTCCTTCTTGATTGCTCGAGTGAAGATCTTTCAAGAAGATTCGGTTCTTTGCTGACACTTGAATAGCATGAACAGTCGAAGGTTCACTGCCTACACTTGGAGAGTGTGAATATCTGAAGGTTCCCTACCTACAATTAGAGAGTGTGAACAGCCGAAGGTTCTCTTCCTACACTTGGAGAATATGAACAACTGAATATTCTCTTCCTACACTTGGAGGGTGTGAAAGGATAAAGGTTCTCTGCCTACACTTGGAGGGTGTAAAAGGACGACAGTTCTCTACCTCGCCAAGGATTGGTGGAAGAGAGTTTTGTAAAGGCTTCTTTGCCTTACTGTGGGGGCAAAAGGAGAGTCACTTTGATATAGTGCAATACCTGAAGTTGGAGGCTTCAAGAAGTGGATGTAGGTCGTGTTTGACTGAACCAGTATAAACATTTGTGTCTTTTTATTTCTACTGCTTATTTACTTTACTACAAGTTAATTTTTATGTGGTTGAAAAATTATTTTTGAAAAACTTTAAAATCAACTTGCTTAAGTTCATTAAACAATTTCTATCTTTTTAAAAACCAAGAAAGGGTTAAATTTTTTAAAATTACCAATTCAACCCCCTCTTGGTTAGCCTTGGGACATTAGTTTAGGTCTAACAACCTATTCTAGAATCAATAAGATTCAACAAGTGGTACCAGAGCTTTGTTTTAAAATCATAAGTTTAAACTACTTTTTGATTAACGAGCATGACTACTTTTGGAAACCAAAACACACCTAAAGGCTATTGGATCACTAGACCTCTTTTGTTTGATGATATCCCTTTTAATTTTTGGAAAACATGCATGTCTATATTTTTAAAATCTTTAGATTATTGTATGTGGATCTTGGTACAGGAAGGATATACAAAACTAATTAGACTAGTTGATGGCATTAGAGTAAAAACACCCTTTCCAAATTAGACTGTAGAAAAAAATGACTTAGCACAACTTAATGCTAAATGTTTAAATAATTTCTTTTGTGCACTTAAGTTAGAGGACTACATACATGTTTCCATTTGCAAGAGTGGAAAGGACATATGAGATAGACTCTGTATAACTTATGAAGGGACTAATAAAGTTAACTAGTCTAGATTAAACATCTTGTTACATGACTATGAATTATTTCACATGAAACCCAATGAATCTATTTCTAACATGTACACAAGATTCACTCAGATAGTCACTTCTTTGCATGCATTAGGTAGGGAATTAACTAACACTGAAATTGTTAATAAAATACACCATTGCTTACCTACTACTTATGATGCAAAAATAACTGCTATATCAGAGTCTAAGGACTTAAATGTTTACTGTAATGATAATCTTTTTGGATCACTAATTGCTTACAAGCAAGGAGTGAGTCAAAGAAAGATTAATGCAGGAGAACCACAAAGGGAGAAAAACATTACACTGAAAGTGAAGGAGTTGGAGAGTGATCTATCATAATATGAGGATGATGATGACATTGCTTTGATGACTAGACAATTTAGAAGCTTTCTGAAGAGGAAGCAAAAGAGATGCCAAAAATGGAATAGAGGTAAATTTCATAAGAATGTCATGGTTTTAAATGATGTGATTTGATATAAATGTAGGAAACCTGGACATATAAAATATGACTGCCCAAAACTTAAAGCCAATCCTAGTAAGGAGAAGGTAGAGGAGAAACTAAAAGAGAAGGGAAAGAAGAAATTCCAAAGAGTTTTTTGGGCAGACTTAGCTTCAAACTCATCAAAAACTGAAAAGGAGGAGGAAGTCACAAACTTCTGCTTGATGGATGTAATCTTAATCAGTCAAATCAAGAAGAGGTATGTGACTTAACTTATGCTAAACTTTTAGAAATTTTTGAAAGAATACATGATGCATATAGGAAGTTAAAGAAAATACATGCTAGTTTAAGTTTGAAATTGCAAGAACTTCATAGAGAGTATGAAATCCTTAGAAAAGATTATGTATTAATTGATAACAACCATATGAGCTTACTTAATGAGTTTGATGATTTAAATAAGAAGAATGAGATTTTAAAAACATCTTATGCTCAATTGGAAAAAGACTTTAAAAATTTTAAAGATGAATAAGCAAATATAGAATATCATTTAAATTTTTCCAATCATGTGTTAGATGATGTAAATGCATTTCTAAAGTTGAAAGTAAAAGCACTTGAGGAAAATAGGAAACTGCCAACACTTGAAGATTTTACTAATCCTATTTTATACCAAAAATTTAAATAACCCAGAAAGAATCAGAACAATTATAAAAGATTGAGAAATCCATTTCCTAGAGTTAGATGTTACACTTTTGGGACATATCTCACACACTTGTACTTTAGATAGAAAAAATCATTTAGTGTGGAGACCTAAGATGCATAAACCTAGACATATCATACATGCATCTATTTTTTAATTACCAAAAGGTGAACCCAAACTAGTTTGGATTCCTAGGTCTAATATTTGATGATTTTATAGGTATGCTTTTAAACAAGACATCGTGAGAGCATTTGGTACCTAGATAATGGTTGCTCAAAATATATGATTGGAGAAACTAAGTATTTCATATCGCTAGAAGCTACAAATGGAGGCAGGGTTACACTTTGAGATAACACCACAAGGAAGGTGGTTAGATCAGGTATGATAGGAAATTTGAAAAACTTTTTTATTAAGAATGTACTACTAGTTGAAGGCTTAATGCATAATCTTTTGAGTATTAGTCAGCTATGTGATAAAGGATACTGTATTAAGTTTTTTTCTACTAGCTATATATTAAGCCTAAATGGTAATGATGTTTTGCATAGTATACGGGTAAATAATATTTATATGCTAGATTTAAATTGAATCAAAACTCCTACTGCTTTTTTTTTTAAACTATTTGTGATGAGCCATGGCTTTGGCATAGGAGACTTAGTCACTCTAGCATGAAAAATCTTAGGAAGATTACCCTAAAGAACTTAGTGAGAGATATACCAAGAAAGACATTACTAAGGATCACCTTTGCAATACATGTCAATTAGGAAAATAGGTAAAGTCCTCTTTTCAGTCCAATAAGGATCTTAAAACTAGTAAACCATTGAAGATTTTACATATGGATATTTTTGGACTAGTTAGAATAGTAAGACTAGGAGGGAAGGTATCTGGATTTGTTATAGTTGATGATTTTTCTAGATTCGCATGGGTTAAATTCTTATATCATAAGAGTGAATCATTTGTGGAGTTTAGAGATTTTTTGACTTGGATTCATAGGAAACTAGCTTGTGAAATTTTAATAATCCAAAGTGATTATGGTGGAGAACTTAAAATGATAGATATGAGGAATTTTGAAAAGAAAAATGAATTGATCATAATTTTTCTATACTTAGAACCCCTTAGCAGAATAGGGTAGTCAAAAGAAATAATAGAATATTAATAGAATTTGCTTGAGCCATATTGGCAGAATATTTACTTTCTAGATATTTTTGGGCTGAAGCGGTTAACACTACATGTTATGTTCTGAATAGGGTGAACATCAGATTGAATTTGATTAAAACTTTTTATGAGCTTCTTAAAGGGAGAACACCTAATTTGTCACATTTGTATATTTTTGGATGTAAGGTGTTCATATATAACAATAAAAAATCTACTTTATGAAAATTTGATCCAAAATCAGATGGAGTTTTTCTAGGATACTCTAGTGTTGGAAAATCTTAGAATATTCAATAAAAGAAGTTTGATAATTGAGAAGATCACACATATTATATTTGATTAATCTAATATTTTAGAATAGACGAATGTTGAAGAGGATGAGATATAAATAAACTCCCAAAAGATTGAGAAAGTTAATTTGGAAGAAAAATTGAAGATAGAAAACCCTCTGCCTAGAGAATTGAGATTTTCTAAAAACCACCCTAAAAAAATGATTTTAGGTGAACCTAGTGAGGGTGTTAGGACTAGGCATGGACTGAGCAAAGAAGTTAATCATTATGCATTTATTTCTATAATTTAACCCATAAATATAAATCAAGCACTTTTGGATGAATTTTAGTTTTTGGCAATACAAGAAAAATTTAATCAATTCATAAGGAATAAAGTTTGGGAATTAATTACATGGCCAAAAGATCAAATTATATTTGGAACCAAGTGGGTTTTTTTAAGAACAAAATTAACGACTTAGGAGTTGTTGTTAGAAATTAGGCTAGATTAGTTACTAAAGGGTATAATTAGATTGAAGGCATTGATTTTAAGGAGACTTTTTCCGTTGTAGCGAGACTTGAAGCAATTAGAGTTTTATTAGCCTTTGCTTATTTTAGAGGATTTAAGTAATATCAAATAGATGTTAAAAGTGACTTTTTAAATTGGGTAATTCAAGAGATGTTAAGTAATATCAAATAGATGTTAAGTAATATCAAATACATGTTAAGTAATATCAAATAGATGTTAAGTAATATCAAATTATTTTAGAGGATTTAAGTAATATCAAATAGATGTTAAGTAATATCAAATTATGTCAAATAACCTCCAGATTTTGAAAATTCAAAATACTTAAATCATATTTTTAAATTGAAAAAGGTATTGTATGGATTGAAATAGGCACCTAGGGCTTGGTATGAGAGGTTGAGCGCCTTCCTACTTGAGAGATCGTTTGAAAAAGATAGCGTGGACACAACTCTCTTTTTGAAGAAAATAGGAGAGTATATACTCATTGTACAAATCTATGTTGAAGATATCATCTTTAGATCTATAAATAAAAATCTTTGTAATGATTTTTCTAAAATAATAAGTAGTGAATTTGAAATGAGTTTAATGGGAGATTTAAGTTACTTTCTAGGCTATAGCATTAAGCAAATTGAGGAGGGTGCATTTTTTAGTCTATCAAAATATGATAAGGATATCCTTAAAAAGTTTGAAATTGACAATGCTAAACCTATTAGTACACCTATGAGTTCCTCAGTTCAGTTAGATAAGGACCTAAAGGAAAAATTTATTGATCAAAAGAAATTTATAGGTATTATTAGATCTTTGCTTTATTTGACTGCTAGCAGACCTGATATTATGTTTAGTGTTTATTTCTGTGTTAGATTTTAATCAGATCCAAAAGAATCACATTTGACAGTAGTTAAAAGGATTTTGAGATATCTCTTGGAAAATTAGAACTTAGGAATTTGGTGTCCTAAGTTCAGTTCTTTATTTGAAATAATTGGATATTTAGATTTGGACTTTGCAAGTTATAAGATTGATAAAAAGAGTACTTCTAGAACTTATCAATTTACTGGAAATTCTTTACTTTCTTGGTTCACTAGAAAATAGAATTCCATAGCCCTATCTACTGCTGAAGCTGAATATATTGCCTTAGGAAGTTATGTGGCACAAGTTCTTTGGTTGAAATAATAGTTGATTGATTTAAAATTAACAATAAGCACTATTCCAATTTACTTTGATAACACTAGTGCCATTTGTATTTCAAAGAATTTTATTCAACATTTTAGAACCAAATATATTGACATAAGGCATCATTTCATAAGGATAATGTATCCAAAGGAGAAATTGAACAAAACTTATTTCAACTGAAAATTAACTTGCATATATTTTTACAAAATCACTAGCCTTTGATACCTTTAGCACATTAAGAATGAGGTTTGGAATGATTGACCTGAATGCTTAATGAAAATTTTCTACAAACTTGATTTGTATGTTTTGTGTATTTTCTATTTTTGAGTTTTATGTGCGTTTTTGTGTTTGTTTCAGTGTTTTTGAGTGACTTCAAATTTTTTTCACATCAAATTTCATGTTTTTGATCGATCGTGTGAAATTTCCTAAGTGTTCTATTCGTACTGTACAAAATTTATTTCATATTGGAAAAAATTCTGTAGTGTCTCGATTATTGGGTAGAATAGATTGTGTATCATTTTTCTTCCAATATAGTTTATCTGTATGATCCCCATATCATCTGGACGATGTGTATTCATTTGTATGAACACATATAGAAGGTTATATGGGCAGAAGCAATTTTTATTTCTAATCGTACGTATGAACCTGGAGTTAGTATATACAAACACATGGCATATCGATGTGGGGGATGATTCAAACTATCATTAAAAAAATCTTAAATAATTAATCATCTTGTACGAACACTTATTCGTCTATACGATCGTATGGTCAAAAAGTATGTACGAAAGGAAACCTCATAACTTCCATGATTATGAAAAACCATTTCATTTTAAATGCATTCATTCGTACATACAAAATTTTATTTCGTACGTACAAACTCAAGCATCGTATGGTACAAACCTATTTTCATACGTACGAAAGGTCATTTCTCTTTAAATAAGAGGGCTTTAGAACTCAAATTTCATACACTTCAAAAGCCTTTCCAAACCCTATCATCTTTCCAAATATTTCAATGGCTAGCTCTAGCAAAAGGGGTGGATTGGCTAAGGGTCCATCCTCTAGGAATGATGAAGCCAACTTTTTGTCCAAAACCAATGAGGAATCATTTCCTAGATTTGTTTCTACAAAAATCACTCCTTATAGAGTTCTTCTACAAGAGAATGTTATCTTTCAAGTAATGCCACTTTTTGCCTCTACCCAATTTGATTTTATCCTCACTCTGATTCACTCCTAAAACAAGGAAACTTTTCACTATTTTCTTGACAATATGACTTTTAGCACTTATCAATCTAGGATTAGATCTTATATTTTAAAGAAGCAGGTAGAAATTACTAAAGAAGATTTTGGGGCATTTTTGAATTTAAGTACCGAAGGAATTAGAGCCCATACTTTGACCACTACTTCTAGTTATGATTAGACTGAAATAAACCAAGTGATTAGAGGGATTAGATAAGTGTCTCATTTTTCTAAGGTATCCACTTTAAACTAAGATGCTAGAATCATCCAGCATGTTCTTAGAATCTCCATAATTCCTAAAGCTTGTGATCATATCAACATTACTCCTCTTGTTTCTACTGTAACTTACCTGATCATGACTGGTTAAGCTATAGATGAAGCCCAGCTCATTATTGATTACATTTATGGGCTTTCTAAAATTGGCCATGTCTCTCATAAGAAAAAGAAAAACATAGCCTTAGGACACCTTGTGACATATATTCGTGAGAAGAAGTACGATCTAGTTCATCCTGATACTCACCTAGAAACTCCTATCTACTATACTGATGCTTCATTCGGAGCAATTTTTGGGAGACGTGATGGAAGTGAGGATTCTTAGGGAGAAGGGAGAGCACCTACGTCTACTCAGGGACCTAATCAGAACTACTTTCAAGAGATGGTCCAGCAATTTGATCTATTGGAAAGTCATTTTGATCAACATTTTGAGCAAATTTATACTCATTTCAACTAGCAGGGTACACTGTACAAAAAAGATATGGGATGGATCCAAAGCCAATTTGACTCGGATGGTACCTGCGTGCACTTGTGCCTGTGCATGCTCATGGACCAGCCTTTCAGTATATGGTTCAATACTTTGACCATCTTGAGAGTCATTTTTATCAATGCTTTGATCAAATTAAGACTCACCTACAATAATAGGATGCTCAATACCAACAGGACATGGGTTGGGTTCGAGATCAGTTTGACCAAGTGAAAATAAATGTGGCTATGATGAGTAGCTATTTTACTTTCTTCAACTAGCCACCTCCTCCAGACTAAGGCCCCTTAAAGTAATAGATGTACTTTTTTGTGTTTGTCTTTGCCAGTACTTTTGATATCATGTGATGACCTTTGTAGTTTTTGTGATTATCTTTTATTTTTTGTTTTTGTGGTTAATGATCTGTGTAGGTTAATAGATATAATGTGAGCTTCCATGTATTATCTTATTTTGTTATCAATAAAACTTGTCCTATTTTTTCTTTAGTTGATTTTGTTCTTTATTTTGGAATTATTCTTTAGCCTATATGATTATCCCGACTTAATCGATCTAAAATGTTATATAATATGATCAATAATAGAAAAATTGAATTCATTAGAAAATCTAATTTTTTTCAAAAATTTTAAGTTAGCTTATAACTAGATCAAGTTTAAGGCCATCAATCTCATGTTTTTTTAGGCATACAAAAACTTTAATATTATTATTACAATTTTGATGTCTTATTATTCTTTTCTTCCTCTTTTCAATATAATTATCTTTATACTTAGAAAAATTTGAACTTTTGGATTATTAATTTTAAAAAGATCAATTAAAAAATAGATATGTACAAATATACAAAAATTAAAAGAATGTGCAATGGTTGGCAAATTAAAAAGTTGTACAAAATTAGCCCAAATATAAAAATATGCACAAAGTGTGGCACAAATATTAAAAAAATGCACAAAGCACCACAAGTATATGTTCTTTCCTCTATCTTTTAATCTTCAATTTTAAATCAATCTAATGTTCAATTATATTTCTTATAGAAATTTGACTTAAATTAGTTTTCATTTCATTACTTTTACAATAATTCTCCTTATCTGATTGTCTAGAATAATTCATGATCTTGATATATTTTTTCTTGTCAGTGTTATATCTTAATTTAAATGATATGAATCTTTATTTTTCTCTAATGAACATTAATCTTGTTATTGCAAGTATAACTCAATTTCTTTAAGGATCAATTATAAAAGGCTTCTTATATGACTTCTTACATTTATGTAGTTTATTTCTTCTTCTCTTTTTGCTGTTGTAAAAAATGAGGAGAAATATTGTTTGACATTGAATGTTTTGTTCATGTCTTGAGTATTTTTGTTTGTGTTTTATGTGTCTTGAGTATTTTTGTTCATGTATTATGTGTCTTGAGTATTTTGTTCGTGTTTTATGAGTCTTAGGTATTTTGTTCGTGTTTTATGTTTTGTTTCTCATTTTAGTATCATTTTTATGTGTGAAAAACTTTAAAATTAAAAAATTGATTTGTTCATAATAAAAACCCCTTATGTTCACATGCTTATTCATTCAAAGGGAGTTTAGGAGAAATTTAGGATTTTCAATTTTACTCAAACAATAATTGTTTTGCCATCATAAAAAAGGGGGAGATTATTGAGATAGTTGCTACTTAGCTTTGCATGTTTGACATTCTTGCAAGTTGTATATTTTTTATGATTTCAAATATTATTATTTTGATTATTACTTTCTCTTAACATATTTTGGAAGAATTGTTTTGCTCTTGTGTGTACTAATATTTTAGAAAAATCATACTCAGGATTGTTGAAGACTTCAAATCAAAATCACTTTCGAGTGTATTGTAAATTGAAGTCTGTATTTTTCATTTTATTGAGTCTAAGAAAGTATGATTGTAATTGAGTAACTGAGCACACACACACACGGGAAGAGTTCTAAAATTCACATTTTTAAACTGATCATACAGTACAAAATTAATTCATACAAGATGATCTGGACAGTTATTTTCCCTAACGAGTAATGGAGCGAATGAAAAATGTCAAAAAAATTTCTAAGTATAGATCATATGGATGATATTTTTTGTTCATACCGGGATGATCTCCTCTGGTTCGACATCAAACACTATTTATACAGATGATACTTTCAATCATACTAGGATGAAAAGCTCTGGTGTGCTTTCATTTATTTTGTCCTGCTGGTTCATACATACATATTTTGACATTTCTTTTATTCGTATCGAACGAACACAGTTCATATTAGATGATGATTGAGTATGAAATGATTTCATCCCGATTCATAATGGATTTTTATATAAATAGTATTTGTATTATTTTTACTTATGAAAATATGATTGTACGGGACGATCGTGGATGTTAAACTTAAAAAATTCAATTTTTTGGATGGATTTTCGTTTCTTTTCTAAAAAAGGTCCACTAAAAACTAACCTTTAATTTTTTGTCATTTGGTCTTCGTATTTGGTAAAGGGCAATTGAAGGAGAGAGTATTTGAAAGAGATTTCTTCCTATTATAGCATGAAGGATTCACTTGGTTTCTCAAGGGTAAGGATCTTTGTATGTGATTTGTGTTTTAATTCACTCCTTTCTCTTGTCCTTCTAGATTTCTCGAGTGAAGATCTTTCAAGAAGATCTGGTTTTCTACCGATCCTTGGATAGTGTGAACAGTCAAAAGTTCTCTACCTACACTTGGAGAGTGTGAACAGTCAAAGGTTCTCTGCCTACACTTGTAGAGTGTGAATAGCCGAAGGTTCTCTTCCTGTACTTGGAGAGTGTGAACAGGCGAAGGTTCTCTGCCTACACTTGGAGGGTGTGAAAGGATGAAGGTTCTTTGCCTACACTTGGAGGGTGTAAAAGGATGACGGTTCTCTGTCTCACAGGGATTGGTGGAAGAGAGTTTTATAAAGGCTTCTCTGCGTTACTGTGGGGGCAAAAGGAGAGTCACTTTGGTATAGTGCAATACCTGAAGTTGGAGGCTTTAGGGAGTGAATGTAGGTATTATTTGACCAAACCACTATAAACCTTTATATTTTTTTATTTCCGCTGCTTATTTACTTTACTGCAAGTTAATTTTTTTGTGGTTGAAAAATAATTTTTGAAAAACTTTTAAATCAACTTGCTTAAGTTCATTAATTCGATTTTAAATTTTTAATATCCAAGAAAGGGTTAAATTTTTAAATTATCAATTCACCCCCTTCTTGGTTAGCCTTGGGACATTAGTTTAGGTCTAACAACCTATTCTAGAATCAATAAGATTCAACAATTCCTCCCAAAAAGAGATTGAAAAGAGGCATCAGTGAAGAATATTGACATTTCAGTGGGAGGATTAGGATGAATAATGTTGTACTTCTTTTACAAAATATAGGTAATTAAATATCCTAGAGCAATATTTTTCTTCCTCTTATGAGAAGGAAACCCAATTTTTGAAAGGTTATGAATATAATCCAAGATAAGTTAGGCCTCATTAATTGGTTGTCTAGTAATGATAAAATTAGTAATAGTTGACAGAAGAGGAGTAATATTTATGCGATCACCAGCCTTTGGAATGATTGAAGTTCGTAAGACATGTTGAATGACCCTGGCATTTTGATTTAAAGTGTAGACTTCAACCAAGTGACAAAATTGAGTTAGACCTTTAAGAGTTTTGTTTATCTCAGACTAGTCCTAATCAAATTTAGAGGTTAATGTGTGTGCTCTAGTCCCACGAGTCCTTAAATGAAGAAATGTTCCTAGAACGTCCTTAGTGATTTCCACCCATTGCTTTTTGACAATGTTGTTATCTTACTCTCATCCTTATTGAATCTCATATTTGCTAGGAAATATTGAAAATTCTCTCTATGATAAGCATAAATCAAAGTCAAAATGAAGAAGAACTGGGTTAAGGAAAAAAGAGGCATAACAAAAAGTGGATATCATCTTGAAATAGTAGTCTTGAAGGAGTGATTTTAGAGGCTATATACCTATAGAAGGAATCCACATTATCTCTAGACAAGAAGTTGTTGTCGCCACCCCTGGATAATGAACCTTTAGTAACTCTAGAATGCTTGCTAGAACTTGGAATTTCTAGGTTGGTGCTTCTAGAAGGATTTAAGAAGGGTTTGGAAGTGAATGAAAATGAATTCTAAAGCCCTCCTATTTAAAAAAAAGACCCATCATACAGTACAAAAATAGATTCGTACATACGATCTTGAGATCGTACGGGACAAAAAAATTTTCGTATGGACTAATGATAATGTCCAAAATGAAATGAATTTTCGTAAACACACAATTTATGAGCCATCCTTTCATACAGATTTTTTGACCATACGATCATACAGACGAACATGTGTTCATCCGGGATGATCACTCATTTAAGATCATTTTCATGACGGTTCATCCCCTATAAGAAATGACATGTGGATCATACAAACAAAATTTCATTTCATAGGTACGATTAGTTATAATAATTGATTCTACCCAGATAATCATCTACATGCATACATAAGAAAGTATATAGATCGTACGGGATGATGATGTTATCGTACAGTATGATCTATATGTAAAAGTCTAAATTCATTTTCATTCAACTCCAAAACAATGATTGACATGCTATAGAATTTGTACGGTACGAAAAAAATTCATATAATATGAATAAAACACTTAGAAAATAAAATCCAAAATTTTTTTCTCAAATTCAATCAACCTTACACAAGTAATAAATTTGTAAATAAAAAAAACTCTCAAAATAAAATCCAAAAATAAAAATACACACTACTAAACCAAAAAACAACACAAAAACAAAATCAAACACACATAAAAATATATCAACTTTATAAAATATTTTATCTAATCATTAAGATCAATCACACCTAACCTTATTCTTAATGTGCTAAAAGTATCAAAGGCTAGTAGTTTTATAAAAATGTCTGCAAGTTGATTTTCAGTTGAAATATGATTCAATTCAATTTCTCCTTTGGCTATATATTCTCTAATGAAATGATGCCTTATGTCTATATGTTTGATTCTAAAATGTTGAATAGGATTCTTTAAAATACAAATTTCACTAGTGTTATCATAATAAATTTGGATTGTGCCTATTATAAATCTTAAATCAATCAACTATTGTTTAAACCAAAGAACTTATGCCACATAACTTCCTAAGAAAATATATTCATCTTCAGTAGTAGATATGGCTACAATTTTTTTTTCTACTGGACCAAGAAATTAAAGAATTTCTTATAAATTCATAAGTTTT
Organism: Dendrobium catenatum; assembly: GCF_001605985.2. Taxonomy (NCBI): domain Eukaryota; kingdom Viridiplantae; phylum Streptophyta; class Magnoliopsida; order Asparagales; family Orchidaceae; genus Dendrobium; species Dendrobium catenatum. Next base: position 481,413 of record NW_021319908.1, on the reverse strand, counting down.
AAATATACTCCTTCGATCAATCCTACAACCTGCAAAGGCTAAATCTGAAGATCTAGCAATTTCAAATAAAGAGATATACTTAGGATACAAAATTTTTAAGTTCCGAGTTCCCAAAAGATATCTCAAAATCCTCTTTATTACTATCAAATGTGATTCTTTTGGATCTGATTAAAATCTAGCACACACATAAATACTAAACAAATTATCTGGTCTGCTAGTTGCCAAATAAAGCAAAGATCAAATAATTTCTCTAAATTTTTTTTATTAACATATTTTCCCTTTGGGTTCTTATCCAACTGAACTCAGGAACTCATTAGTGTACTTACTGGTTTAGCATTGTTTAATTCATATTTCTTGAGGATGTTTTTAACATAATTTGACTAACTAAAAAATATTCCATCCTCAATTTACTTAATGTTAAAATCAAGAAAATAACTTAAAATATTTCATTAAGCTCATCTCAAATTCACTACTCATTATTTGAGAAAAACCATCACAAATATTTTTATTTGTAGATCCAAAAATGATTTCATCAACATAAATTGGAACAATGAGTATATCATCTTCTAATTTTTTCAAAAAGAGAGTTGTGTTCACACTTCGTATTATAAAAGATCTATCTAAAGGAAAAGTACTTAACCTCTCATATCAAGCCTTATGTGCATATTTAAATCCATGCAATGCCTTTTTCAATTTATACACATGATTAGGGAATTTAGAACTTTCAAAACGTGGAGGTTATTCAATATAGACATCCTATTGTATCACAACATTCAAAAAGACACTTTTAACATCTATTTGAAATAATTTAAATCCTTTAAAATAGGCAAATGCTATAAAACTCTAATTGCTTCAACTCTTGCTACAGAGGTAAAAGTCTCCTAAAAATTAATCCCTTCAATTTAATTATACCCCTTAGCCATGAATCTAGCCTTATTTTTAACAACAACTCTAGAGTCATTCATTTTATTTTTAAATACCCATTTAGTTTCAACTATACTTTGATTCTTTGGCATTCCAATCAATTCTTGAACATCATTCCTTACAAACTAATTTAATTTTTCTTGCATGACCAAAATCCAAAATTCATACAAAAGTGCTTGATTTATATTTGTGGGTTCTATCATTGAAATAAAGGCAAAATGATTGACTTATTTGCTAAGTCTATGCCTAGTCTTAACACCCTCACTAGGTTCACCTAAAATCAATTCTTTATGGTGGTTTTTAGAAAATTTCAATTCTCTAGGAAAATGATTTTCTATCTCAAAATTTTCTTCCAAATTAACCTTCTCAATTTTTGGGACTTATTTTTTAAATCATCCTCTTCCAAACTTTTCTTTTCCGAAATACAATATTCATTAAATGCAACATGTGTGGTCTCCTCAGCTACCAAAGTTTTTTTGTTAAATACTCTAAATGATTTCCCAATACTAAAGTATCCAAGAAAATTTTCTTCATCTAATTTTGGATTAAATTTTTCTAAAGGAGATTTTACATATTATGAATGAATAACTTACATCCAAAAACATGCAAATGTGATAAATAAGACGTTCTCCCTTTAAGAAGCTCATAGGATATTTTATTTAGTTTTGATTTAATATTCACCCTATTCAAAATATAACATGCAATATTAATTGCTTCAGTCCAAATAAATTGGGAAGTGAATATTCTGCTAACATGGCTCTAGCAGCTTCAATTAATATTATGTTCTTTTTTTTTACTACCCAATTCTACTGAGGGCTCCTAGGTTTAGAAAAATTTTAATCAATTCCTCATTCCTTACAAAAATCCTCAAATTTTTATTTTCAAATTCACCTCCATGATCACTTTGAATTGTTAAAATTTCACATCCTAGTTTCCTCTGAATCCAATTCAAAAAGTCTCTAAATTTCTCAAATGATTCATTCTTACGAAATAAAAATTTAACCCACATGAATCTCAAGAAATCATCAACTATCAAAAATTTGTATAGCTTCCCTCCTACACTTATAGTGCTAACCGGTCCAAAAAGATCCATATGAATAATCTCTAACAATTTTTTAGTTCTAAGATCCTTAGTGGAATGAAATAAGGACTTCACATATTTTTCTAGTTGACATGCTTCACAAAGGTGATCCTTAGTAAAGTCCAATTTTGGTATGCTTCTAACTAATTCCTTTTAGGTAATTTTCCTAAGATTTTTCATGCTAGTGTGACAAAGTCTCCTAAGCCATAACCAATATTCATCAAAAATTGTTTTAAAATAAAAAGTATTAGGAGTTTTAATATAGTTCAAATCTAACATATAAATATTGTTTACCTTGATTTCATATAATACATCATTTCTATTTAGGCTTAATATGCAGCTAGTGTTAAAAAATTTAATGTCACACCCTTTGTTACATAGCTAACTTATACTTAACAAATTATGCTTTAAGCCTTCTACAAGTAGAACATTGTCAATGAAAAAGTTATTCAAGTTTCTAATTATACCTGTGCCAACCACTTTCTTAGTGGTATTATCTCCCAGTATAACCTTGCCTCCATTCTTGGCTTCCAACAATATGAATTGTGTAGTGTCTCTAGTTATATGCTTTGAGCAACCACTATCCAGGTACCAAATGCTCTCACAAGGTCTTATATGAGAGCTTTCCTACAAAACAATCAAATGTTAGACTTGAGAACCCAAACACCTCTTAGCAAAGTTAAACTAAATTCATGTATAATATGACTTATTTTATGCATCTTAGGTTTGTTGCGAATCTATTTTCAAGGATTATGATTTTGATGATAAAAATACTCTTGTTTCTCTACGACTGCCTTACCTTCTGACATTTCATGTCTACAAGATTAGACTACAATTGGAACCAGCTCAAGTTTGGGTAGACTAGGTCTGAGTCAGTTTGTACCTTTTTTTCTTTCTTGAGTCTATTGTAATTGATGTGGCTCCTGATGCTAAGTAATTCTGCACACACACACCTTGGAAGAATTTCTAACTGTTCTGTAAAGTTTATTATTTTTGGTAACATCGTCCAGGACGATATTTATGTCGGCATGGATGATCAATTTAAAAATAGAAACCCAAATTAGAGCATCCTTATTAAGGCAACAACATTAAGCACATCATACTGGATAATTTTGTATCGACTAAGATGATAGCCTCAAAATAGAAAGAATCAGACACCAGATTTATTTAGAAATTACTTATTTTTGGACATCATCCAGGGCATCATACAGGACATCATCTTGGATGATCCAGCACAATTTTATTTAAATTAATCTGGTATTTAAGAAAATCAATTAAGACTTGATTGCACGATCAAATCATCATGGACGATCGCAGGATCATCCTGAACGATACGCTAGATGATATGGGACGATACGCTGGATGATATGAACAAATTTCTTCTGATCATCTCAGATCGTACCGACTAATTAGGCTTATTTTGCACTGATCATACAAGACGATACTAGTATCTACCTAGATGATAATGTCATCAAGTTGCAATTAATGAGCTCATTTTGAGCTCTTCTATTTAATCTTTGAAAAGGCACTTTGTAAGTGTATTTGGCAGCCATTATAGCTTCGTTCTTTTGGAGGGAACTTGAAGAGAGCTTGAAAGGGAAGGAGGAAAGGTTGGAGTTTAAGAGAGGGAGAAGATCCTTGGAGGGGGTTTCAAGGGAGTGTGAAGGGGGATTCCACACGGTTGCTCTGGCGAGCTTGCTCCTTAGTACCATCTGATTCAAGACTTATCTTAAGGGAAAGTTCTTGGAAGAAGAAGATCTCTTTGGTGTCAAAGGACTCGGCTACTCCGCCGCACCAGAAAAGGTGGAAGTGATTTTGTAAAGGCTTCTCCGCCTAGTTGTGGTGGATAAAGGAGAGACACTGAGTTTATTGCAATACTCGAAGGGTGCCTCTAGGTCAAGGTTTGACCGAACCACTATAAATCTAGTATGATCTTTCCTTTATTATTTCCCCTTTTAATTTCAGCATTGTGTTTTCTTTGTGGTGGATTTTGGTTTGGTTTTATATTTTATGCTTTGATTGTAAGAAATTTTTTTAAAATACCAATTCACCTCTCTTTTAATTAGCCTTGGGCTAGTTCATAAGGGCCTAACATTCCTAATGAATTTTTAAGGTTTCCACACTAAATGAGTCTTTCTATGTAAAGTACAAGTGTGTGAAATATGTCCAAACATCCCGCAAGTAAAACATTTAACTCTAGGAAAAGAATTTTTCAATCTCTGATAATAAGTCTATCTCTTCTTAGAATTTAAAATGCTTGCTTTTAAAATAGGATCAGTAAATTCTTCAAGTGTAGGGGTTGTCCTATTTTTCTCAAGAGCATTCACCTTAATTCTATGAAATGAATTAGCATCCTCTAACACATTAATATCATATTTCAAATATTATTCTCTTTTTTATATTCATCATTAAAATTCTTAAAATCATTTTTCTAATTTAGTGTAGGATGATTTTAATAATTCAAATCATTGAAATTATCAAGTAAGTTCATATGGTTATTGTTAATCAGTGTGTGATCTTTCTTAAGGGTTTCATATTCCTTTTGTAATTCTAAGTTCAATCTAACATGCATTTTCTTTAATCAATTCATCATAGGTTAACTAACATACATCTTCTTGATCTGACTGATCAAGATTATTGGCCATTAAGCACATGTTGGTGACTTGTCTTCCTTTTCTATTTCTGATGAATTCGAAGCTGAGTCCCAACAGAAAGCTCTCTGAAATCTCTTCTTGCCATTTCTCACATTCACTTTCTTCTCCACCTTGCTAGGAGTGGCTTTGAGATTGGGGCAATCTGATTTTAAATGTCCAGGTTTCCTGTATGCATAGCAAATATCATCTTTAGAAATCTTAACATTTTTGTAGAACTTACCTCGATTCCACTATTGGCGTCTCCTCTACTTCTTTTTAAGAAAACTCTTGAATTACCTTGTCATCAAGGCAATGTCATCATCATCCTCAGGTTGTGACTAATCACTCTTAGATTCATTCACTTTCAGTGATATGTTCTTCTCCTTTCGCTGTTCTCCTACATCAATCTTCCTTTGAGTCACTCCTTGCTCATAAGATATTAGTGATCCAAGGAGATTATCAATAGAATACACATTTAAATCTTTTGACTATGAAATAACAATAATTTTAGCATCATACGTAGTAGGAAAATAATGAAGAATTTTGTTAACCATTCTAGCATTCATTAGTTCCCTACCTAATATGTATAAAGAAGTGAATCTTGTGAACATGTCAGAGATAGATTTGTTGGGTTTCAAGTGAAATAATTCATAATAATATAATAAGATATTTAATCTAGATTACTTTACCTCATTAGTCCCTTCATATATAATATAGAGTCTATCCCAAATATCCTTTCAACTTTTACAAGTAAAAACTTGCACGTAATCTTCTAACTTAAGTGCATAAAAGAAACTATTTAAGCATTTAGCATTTAATTATGATAAGTTATGTTCTTCTACAGTCCAGTCAGCAAAGGGTATTTAAACTCTAATGCTATCTACAAGCCTAGGTGGCCTAGTATACCCTTCTTGAACTAAAATCCATATATAATAATCAAGTGATTGAAGAAATGTAGATATGCATGTTTTCCAAAAATCAAAAGGGATATTATCAAATAACAAAGGTCTAGTGATTGAATACCTTTTAGGTGTGTTCCGATTTCCAAAAGTAGTCATTATCATTTTCAAAAAATACTCTAAACATATTGTTTTAAAACAAAGTTCTAATACCACTTGCTAATTCCATATAGGGTTTTAAACCTAAGCAATTTTCCCAAGGCTAACCATGAGGGGGGCTGAATTGGTAATTTAAAAATTCTCTTAGATTTTTTTAAAACAAAACCATTTTAAATTTTTTAGCAATTTGATTTTAGATTAAAATAAGTTTTTCAACCATAGTAAATCAATTGCATAAAATAAATGAGGGAAATAAAAAATAAAGATTTATAGTGGTTCAGTCAAACACGACCTATATCCTCTCCCTGAAGACTCCCTCATTAGGTATTGCACTATTATCAAATTGACTCTCCTTTTGCCCCCACAACAAGGCGGAGAAGCCTTAATAATTCCTCTCTTCCAGAATTCCTCGATGTGGCAGAGAACCATCGTCCATTTACACACTCCAAGTGTTAACATAAAATTGTTATTTGTTTAAACTCTCTAAGTGTTGACAGAGAACCGTCATCCTTTCACACCCTCCAAGTGTCGATAGAGAACAGTCGTTCTTTCACACCTTCGAAGTGTCGGTAGAGAACTATCATCTACTTCAAAGATCTTCTCTCGAGCAACTAAAGAGATAAAAAGAAGAGTAGTAACCAAAAATATAAAGAGATCCTTACCTTTGAGTAACCTTGTGAATCCTTCATACTCCTATTATAAGAAATCTCTCTCAAACACTCTTCTAAATACACTCTTTCACTTGCTCTTGAAAAATTACGAAGAAGAAGAATTTTTCACATTAGGTTTTAAGGACCTTTAATATGAAAGATATGAAAAACCATCCAAAAAACTAAAATTTTTCATTTTGAGCAGGTGTGATCATACAGTACGATCATTTTTTTGTATATATGAATAGTTTAATAACTATTATGCATGAACCTTTTGTGAATCTATACAAAATATTTTCATATATGATGATCATACAGTACGAACCAAGTTCGTACTATATGAACAATTAGAAAATTTTTCAGCTTCGTCAGGATGAAAAGGTACCCCATATTTCCGTACTCTGGTCATTGTTAGTATGAATGGGTTATCGTATAATACAATATGTTTAGAAAATTTTTAAGTTCATCAGGATGAAAAGGAACCCATCTAATTCATACTCTGAATGTCGTCTATATGAACATGACATCGTATAGTATAATCAGTTCATAAACACTGTGAATTCATCGGGATGAAAAGGGACTCGGCCAATTCGTACTCTAGATTTCGTACTTAAAGATTAGTTCAAAAAACTTTGAGATTCGTCAGGATGAAAAGGGACCCGTCCAATTCATACTCTGGATGGCATCTATATGAAGGAAGCTTCATATAGTATGATCAGTAATTAGAAAAATTTTCTACCTGCATTTCATTTGATTGCTCGTAATGAAAAATGACTGAATAAATTGTCTCGTATGAAAAGAGTTTGTATAGTATGATTACTTTAAAAAATTACAATTTTAAACACTCAATAGTGTGTATGTGCACAGTTACGCAATTACAATCACACACTCTCATACTCAATAAAATGAAAAATATATACTTCATTTACAATGAACCCTAATCTAATCTTATTTGAAGTCTTTAACATTCTGGAGTATGATTTTCCTGAAATGTTAGTACACTCAAATAGCAAAATAATACATCCAAAATTTCTTAGGAGAAATTATAATTAAAATAATAGTACTTGGAATCATCAAAAATATAAATGTTACATGAATCTTAACAATTAAAAAACTAAGTTGCAATAATCTCAATAGAGGCACCCTTTCAATCCTGTAGGATGGTGTCACCAATGGATTATAGTTTAGTGGATGATCTATATTTTCAAAAAATAGATGAGTCAAATCCCGACATAGCGTCATAGATGGGACATGTAAACCTGGGTGGTGATTCTGAATTAATAGATGAATCCCTTGATATAATAATGGTCCACTCTAAAGAAAATGCTATGTCAAATGAATTTGAGCCAGAGGAAATCACTCAAGTGAAGCTAAAAAGTGATAAGATACTACACCTCCATCGAAGAAATGGATCTCCAATAAAGATAAGGGGAAAGAGATAGTTGCCAAAGAAGATATAATCCCTAAGGACCCCATAAAGAAAGATAGTTCAGCAAAGGAGATATATTATAATATCTTATTCCCTCTTAGGAAAATCCCAGCACAACCTAATATATACAATGCTCTTGGAATGTCTAAGGACCTTCGAGAGACTTTGATTAAGGCTCTCAAGGACCCTAAAAGGTATGAGGCATATTTTGTTGGGCGAAACTTAACTGATGTTTTGTAAGTCTGCAATAAGTCATTCATCACCTTCTCTGAAGAGGACTTGATGCTCGGAATGATAGATCATAATCATACTCTATATATTACTATAGAGACTGATGGCATGATAATAAGTTAAATTATTATCAATCTGAGGACCTCCATAAATCTCATGAGCCTCAAAACATTACGATCATTGTGCCTCGATGTGTAACATCTTGGGCCAGAAAAGTAGATGGTACATGGCTTCAACGAGAAAGGTAAAAGGACCCTTGGATCATTCATACTCCTGCTCTTATTTAGAGAACTTCATATAGATTCCAAATTTGATTTACATAGATACTACATTTATGGGGCTTCTAGGTCACCTATGGTTGCATGAGTAAGGCATTATCCCGTTAATACTACATCAATATATGAAGTACCTGATGGATGGAGAAGAATTCAGGATATTTGGTGACATCCAGCCCTTTATAGTCCATAAAGTAACAATTTATGAAGATGCTAAATATATTATTCCAAAAGATTCAAAGTCGTTAAACTTTCTTGAGGCTAAGGCATCAAATTCAAAGGCTATAAAGCATCCTGAACAAGAAGGTGAGAAAAAATAGGTAAGGAGAAAAAGGCATCCCTGGCTCCTCCCAAAATAGCAACTACTCCCAAAGAAAGAAATCTTATGCCTCATCTAGGTAGTGACATAGATGAAGAGGATGTCACTCCTGTCAAATCTCAAAAGGTATGCCAATCGACAACCAAACAAAGAAAGGAAACTGAATATTCAAATGATGATTTTGACTACGACTCTATCTACATGAATATATTGTAATGTATATTTTCTAGAAGAATAGATATCCTATCAATCTTAGATTGCATGCTCATAGTCATGCATGTTCCCCTTTAATACTTTAGGGAAATCACTCTGTGAGAGGTGCATAAGATTGAAGAACTCACAACCCATTATCTACCTCTTCTTGAAAAGGGGATTGAGTTAGGAAATGTGCTCTATTCCATGTGAAGGCGTTAAGAAGAGAATTGTTACAGGTGTTACAAGCACGTTGATTCTTAAGAGTTTCTACCTATGAGGCTAACAAGATTTAATACTAAAGTTATTCAAAGAATGCTAAGAAAGAAAATCAATTTTCTACCACCAAATGACAACTTCATACATAACTGAGCCATTAGTATGGAAGGAATATGTGTCTATTATAATGAAAAGATATGGTTACATATAAATGTATCAGATTCATCAGGATAAAATATCTCCTGACGGAGACTTGCTAAGAAATCACACATGGGAAAATCAGATCCTAGGGCAATGGTGATGAGGAGAAGTATGAAGTTGACACTTATGATGATCAGCCCATAGAAGCTAAGCTTGCACCACAAGAGCTTGAAGATGGCATATATATCATTATTATCGATGAACTAAAAGAAGTAAACTTAATAACTAAAGAAGATCCTTGTCCAACCTTCATTAGCTCTCTTTTGCCTGAAGAGCAAGTAGAAAAAATAAAAAAGCTTTTCTGTAAATTCAGGGATAATTTTGTCAAGACAAATGTTGAGATATCTGGCTTATCCCCTTATATGGCAGTTCATAGATTATCCATCAAGCATGATGCAGTGCCTATCAAACAATCTCCAAGGAGAATGAGATTGGTGGTTGAAGAATAAGTTATTATATAAATGAAAAAGCTTTAAAAAACTAGCTTTATTTATGAAGAAAATATATGCCAATTGGATTGCCAATATTATCTTGATAAGGAATAAGAATGATCAATTTCATGTCTATATTGACTTTTGGGACCTTAAGAAGGCATGTCCAAAAGAGGACTTCCCACTCCTAGTGTCAAAAATATTGGTGGATAATACTTCCAATTATAATATATTCTTATTTTTCGATGGATGATTAGGCTACAACCAAATTAAGATGGCGCCTGAAGATGAGAAGCATACATTGCTCAGAACATCCATCGATAGTTTTTGCTATACGGTCATACCCTTTGGCCTGAAGAATTTTGGAGCCACCTACCAGCGAGCAATGATGCGTACTTTTGATTAGTTAATACATCAAAAGATTGAGTGCTATGTAGATGACCTTGTCATCAAGAGCATGGACCGAAAAGATCATTTAGATGAGTAACATATTATATTTGAGAGAATAAAAAAGTTTGATCTAAAGATGAACCCTATCAAATGTATTTTTGGTGTTTCTTCAGGCAAAATTATGGGGAATGTCGTTCATCATTGAGGCATCAAAATTTACCCCAATAAGATCAAGGCAGTTATGAAGATGCTTCCACCAAGGAACCTCCATCAACTTTGCTCATTACAAGGGAAACTAGCTTTCATTTGATGATTCATATCAAATTTTTTGTGTAGGTGTCGTCCATTTTACAAGTTAATAAAAAAAATGTCCACTTTAAATGTGATGCAGAGTACTAAAAAGCATTCGATAGCATTAAAAGATATATATTGAATCCAACTATTCTTGTAGTGCTAATTCAAGATAATCCTCTTATACTATTCACAGTGGCACTAGAAAAGTCCTATAGAGGATTGGTGGTCCAACATAATTAAGAGGGTAAAAAAAATGCACTCTAATACAATCGTCAAAGGTTAATTAGAACATAAGTGTGATATTCTCTAATTGAGAAGCATTATCTGGCATTGATTTTGTAGTTCAAAAACTCTGCCACTACATACTTTCTCATAAGATCAAGTTGATATCAAAGATATATCCACTAAAGTTCTTGATGATAAGAACAGCGTTGATAGGTTGCCTAGCCAGGTGGGCAGTGATACTACTGTATTTTGATGTCACGTACATACCATAAAAGATGGTTAAAGGGCAAGTATTATAGGATTTTCTAGCTGCACATTCTATCCCTACTCATTTTTATAACACCTGAAGGAGGCATAATGATATTTTTTTTCAATTTAATTGAACCCTTGAAAAAATATGAGGCTGAGTATGAAGCTTTAATAGTAGGATTGACGATTGCAATCAACATTAGAATTCAAAATCATCAAATCATCAATAACTCTCAACTCTTGATAAATTAAGTCTTGGGAATTTACAATATTTTTAAGCTTTAGTTGACCTATTACCACTGGAAAACCCTTGATCTCCTGAAGTAGGTACAAAATATTAAAATAACTCAAGTTTCTTAAGGATAGAATGCCAAGGTAGATTGCTTTACCAAATTAGCCAAGGAATGGCAAATACCAAAGAGGTGAGGCATATATTTATTAGATTTTATAATCATCGGGTTTTAGAGCCCGCTCTGTTATAATTATCGAAGGTAAAAGAAGTACCAGATTCAAGCCATTAAGATATAATTTTGATAAACCCTCAACCTTTCCATCAGTTCATTATAAAGAATTATCTGGAAGGATATCATGTAGTAAGAGACATAAAGCTAGTCAAGTTTTAAAATCATGGTGGCATTGCTTAAATATTTAGGTAGATGATGATTGCAGACAACCATTCATCAACTACTTGAAAGAAAAAAAACTATCGGAAAAAAAATCTACAGCCGCACAAATTTAAAAAAGGGTATTACGCAATGCATTTGTCAATGACATGCTATACTAATGAGCTTTTGACCAGATGAGGCTAAGGTGTATAGGGATTAAGGAAGCTGATAGAGTGTAGCAGATGTCAACGAAGAACTTTTTGGTGCACATCATTCAGAACCTAAAATGGCCACTAAAATTAAGAGGATGGGTTTTTATTGGCCAACAATGGTGACAAATTATATTGACCACGCTAAGAGGTGCCATGGGTGTCATATCCATGATGATTTTTTACATCAACTGCTAAATCCACTATACCCAACAATAACATCTTGGCCATTGAATGCTATGGAATTGATATAACTGGACTGATAGATCCACCATTATCAGTCAGACACTACTTCATACTAGCAATAATAGGCTACTTTTTTAAGTGGTAGAAGCAGTTCCTTTCAAAGAGGTCACGATGAGCTTGTGATCAACTTCTTCACCCATAACATCGCCTGAAAATTTGGTGTACCGCATCACATAATCTCAAATAATGGTACAACTTTCAAAAGCACTAAAATTAATAAATTTATCGATCGCCGCAAGATTGATTGATGATATTCCAATATATACTATCCAAGAGCAAATGGCTTAGCAGATACCTTTAATAAAGCACTGGTTAAATAGCTAAAGAAGATTCTTACCAATAATAAAAGAGAATAGCATTCGAAGATGATAAAGGCATTGTGGGCATATTTTATAACATATAAAATGTAGACCAAAGCCACTTTATACTTACTGGTGTTTGGAGTTAAAGCAGTGTTGCCACTATAAGTTAAACTACTCTCTCTTTGGGTCTCTATCCAAAATGAGCTTACTCAAGAGAAAAATTATTGATTAACAGTTGAAGAGCTTGATGCACTTGATGAAGTTAGCTTATAAGCTCAAGTAAACCTAGAAATATACTGAGGAAGAATGAAAAAAAAAATTAATTGGATGGAGCGTCCTCAGCATTTCAAGAAGGAGAATTGGTCATAGTGTTGAGAAGGTTAATCATCCCACACTAAAAAATTGTGGAAAATTAGTATCTAATTAAGAAGGCCCCTTTATCATAGAGAAGGCATACCAAGGAGGAGCCTATCAACTTATTTACCTGGACGATCAGAGGCATATATTGTCAATCAACAACCAACATTTAAAGAAGTGTCATGCATAAAAATTTCTTATACAATGTAATATACAATGATAAAAGTGTTATATGCATATTTGCCAATATATGTTATATTTTATATTTTGAAATTTTTTTGTATAGTAAGAATGCATTTCAAAATTCCCTACATAAGATTGGGTATATTTTAAATATTTATTTGGGTAAATTTCGAGCAATATACAAATATTCTCAAATAAATATTAAAATATCAAAATATAAAGCCTATCCAAAATCTCCCTATAAGATAGGGAGGGTTTTAAATATTTCTTTGGGTTGATATAATGTTACGCGCCTAGATCCCTATATAAATATTTAAAATCTCAAAATTTCAAATTTATTCTCTTCTAAAATGTCCCTAGGAAACAAGGGCATTTTAAATATTTATTCGAGTTTGCATCACACTGCATTCCAAGATTCTTGAATAAATATTTAAAATTATCAATACATATATTTTTTCATACAGAAGGATATAACAAACTCTTTTTCAAAGTATATGCAGGTAATTTTCTAAAAGTTCAAGACATCATCTTCTCAAACATGGTAAGATTTCAAAAGTCAGAAAAGAGACTTTTGTGACTACACACTCTAACAAGTTAGGATAATACAGCTTGAAGTCTTACAATAACCTAAAGCTTAAGGTTTGAATGGGTGTAAAAGGCCGGATCCAATAAGCCCAAATATGGTCAGATCTCTAGCAGCTTCATTTACTTAACATGCAAGAAGAAAGATTGTAGTAGTGGAACTCCCACTTCATCAACATATCAGTAGGGAATGTAGGAAGTATAAAGGCTTATTTAACAAAACAAGTTCAAGTGATCATAGTCTATCAAATTCTCCTAATTGCCTAGATAATCAAAGTTCCAATGGGAGGGATTAGTCGCTAATGCTAATAACTACCGAATGCTCATAGAATCCAAGTCTTCAACCCTAAAGGATAACTCTAAATCTACCAACTTCAGTAAAATTAGTATTGGGGAGCACATTTATCATAGCTCAAATCTAAAGCCTAAATGAGTGTAAGAGGTCAAATCTAACACACCCAAATATGATCGAATCACTTGCAGCTCCATCTACTTAATATGCCATAAGAAAGGCAGTCATAGAGGAACCCTCATTTTAGAAACCAGAGGATAATGAGCTATCAAATCTTAGCTCACCTAGTCTGATGAACTTAAGTGACTCAGATTGAAGACTTCTTAACTGGTTAAGGATCAAGATACTACCTATAATTGGTACTATCAACCAAATCTTAAACTTACAAATCCTTCAACAAATCCACAAAGAAATAAGCAAGAATCGAAGGAATTTTTCTTCAGCAAGTTTGCAAAAGCATAAAATTAAGGACTGATGAAATTATCCTAATGTTCATATAAAGCTTAAGGCTGAACTAAGAGGAGTTCGCCAGCAATAAGTCAGCCACACATAAAGCTCTGGACTAATGAATTCTAGCCACTAACTTAATATGAACATGAATGGTTTAGGTCAGTGACATTTACTCCTTGATCAAGCCCACCAAAGCAAAAAAAGCATAAGGTCGAAGGTACACAAATCCCTTGACAAGTCAGTATTGATAAATCATACAATCCTTCAACTATGTTTGTAGCACTAAGCATAAGGCAAAATAAACCAAAATCTTAGGACTCAAGTTAAAGCTATAAAAAGAAGCATCTTGAATAAGACCTACAAATGTCCCTAAAGACTAGGGGCATTTTAAATATTTATTTGGGTCAATAGCATGCCATATGCTGAGATCCCCAAATAAATATTTAAAATTTTTCCAAAATATAACTAAACGAGGGAAGAATAAAAGATATCAGTAAGCTTAATGTGCATCAGCATAAAGCATAATTTAGCAATGAATAATCCACACTATAGGAAACAAAGCTCCACCAAATGATGAATATGTAAAGTTTGAATGAATTTGAATGATTTCTAGATGATTATATAGAAGAAATATCACATTCCCTTATGATTGCAACAAAGTAAAATGTTGAACATATATAAAAGGCTAAAAATTAAAGTGACTATAGTCTCAAAAGAGAAGAATATAAGGTGATAATGTTATCTACTAGCATCAATCTATAAGGACCTATATATAAAGTGCTATATACTCTCTTATGGATCCTTTCATGACAAAAGCCAAATTATCAGTCATATTATTTACTACAAGTGCATCTAAAGATATATAAAGGCACAAAAATAGTCTCTCGAAGATCTACTGAATGAAAATCTTAACGTGATATTCAAATAAAATTCTAGAGAGCTACAAAATGAAGCCTCTAATGTGACATCCAAATAAGTTCTTGGAGATCCATAAAATTAAAACTTTTGTGTGACATTCAGAGCACAAATTTAAAGATTTACAAGGTCATTCAGCATACAATAAATATGGTTCACTCTAGATGCGTACCATATTTATTAGTGGGCATTTGTTGACATATGTATAATATCCAAAGATAACAAAAATGAAATCATACCTCATACATGTCGAATCTACAAATCTCACCCGAAATCTTACATATATGCTCTGCTTCACAATCTCTTCCCAAAAATCATGTGATCTCTCCTCGATCGTTATCCCACTTGAGTCAATAAAACATGAATGAAGCTCAAATCATTTGGTTATGCTCTCCCGCTACTGTCTCACATGAAATCTCACAAAGTTTCTTACCTTTCGATCTCTCATAGCCTCCATCAATTCCAGATCCCTAAGCCACCTCCTCCAGCAAGCTACTCATCCTGCTCCATGTTTATTAACCTCAAGCCTTCCGACATCAAATATGACCTCTTTCCTTCAATATCTGGCTCTAATCAAACCTCCATAGCTGGTTGAACCTCCCTAGAATCAAACCCCTATTGCTTAGCTAAACTCAACCCCACAAGCAAAGATTCGTCTCGCCAAATTGAACCTCTTATTGTCGACTAACCTCTAAAGCTCACGAGTCCTCTAATCCCGATGCTAGAAGCTGTTAGCCACACCTCCTATGCCCAATCAACCTCATCAGCTTTCATCTACTAAAGTTGATTCTAACCCCAACGTCATATAACTGAACCCATCAAGCCTCTTTCCCAACCTACCCTCTACCTGATCCAAGCCAACCAACTTAGTCCCACTAAACTTAGCCCATTTTAACTAACATTAAGGTAGAAATTTCCTAAGCATTTTGTATTCATTTTAGTATGGTTATTACTAATCAAAATAATAATCAAATAATGATTATTATTATCATTATAAATTTTAATAATAATAATGGTTATTATTATTATCTTATAATATAATAATAATAATAATAATAATAATAATAATAATAATAATAATAATAATAATAATAATAATAATAATAATAATAATAATAATAATAATAATAATAATAATAATAATAATAATAATAATAATAATAATAATAATAATAATAATAATAATAATAAGAAAAAAGAGAAAGAGAAGAGTGCAAATAAAAAAATAAAAAAATGAAAAAAGAAGAAAAGTGTTTTGTGCATTTCATCGCTTCCACCCCATTTTTGGTGTTAACAGCGTACTGAAAAGCTAACCCATGCACACTTTTTCTAGCGTGGTGGGAAGGGAATTCAATGCGACGCCAACGCAGAGGCCGGTAAGACCCCATTTTCTACGTTAGCAGCGCACCAAAAAAAATTATTATATGCACGCTTTTCTCTAGCATGGTAGGAAGGGAACCCAGTGCGATGCCTATGGCCAAGCGGCGATGAATATAAAATTATACATTTTTTGAACAGGTGACTGAAGACACATTCATGCCTTTCTATGCATGATAGGATTAAATACTTTTTTGGCTTCGATGTCATCCAATACTACTTGTCCATGCTTTCTCTAGCATCGTGGGAGGCCCAAACTCCTAAAGTTTCTCCAAAATAGGGGAGACACTAGGAGGCTGCCAAAATTTTGTATGAAAAAGGACAAAGACTTGGAACAAACTGGGGACTTTATTTGGATAACATGGAACTTATATGAACTAAAAAGAGTAACTATAATATTTGAACTTAAATGAAAAGAACTCAAACTTAATTAAACTAGGTTCAATGGGCATGAGCTCGAGCTCAACTAAGAAATAATTAACTATACTTAATTTAATTGAACAACCCATAAGAACTTGATTTGAATAATGACATCAAAACTCTTATTGAATAATAAGGAATTATCACCTTAGTTTGTTGAGATTATTGTAACTTAGTTTTCTTTTGTTGAGATACATGCACTAAGTATGTTTTTCATGATTCCAAATATTATTATTTAATTACAATTTTTTATATCATGTTTTGAATGTATTGCCTTTATTATTTGTATGTACTAACATTTCAAAGAAATTATACTCCAGATTATTGAAGACTTTAAATCAGATTAGATTAAGTTTTATTATAATTTGAGTCTATACTTTTTCTTTTATTGAGTCTGAGAGAATATGAATAAAATTGAGTAACCATGCATACACACACTGGGAGAGTGTTTAAAATTTGAAATAATATTTAAACTAATCATACAGTACGAAATTATTTTTTATGGGACGATTTGTATAGTTATACTCTCCAACGATCAGTTAAAAAAATAAAAAGATAAAATTTTTCTAAGTACTGATTATACTATAAGAAGGGTACTTCTTACAGATGATGTCCATAGTACTAAAGAATGGGTCCCTTTCATCCAGATGTATTCAAAGCTTTTTCTAAACTTATCATACTATACGATATCCTGTTCATACAAACGACATCAGGAATACAAATTAGACGGGTCCCTTTTTGCCCTGATGAATTCCAAAGTTTTCTGAACTGATCGTAATATACGATATCTTGTTCATACAGACAACATCCAGAATATGAATTGGATGAGTCCCTTTTCATGCCGATGAATCTTAAAGTTTTCTGAATTGATTGTACTGTACAATATCCTGTTCGTACATATGACGTCCATAGTATAAATTTTAAGGTCCCTTTTCATCCCGATGAATGCCAAATTTTTCTGAACAGATCATACTGTATAATTTCCTTTTCATATAGATGACATCTAGAGTTTAAAAAAGTGGGGTTCCTTTTCCTCTTGATCAAGTTGAAAATTTTTCTAACCGTTTGTACAGTATAAATTTGGTTTGTACAGGATGATTATCGTGTACAAAAATATTTCATATAGATTCACAAAGGTTCATACATAATAGTTTTTGAATTATTTGTAGGTATGAAAATATGATCGTATACGCTCAAAATGGAAGATTTCAATTTTCTTGACGATTTTTTCGTGTCTTTCATATAAAAGGTCCTTAGAAACTGGCATGAAAAGTATTTTTCTTCGTGGTTTTTTAAGAGCAAGTGAAAGAGTGATTGTGGGAGAGTGTTTGAGAGAGAGTTCTTATAAGTAAAGTGTGAAGGAATCACAAGGTTACTCAAAGGTGAGAATCTTTTTTGGTTTTCGGATACTACTCTTCCTTTTCTTTTTTCTATTTAATCGAGAGAAGATCTTTGAAGAAGATCTAGTTCTCTGCTGACACTTGAAGGGTGTGAACAGACAACGGTTCTCAGGTGACACTTGGTGGGTGTGGAAGGATGACAGTTCTCTGCCAATACTTGGAGGGTGTGAAAGGATGACAGTTCTCTACCGGCACTTGGAGGGTTGAAAGGACGACAGTTCTCTACCATATTAGGGATTAGTGGAAGAGAGGAAAATTACAAAATCTTGTCTGCCTTGCTGTGGGGGCAAAAGGAGAGTCACTTTTGATAATAGTGTAGTACCTGAAGAGGGAATCTTTAGGGAGTGGATGTAGGTCTTGTTGGACCGAACCACTATAAATCTTTGTCAATTTATTTTCTACATTTTTATTTCTGCATTTTAGTATTTGTGGTTGAAAATTTTACTTTTACAAAAATACAAATATCAATTTTCTATTAAAAAAATTTATGAAAATTTTAAATTACTAATTAACCCCCCCCCCCCCCCCCTCGCTTCTGCCCCCCCCCCCCCCCTCTTGGTTAGCGTTTAGACATTAGCATAGGCTTAATAACCTATACGAAATTAACATAGTATAAATGCAAAGTTCTAGTTCGAATCTCATGCAAAGAAGTAGGGACTTATGCATAAATTTATTTCAAACTTAGAAATGGAATTTGTTTAAACAATGACAATCAATTAGTGGGGATTATCTTAATTGGAATGAAAAAATTGAGAAGCATAATATCAAACCCATCATGCATATAACAAATTCTCTTTGAAGATAAGGAGTTTGCAAACAATTATAAGATTGTGAAGGATATGATTTTGTCATAAAGCCATGAAATAAATTATGTGTAGCATGATAACGAACTAGTATCATTGGAGTTAATTCATTCCCAAGCAATGATCATTACGGGAATGTATAGTAAATCATAATCAAAGATAGACAAATGTTAGAAATCATATGAAGATAACTAATGGGGGATTGTGATATATGTATCTATCATTCAAATAAGAACAATGCTCTCCTACATACAAGCACGTTGAACGATGATGCTCCCAACAAGATACACATGAGCGACAATAAGAGGTCTATCATGATATGCTCATGGGAAAAGCTTGGAAATCTCATATCTCTGCAATGCATTGTAAATACAAAGGCTAACAATAATTGTCCATTATATTGGCAATAATACCGTGACAAGTATATGTGTTCATCCCCAAGAAGAAAGAAATATTGACGTTGGAGGGCTTAGAGGATGATGACTATTTGCAGCTCTTTAACAATCATACATTTGCTAATATGGAAAATCATGATGATGGCAAATTAAAACTCATTGCCAAAGGCATAGTTAAGAAGCCTTCAAATTCTAACCTGAAAGATTCAGCATGTAGTGAAAATGATGTTGTGATACAATCAAGTGAATATCAGCACACAATTTATCATGTCCACTAGAGTTAATGATTAATATTTAACAAATAATTATTAAATAATAATGCAAAGTTTGATGACCCAAACTCACAATTATAGGTAGAAAGTATATTTAAGAAATGATTGTCTCACATATTTCTCTTAGACATTCATATGTACCTTCAATCGCTTTAATATTTGCTCGAGACAATTATCATTGATTTTCATGTATAAGGCATCAGTAAGGATACAATCATCCAAGGTTGAAATGATTGATTCCTTATATAACCAAATAACATAAAGTGATAAGGATGACCTAATCAAGAAGTTGCTGATCGATTCCTATTTGAGATATATGAAGGGAAAGCCAGATTAAATAATCTTGAAGTGAGTGAATCTTAGTTCAAAAATATCGTGAATATGGAGCTGGATAATATTATCGAAGCTTATAAGTTCCTTAATGAATAGTATTCATACATCCAACACACCATTCATAGGAAAATACTGAAAGAACTATGAATAAGATGAACTTCTATGAGCCATTATAGAGGACCTGTTGAATATTCTAAAATACCCTCACACATGCATTATAATATGTATGCTCATATGTATACAAAAGGGGAAAGTATAATCACAAAACCTACAAGGGCCCTATCGAGCGTGTTGGAAGAGCACATGTGACTTCTAGGGATGCTGTGCGAGTCAATAAATTTGAACCCGGTCCTTCTAAACATATAAATAGGAGTTGACAAGGTTCTGCAAATAATTATAGTTTCCCCCAAACACCAGCATGGGCCACTAGAAAGTGTTTTATTGGTTTACACGCACGGGTCCATAAATGAACATAGTTTGAGCCCGATCCTTTTGCAGGATAGATAGGAGTTGATATGGCTTATATTATAATATATATATACTATCAGAGTGTTGATTGGAATATATATTTTATACATTCATATAAGGCCTTCAAGACCTCCAACAAAAAAAACATTAATAAAACCACAAAGCTAGCAATGAGCCCAATCCTTTATTGAGAGCTTAACAAAATCGATAAGGTTCAAGCCATAAATGGGAATGACACCAAAATACTTTGATGACGGTAATGTTGATTGTAGATCTCAACGAGAGAGGTTCACGAACACTCTCAAATACCTCCCAAATATTCAAAATGCCATAAAAATCCAAACTTCCAAAAAATCATTCAAGTCTAATATATTTAAAATAAAATTTAACCATCAAATCACTTAAAGAAAAATCCATCCATCCTCAACAATTATTTTATGGGTGGACAAATTAAAAAAAAAATACTTTAGCTCACAAAAAGCTAATGTCTGGTCTAAAATATCCCTATGATTCATTCTCAAATAGTCTCTTATTAGTAAGGGTGTGGTACATATCCTCTGATTGCAGTTTTACTACCAAATGGCACTACAGGTAAATATTTATGACTCAGGGCCCTATGAATCAAGTGGTTATACTACCAAATGGCACCACTAAATTATGGTTATGGCTAGATCCAATACATCCCTTAGTGTTATCAAATTATTGAGATATGAATTAATAGGATATAATCGATAGGGCATAAAGCCCTTTATTAGCTAAGGTGGATTCAAATTTTTTCCCTTAGATAAACATCCACCTAGGTCTACAAGGTACCCTTAGATGAAGAAACCCATGGCTACCAATAAGGATCCTTCTATCAGGTTGGGTTGACTACCTCCTATGACTAACTAGATCAGGGACCACAATGGCCCGAGATGACTTAACCATGGAATATTGATTGGGTCAATAATTTGTTCCTCCACCATTCTCTTTAAGTGCAAGATGATGCAACTTCAAATTTTAAATATCAAATTTCCAATAACCAAGCCCATGCTGCTTCTTTATGCCAGATAACACGTATCTGATCGATAACTAGCCTTGATCGAAAGTTCTCTCTCATTTTGGGAGGGGTAATTAACTATAGGGGCTTGCACATATAGTATAATAGAATTCAAATCATGAAGTCCTCATAAAATGAGGGTGAAATCTCTAGGTAGTATATTATCTACAAACCCATCTGCCTTCTAAAATTTAGCCCATAACATAATTCGTTAAAACTCCCCTGAAGAAAAGCAACGGCGGGGGAGGCTAGGCCTAAATTTTTGGAGCCCACATATATGCAAAGTAATTTAGGTAAAAAGATAATATTTATTTTGTATTTAATTTTTAATTTTGTGAGAAATTTTTTTCATTTTATGTAAAATAATACAATTTCCTAACAAAGCCCAACCAATTGCGGGTTTGGGCCTCTTCAGCTAACTATTAAAGCTAGATTTATCATATAACCTAAAACACCTAATTGTAGATTTCAATCATATATTTATTTTCATCAATATCAAAAGTGATTATTCATGTGAGGTTAATAATCTCCCTCTTTTTGAAGATGATAAATCTATGTTTATAGTTATTGTAGATCAAGGTGAAAAATAACATTACACCATCTTTCTTTATTTTTATTTAATAACATACTATATGTAGCTACTACTAAATCTTTGCATGAAAAAAAAAAATAAACGACCATCATGCTTACTTCTCCCCATTTTGGCAACATTATAAAGATATAAGAGTAAATAAGTAAAACTAAGTGTACAAATTTAAATATTTGGATCGAACATGTGAAGCATTTGTCTCAAAGTATAAGAAAATTCATCAGATATATGTTTACTAAAAATATCAACAGTTTAAAAAATAGTACAAAAAATTTAAATATTAACATTACACTCACGAAGAAGATCTCTAATAAAATTGTGTCTAATTTTTATATGCTTGGTCTCTAAATGTTGTTAGATTCTTAGTTAAACTAATATCACTAATAATAATACACTTAATAGAAATATGTTCAAGCCTAACACTAATGTCTCCTAGCTATTGGTTTATTCAAAGAACTTGAGTAACACTACGATTTGTAACTACGTACTAAACTTTAATAGTGGATAAAGTCACATAATTCTTTCTCCTAGAAGGTCAAGACACAAGTGATGATCCTAAAAATTGACATGTGCAAGATATTCCTTTTCTATCAATTTTATAACATACATAATCAACAATAGAATAAGAAGTAAATCACATGATATATAATTTTAGGATTCCAAAAACCTAATCTATATGTGCCTATCAAATAATGAAATATATGCTTGACGTTATTAAATGCAATTCAATAGAATTGGCATAAAACAAGTAGTTAAATGAATAGTAAGAATAACATTAATTCTATTATTAGTAAGGCATAAAAGTGAACATATTATACTCTTATAAAGCATTTGAGCAATTTATTTACCTAATACATTTAAATGAAATTTTATAATGGGGCTCATGGGGGTTTTACTTGATTTGAATTTATTCATTTTAAAACTTTTAATAGGTTCTAGCATTGTAAATTTATTTATTTTTATCTCTCTTCATATTTATTAAACATCCGTTGTCCATGTAGCACATGCCTTCACTAATTTTTCTTCAAAGTCTTACCTACAAAAATAAAATTACTTGTCAAAATTTTAAGCACAAATATGTTTGGGTCCATATTTGCCACATCTACATAAGATGTAAATGAATTATGCTATGTGGTGTGTGTAGTGGTAGCACCTTTTGGTCCCAAAGAATGAGGTCTATGCTCAAATATCTCGAAGTCTTATGAAATATGCAGAAATCTACGACGAGGATAATCTAGTTCGACTCATGATCCGAGTCTATATGGACGGCAAAAAGATGTATAGGCCTTCCCTATCTTCTGAGGAGAGAGATAGCACACTTTATTCAATCATGAAAGCCGGATTGAGTGAGATCGAGCCAATAACTGCAAGAGCAATCCGAAATCGTAAGCGTAGCTATCCAAGGCATATCCAAGCACTCAAACCATCTCGCACAGAGCTGAAACCATTCCTAGTTGCCGATACCGAGACTATACTGATCGATAACGAACATAAGCCTTATGCAGTAGGTCTCTTGTTGGTTCGTCCTGGTAAAGAGATCAAGAATCAATTGATCGATACTTACTTCAGCGAAGACCACTCTCTAATCTTGGATTCCTTTGAAGAAAGGAGTACTAAGGTTCTTTTTGACTTTCTCAAAAGGATATTAGCGATTTTTAGAAAAGAAAAATCAGCTTTCACTATTTACTTTCACAATTTCTCTAGATTCGATGGTAGCCCAAATATACATTAATTTTGTATATGATTGTGATATATGTGCATGACAATCACATGATATAAGACCATTATAGCAACAAAACTTTTACCATACATTTGAATTAGCATATGTTTTAAATTTATATGAATGAACATAAGATACATGAGCAAAAGATGTCATTTCTAAGAACTCTATCAAAATATATATGAGCTTGTGATTTCAAATGTAGAACTAATTTTGCTTTCAATAAGTATTTTATTTTTCTAATTTTTTAACATCCTTTGATTGATCAAATAATTTTTTTAAATTTTAGCTCATCACAATTTTTTGAAAAAGAAAATGCATATTAAAAATTTATGCTCTATTTCCAATGTTTTATATTTTTTCTTCAACTTTTTCTATTCACAAACTAGTTCATTGTAAATATCATCTAAATCTTCATATGATATTTCATCATATCTCAAAAGTATTAGAAAGGAGATAGCCATTTGCTAAAAGATCTAAGTTCACCTCATCTTCTGAAGCATCATCACTTAATTCTTGTGATGTTTGATTTATCCATAAAGCTTTCATCTTATTTTTGAATTACTTTTTCTTCTTCTTGTCATTCTTCTTCGCATGCTCTTTTTCTTCTTCCTCTTTTTTTTTTTCTTTTAAAAAAAAAATTGTTATGAGATTTGGAATTATTTTCCTTATATATCCAGGTGCTTGAAAATGGTAACACAAAATACTTTAACCTAAAGAATTTTTAGTATGAAATTTATGAATCTTAGAATTTACATATTTTGATTTTTCCATTTATAAATATTTCCAAGCCTTCTCTAAAGCATAGTAACTTTATCACTACAACTTCAATATTTTAATTGGTATTATCACCGTCCTCATTTATATGTAGGGCTTATATTAACTTAGCACACTTAAATAAATTAATAAAAGGAAATTTAATCTTGCTTCATAATGGGGCTTATATTAACTTAACACACTTAAATAAAAAAGCATGGCCATGATTCCAGGTTCCTCAGAATTGAGAAGTTCCTTTAGCACTATGTAATGTGATGCATTGAATGTGATTGCTTTCCAAATATTAAAAACTTTATACTATCCCTTGTAGGTTAAATAGATTCTTTTTATTTTTTTTAAATAAAAATATAAATCAAATTGAAATTATTAAATGAATGTTCTCTCCTAAGGAATAAAGAAGCAAATGGAGAGAACATCCTCTTTAGGAAGGTTCTTTTCATTTAAAAACATCACCAGAGGATCAAGATAGACCTAGAGAAGGAGCATTAAAGATTAGGGAACATTTCATTTTTATAAAAGACTTGCATCATTGAAGGAGTAGAGTATTATGTGTAAATTTAAAAGTATTACCTAGTTCCCTATATTAATTTGTAAAGAGTTTGTAAAAAGTTGTAATTAAGTGACACTAACCACCTGGACTTTTCCCTTTATTTAATCATGGTTTAAATTGTTTGATTGATTGGCGTATGTTGACCTCATTTTTGAATGAGGTTTAAACTCACTATCCTCACCACCTTTAGTGTTTAGGTGACCCATCTTTGGTTTAAACCTAACCTATAGGAATCTTTGAGAGAAATGTAGGGTTTCTAATCTAGACTAAACTTATGTTTCTTAGGAATCTCCAAACCATGTTTATGATGTGTTAGAGCAATCCCAATGACATTCTAAGTTTGAATTTAAAATTCACTATATTTATAAATCATGTCGCTCAAAGTGATATTTTGAAAGGTGTATAACTATTCTCTTAATTACAGTACTATGTTGTAGAGTAAATCTTGTTCTACAAAAGTATATGTGTCATGTTAAGTAATATAGTGATGAGAAAAGTATTATTTCCACAAGGATGAGAATTACCCTAAAGTCACCCTAGTATTGTTTATATAAACTACTTAGTTTATCTTATTAATAAAAAGAAGCTAATAAAATAAAATAATAAAATATATAGATTCAAGAGAAAAATTCTATATTTTAAAATAGTTTAAAATTATGATATTTAAAATACATGTTTGTAATAGATAGAATTTCTTCCTAATATTGTTGCAAATTAGATTCTATCATGTTTATTCAAGTATTAACTAAGATTCCTCTTAACTATAGTTTTAACATATCCTTAAGATCCCATAACCCTAACCACCTTATATCTATGCATGGAAAAGTTATGTTTTAAATTCCCTAATTATTCTTTTACTCCTTCGTTGAGGCTATAAATCACACTATATTTTAAGTTTATGTAAGGTATTTATAGGAACTAAATTAAGAATGAATGATCCAAAAATAATATTGAGTAATTCATGAAATTAGTAATATAAAATTAAGTAAAACATGATTTCTAAACTGGCATAAGCCTTGAGAAATGTTTCTATCCATATATGGATTTGAAGTTAAATAAAATAAGCTTCATAGTAATAAACAAAATAAAATATAATAGATAATTAATGATAGAAATAATCCAAATCCTTTAAAATACAATAAAGGACTCTTTTGTTGCAAATCTAATTTTATGGACTAGAATTTTGATGATAGTAAACATTCATGTTTTTCAATGACTGCCTTGCCTATTAACATTTCAGGTCCACAAGATCGAGTGCAACTCAAGCGAGCTCAAGATTAGGTAGATTAGGTCTAAGTCTATTATAAATGATGTGGTTGAATTCTCATCATCTTCTTGAAAGGGCTTTCATCGCCCATTTGGATTAGAATGCCTCATCTACAGCTGCAATGTTGGGATGAAAACAACATTGCAAGAATTGCCTCGAGAGTAGGAACACCTCTTACGCTAGATGGAAACTTATTCCATTTGGGAAGAAGAGAATTTGCCAGAGTATGCGTCCAAATAAAACTTGATCAAAAGCTGCCAGTCAGAGTGTGGGTGGATAGTATGGGAGGAAGATTCTTCTAAAAACTTGAGTATGAAAGAATATCAAGTCTCTGTTTTGATTGCGGCAAAATTGGACACATAAAAGGAGATTGAAACAAACAGAACACTGCTGAAATTATTAAGTCTTCTGAAGAAACTTCTCAAGCTTCATAGAAGATGAAGGCCGTGGAGAATAGCAGTACTTATGGCCCCTGGGTATTGGTGAATAGCAAGAGGAAGAAGCTAAATGTTGCTATCAATAAAGAGGTAGCCAGAAAGATAGCTACAAGAAACATTTCACACAGAAATACATGGAAAGCAATAACAGGTCCTGGGAATCCGGAAATGATAGAACAATAAAGCAACAAAATGTTGGAGTCACAGTTTGTTAATGACAATCGAGAAATTGAATAAGGAGAGATTGTTATAGATAAGGCGAAAGAAATAGAACCGGATCATATTGAATCAACTGAACTTGACCATGGTCACACATAAGGTAAAACATATGAAATTTTACAGGCTTCAAGGGACTGTAAAATAGAGTAGGGAACTTTGTCCATGAGTAACTCCTTTGAGATTCTGGAAGAAATTATGGTAGAAAATCCAGTGAATATAGTGAATGAGATATTGGAGAAACAAGATGAGACTCATGAAAACACCAAACTGATCAAGAATGTCATACAAGACCGAAAAAAATCTACAATCAAGGACAGGGGGATAGTAGTATCATGATCACTAAAGTGTCTAACAGCAAAAATAAACTTGCCAAAGAAATGAAAATGTTAGGACCCATAAAAGGGAATCACAGAACAAGAAAAGTTGATGGAGTAGTACAGAAGGTCGGGGCCTCAACCCCACTTTTAATTTAATGTCTTCAATCTTGTTTTGGAATTGTAGGGGAGAAAAGAAGAAAGAAGCCTCCCACTTCTTAAGAATCATGATAGGAGAGAATGGATTGTGTTTCATTGGTTTGACAGAAACCAAATTAGAAAATCTGAGAAGTGAAGAAGTCAGAAATCTGGTTGGGAATGAATGGGAGTTTTACCATGAGGCTGCTTCAGGAACTTTTGGAGGCATTCTTGCTCTCTGGAAATACAAAACAATATCTTTTACTGTCATTGTCTCTTCTAGACATTGCATTATAGGCAATATTACCACTCCTAAAGGTATTATGGCCAAAATCTGTATTGTATATGGTAATAAAAACATATATGAAAGAAGGAAACTTTGGAGTTTAATAGAGGAAAACATGAACTGCGAAGTGCCTTGTTTAGTTGGAGGTGACTTCAACTGTCTAATGAACAAGAATGAGAAGATGGGAGGGAAGAAATTTACATTTTCAAGAGGTCCACAAGAAATGATGGAAGTCATGACTAATAATGACTTCCATGACATCGATTTTCATGGACCAAATTTCACTTGGTGCAACAACAAAGAAGGCCTAGCAAGAATTTGGGAGAGGTTGGATAGAGTATGGTTAAATTCTAAAGCTCTGATGAATTTTCCCAATGCAGTGGTTAAGCATCTCCCTAGAATTTCTTTGGACCACTATCCAATTCTTCTACATATTGACAACAATAAGCAACATAACAATAGAGAATTTAGATTTGAGAACATGTGGTGTTCTTATGAGGCAGCAAAAGAAATCATAGCAAAATCCTGGAGGAAAAATGATTTTGGTAATTCCAATGATATTCTTCAAAGAAAAACTGAGAGGTCTCTCAAAATCCTTTATTTTTGGAGCAAAAACAAACTGAAAGAACTGAATTTGAAGATACAAGACCTGAAAATGAGGTACTGCAGTTACATGATACAGAAGCTAAAGACGGAGGTTTGAGTCAGGAAAATCTTATACTTCTTCGTAGTAAGGTGATTGATTTCAACACAAACCTGGCAAGAGTTTCTACCTGGTCAAGACAGATATCCAAATGTCAGTGGATGGAAGAAGGTGAGAAGAACACTAGATAGTATCATACATTTGCAATGCCTAAGAAAAGAGGCAACCAAATTTTACAAATTAAAAGGGAAGATGGATCAGTGGAAACAAACCAAGAAGCTATTCATGAGATCATAGAGAAATATTACTCAAAGAAATGGGGAAATAAAAAATGTAGTTTGGAGGATTGGCCTAAGTTTAAAACTTCAGAGTGCATCCAGGCAGACAGTATAAATTTTCTGAAAGCTGATTACATGAAAGAAGAGCTGGTAGTTACGTTGAGGAAAATGGACAATAATAAATCTCCTAGAACTGATGGCGCCAACGCATGGTTTTTCAAAAATTACTCGAATATTATTGATGAAGCAACCTGGAATGCAACTGATGAGTTTTTTTTCAAATCAGGAAGGATGCCCGAACATTGGATGGAGACTGTGGTTGTGTTGATTCTGAAAGTTCATAATGCTAAAGAATGCTCCAAATTCAGACCAATTTGCCTCTGCCAATGATCTACAAGCTACCTGTCAGTATGATTTTTAACAGATTCAAAAATTGCCTCCCAAAACTTATATCTGAATATCAAGGGGCTTTTGTTCCAGGAAGAAGCATTTCAGATAACTGCCTTATTGCTCAAGAAATCACCAGCAAGATGAAATCATCTATGGCTAAACTGGGATATTTTCTCTTGAGGCTTGACATGGAACAAGCTTATGATAGCATGTGTTGGGAAACTCTACACCAAGTATTGAAACTCACCGATTTTCTTGAGAGTTTGATACATCTGATTAAAAAATGTGTATCTAACCTAAAATACTCTATAGTGATAAATGGAAAAAGAACCAACTGGATCAAGGCTCAGTGCGGCTTTAGATAGGGTTGTCCTATGTCGCCGATTCAAATTATTTTATGTTCTGATCTTCTCTCCAAAGCTCTTCATGGTAATAATGAAAAGTTGGGGATGAGATTAGCTTCGAATATGGAGAAAGTAACACATATGATGTTTGCAGATGATATTCTCGTTGTAGCCGAGGCCTCTCGTAATAATGTAGTGCTTTGAAGCATATCCTCAAAAAATATTGCGGCTAGACAGGACAAGCAATAAACTCCCAAAAATCAATGGTCTTATATGGTAAAAAAGTATCCAGGAAAAGAAGAAGCAATCTGAACAGAATATTGGGATACAAAGAAGTCAAGGAACTCAGTTATTTGGGCATCAAATTGGCATTGAGGAGACTTAAAATTGAAGACTTCAACAACACCATTGAAAAGGGTATGAGCATACTTAATTCATGGGGAGCAAGATGGTTATCATTGGCTGGAAGAATAATCTTCATCAAATCAGCCTACTTGAATATAATTTCTTATCAGGCAGCTCATTCACTTGTTCCTAAAAGTATTTTGCTAAAAATTGACAAAATATGTAGGAATTTTTTGTGGCATAAAGAAAATGGAAACCAAGGAATGCACTACATTGCTTGGTCAAAACTTTGCCTAACTACCAGTTTGGGAGGATTTGGCATCCAAGGAGCATCGGAAAGGTAGGGACTTTTAAGAATAAGAATGGCGTGGATGTATTTATAGAACAACAACTCATTGCTCTGCAAAATTCTCAAAAGGAAATATGGTGACAAAATATGGGAGGAAGGAATGAAAAGAGGATCTTCATCAGCTTGGAAAATTATCAAAGACAGCATCAAGTATATGAAACCAATTATAAGATGGGAAGTAAATAATGGTTTTAGCATAAACATCACCAATGAAAATTGGATATTAGACTGAAACCTTAACACTTGGCCACCAACGTGCAATGCTGCAGCTCTCTCGAATAAAAAGGTATCTTTCCTTATGGATCAAGACGGAAATTGGAATTTAGAGAAAATGGCAGATTTTTTCTCAAAAGACATGATAAATCTTATTCAACAAATGAATAAAGGGGAGATTACCAGAGAAGATAAGTTAGAATTGATGTGCACCAATTCGGGGAAGACTATTTCATCTCTGTGTACTGAAGCTAATAACAGGAATCTTGACAATAATCTAAGCAAGATCAATTGGCTAAAAAAGCTGAAACTCAACCAGAGAACTCATTTGTTTTGGTGGAGAGCACTGAATGATGCATTACCAACTAACCTTGGTTATGCCATAGAAAATTAGCTAATAACTCAGATTATCCTAGAGGATGCCATATGAGGGAAGATACAGAGCATATTACTACTAAACGTTGTAAGCTATTTGAGATTATACTAAGACTGAGACACTTGGGATTCAAATTCCCTTTTTTTCAAAATCTTGATGAATGCATAGAAGAACTCAGTTCTAAAGCTGACAGTGGCCTTGCAAAGATTTATGCACTAACAGTTTATTTCAACTGGAGGTCACGGAATCTGGGTAAACATGGAAATTCGGAATTACCCATTGCATACGCAGCAGCTGAAGTTATCTCTCAAGCATCTTATATTCAATCTGCACCAACTGATAAGAACTGGAGCAACAATCAGCAATTGCTACCCAAATCTTGGTGTTCCCCTCCCGAAGGTTGGTTAAAGTTGAACGTAGATTCTGCTTTATTGAAATCAAACTTGGCAAGAATAGCAGGACTGCTTAGAGACTGCAAAGGTAGAATGATATGCACTTATGGAAAAAGGATGATACATTGGGACATTGATCATCTGGAACATAAAGCAATTCTCATGATGGAAAACCTTACTAAAGATTGGTTTTGTGAATACAAGGGATTAATCATTGAAGGAGACAATGTGAATATCATCAAGTTGCTCCAAGATTTGATAACAATGAAGACTAATAAAGGTATGAATTTTGATCTCTCTTTCCTACAAGTTTTCAATAATATTCTTTTTCTCTTTACTCCTAGAGAATGTAATAAATTGGCCGATTATTGTGCCAAGTTTGCTTTATTAGGTGATCTTTTATGGGACTCCTTTGTTGAAATAGAACTTCCAACAAGTTTTTTACACTTGTTTAGGAAGGACTGTCATGGAGTCATTTTTTAGATGCCCATTATTTTTCTTTGAGATTTATTAATGCAACTTGCATCCTTTATTCAAATATATATATATATATATATATATATGATGTGGTTCCTAATGCTAAGAAACCTTGCACACACACACACACATGGAAGAAAATTTATGTCTGTTAGTTAGAGTTCTCTATTTTGATCACATCATCTAGGAGATCCAAACATCATCCTGGATGATCTGTTAAAAATAAAATTCCTAAATTAGGGCATGCTGGTTAAGGCAGCCATCATTAAGCACATCGTCCTGGACGATATCATATCGGCCGGGATGATAGGCTCAAATCAGAAAGAATCAGCCGCCAGATCGATTTAGGTATTTTTTTTATTTTAAGACATCGTCCAGGACATTGGCTTGGATGATGCAGCACAATTATGCCTAAATTAATCTGGTAATTAAGGAAAGAAATTAAGGTTTGATTGCATGATCACATCGTCAAAAACAATTATAAGATTATCCGTGACAATCTCTTGGATGATTGCTATTGGCCAGCTTCAATTCAGGGCGATCCTCAGGATGAGTTTCATAGATTTGAACTAATCATTCAAGATGATCGTGAGATTGGCCTGAATGATCAAGCTATTTTTTCATCGTCCAGACATTCTTTCAGAGCAATTATTTGAACGATATTCAAGAAATTATACTAATCTTACAAGATGATATTATATCAGCCTAAATGATATGAACAAAAATCTTATGATCGTTACAAACTGTCCTGGCTGATTGAGCGTAATTTACGCTGATCTTCCAAAACTATATGTATATTGTCCTAGATGATAATGAATGTTTATATAAAATAAGAGCTATTCCAAAACTCTGCTATTTAATAGCTCTTGTTGTACCCAAGAGCTCATCTTTTGCTATTGTTTTGATCTGAGAGAGCCAAGAGGAGAGGGAGAGTAAGGAAGAGAGAGAGAGGATCTTGTGAGGGGGAGTTTATGAGGGAGTTCATAAAAATTGCACCAAGCAAGGATCTGTCATAGTCTTCTCCAGTCATCATCCTTAGTTTCTTGGGGGTTCTAGAGAGGTAAACTTCAGCATCTGATCAAGGTTCTCTGGTTGCTTCAGGAGGAAGCAAAAGGAGTTGGGTTCTCTACCTGCTTTAGGAGGAAGCGAAAGGAGTTGGGTTCTCTGCCTGCTTCAAGAGGAAGCAAAAGGAGTTAGGTTTTTTACCTCACCTGGGTTGGTGGAAAGGAGGTTTGTATAGGCTTCTCCGCCTTGCTATGGGGGAAAAAGGAGAGACAGTGAGTTTAATGCAATAATCAGATGGCGCCTCCAGGGAGTGGATGTAGGTCGTGTTGACCGAACCACTATAAATTTATGTATTCTTTATTATTGCTTCTACATTTACTTTCTGCACTTTGATTTATGTGGTGAATCATAGTTTTTGTTTTAAGATTGAGTTTGAAAACTTTTTGAATTTTGATTCATGGCTAACTTTGGTAACCGTAATACAATGGAAGATTATTCTATTACACGTCCACCTTTGTTTTATAATATTCCTTTTAATTTTTTGAAAACTTGCATATCTACGTTTTTATTATCACTTGATTATCGTATGTGGATGCTTATTAAAGAAAGTTATACACCACCTTCTCATGAACATAATGGCATTAAAATTGAAATTCCTTTTACTGAATGAAATTTTGATGAAAGAGATTTAGCACAACTTAATGCAAAATGCTTGAACTACTTTTTCTGTGCTTTGAAATCTAAAGATTATTTGTGTGTTTCAACTTGTGCAACTGGTAAAAAAATTTGTAATAGATTGTGTGTAACTTATGATGGAACTATTAAAGTTAAACAATCTAGGTTGAATATTTTATTATATGACTATGAACTTTTTTGTATGACACATTCTGAATCAATTTCTGACATGTATACAAGGTTTACTCAAATTATCACCTCATTGAATGCTTTAGGAAGAGAGGTAACTAATTATGAAAGGGTCAATAAAATTTTAAGATGCTTGCCTTCTTATTTTGATGCTAAGATCACTACAATTACTGAATCTAAAGATTTGAATACTTATTTGATTGATAACTTACTTGGATCACTCATTGCTTACAAGCAAGGGGTGAATCTAAGAAATTTTGATGCAGGTGAGAAAATGGAGAAAATTGTGGCACTAAAAGCCAACAACACGGACATTGATTCTTCCGGATCTGAAAATGATGATGTTGCCTTCATCACTAGGAAATTTAAAAGCTTTCCCAGGAAAAAGCATAAAGACCATCAGAAGTGGAAAAGAGGTAAGGATAATAAAATTTATAAAAGCTCTTCTGATATTATTTGCTTTTAATACAGGAAGCCTGGACATATTAAAGCTGATTGTCCTACACTTAAGGAGTACCCAGGCAAGGAGAAGGGTGAGGAGAAACCCAAATACAGGAAGGAAAAAAGCAGTACTAAAAAGCTTTCTGGGTGGATTCTACATCTGACTCCTCTGAAACTGAAGCAGAGAAGGAAACCAAAAACTTATGTTTAATGGCCGATAATTAACTTGAACAATCTAACCAAAAAGAGGAATGCCAACTAACCTATGATCACCTACTTCAAATATATGAGAAAATTCATACATCATATAGAAAACTTAAGAAAATGCATACTAGTTTAAAATTGGAGTTTTTGAATTTACAAAAAGATCATGAAATTCTTCTTAAAGATCATTCTACAATTGATAGTAATCATATGCATTTACTTGATGAGTTTGATGAATTGAATAAAAATCACTCTGAGTTGGTTATTGAGCATGATTCATTGAAAGCATCATACACCTCACTTGAATCTGATTTTAAGACATACATTGATAAATCTGAGCATAGGGAGCATAATTTGATAATTGGTAATGCAGCTTTAGAAAGTGCTAACTTGAGGTTTAAAGCTAAATTGAATACACTTGATAGAAATTGGAATACATCAACACTTGATATAAAGCCAAAACCTAGGAAGAGGCATTATAACCCAAATTGATTAGTAAATCCTTTTTTTTTGGAGTTAGATGTTTTTTATGTGGCATGCTATGACACATTGCACACACTTACACTATTTATTATAGTACACATTGGGTATGGAGACCCAAATTGCATGATTCACAGCATAACACAAATACATTGCATTCTTTTTTTCATAAGAAGGGGACCCAAACCTATTTGGGTTCCTAAATCTGACATTTAATTTTAGTAGGTGTGCTCTCACCAAAGATCTCGTGAGAGCATATGATACTTGGATAGCGGAGGCTCGCGGCTCATAATTACTTAAACTTGTTGCTTAATAAATTATGTATTGCATGTTTACTACTCTATTGACTATTATTATTTTTTTATGTTTGTTGATCTTTTAGTTGTTTCATCTCTAATATTTTTTTCTTTGAAATTATATTTTGTCTTTGTTTTTTAGTTTTAGAATTTTGTAGTCAATGTCTAAATATCCCTAAATAAATTAAAGGGAGAAACACCGTTGATTGTTTCCCTCCCTCTAACCTCTTTTAGTGGTGTAATTTTCTTTTCTAAACAAAAATCTATCTTAAATTAATAATTGGACTTTGAAATTAAGATATTTTCTATCCTTCTATAGTAATCTACCTTATATATATAATATTCAAAAGTCTTTATATTACTTTCAAGTTCTTTGAAATTTTTTTGTTGCATTTATCATATGAATTTGATTATGTTTTGTGGTTTATTCTTTTCTCTATTAGAGAGTGAGGTTTTCTTCTTTAATAACTAGAAGATATACTCAAAACTGAGAATATTTAAGAGTTTTAAAAAGGGTTCTAGCTTAAAAAAATAATAAAAAAGTGGCCAATGACGCCAAAATAAAAGATGCGCAATGATCGCCAAAAATTAAAAAATACACAAAGTGTATCAAAAATCAAAAGATGCGCAAAGTGTGCCAATTAAATTGACAAGAGGCATAAAATTAGCCCATAAAAAGAAAAAGCTTCCCTCTCTTTCAAAACATTTAAATCTTAGAAGAATTCATGTGTCACTTGATATTTTCAAAGGCTTAATTTTATATTTCATGATTGTGATAAATCACTTTAGTATATTATTATATAAGATATTTTTTTTGGAACATAGTTTTGAACGGATCTCTTTTTTCTTATCCAATTGGTTTGTTCTGAGTTAGATCTCTTATTTTCAAAAGACGATTTTGCCCTAAGAAAAGTCCGAGCTAGGGTTAGCAGGATTGAATATTCTACCATTTTTTTTATTTCATCGATGTTAACACATTGGTCTTATAAGTCCCTGAATTTAATAATTTTGAAATTTTATTATGTTCATACCTTATTTAAAAAAAATTAAAAATAAAAAATGATAAATTTACTTTTTGTTTTTCATTTTGTTTATTTTCTCTTCTTTTTTATCTTTTTTATTTTTTTAACTTTTTGGTGTTGTTATATTTTTGGGCCTTCTCTGATCATCTCCATCCATCCTCTGATTTAAACTTTTTATCACATCATCTCGAATGATATTCATATCGTCCTGGATGATTGATTCAATTCACTTTTAAAAAATTCCATCTGCTGGCTATTCTGAACCTTCTACTTCTTATCATCCTGGATGCATTATCTGCTTGGACGATCTGATCATCTTCTGCTTCAATAATCTGTGATCATCCTGGATGATTCTCTTTCATCCTTGATGATGTTATTCACTCTTTGCTTAATTTATGGAAAATTAGCCCGGATGATCTACATGTTCAAGCTAGATAATACACATGGCAATACTTTTTAACACTTTAAATTCAGTTTGTATGATCAATTATTGGTGATTGTCCTAGATGATTCACTTGTTCATCCTGGATGATACACACGGAAATGTTTTAAACATTTTTAAATTTGGCCAGTACGATCCATTATTGAGCATCATCTTGGACGATCCACCTAATCATCCAAGATGATCTACTTTTTCAATGGTCGTCCAACTTGACTCCATGGGATGATCGCCTGTGCCTTATTATCCTGGACGATATCTGATCATCCTGGATGATACAATCACTTTTTTAACAAATCGGCCTAAACGTTATTAATGTACATGATTAGCCTGGATGATTCTGTGATCGTCCTGGATGATCATGCCGATTCTTTAAATTTTGAGGGTTCCAGCCATTTTTTCTCATGTCCTCTTCTTCTACCAGCCTTATAATTCCTATTATATTGTTGTTCTTGATCATGACAGAAGGAAAGTGATCCCGCCATCCTTCTAAAAGTTCCTCGAGGGTTACTCTTGACCCTTGATTCACTGAGGCGGACGATCAAGCCGCCTACCAAAGATACAAGACGACTAGAATCACTATCTCCCGATATGTCAACGCAAATATTCTCTCATATTCGATACTTGATCTATTTGCTCACACCTCCTTGTGTTTTCTCCTTTCTCTTACTATACATTTCAACTACGAGTAGCTTTTTGAATTTTTTACTAGTCTCCACATAAATTCTACCTTTGCTTCTCTTGGATCCTATATGAATCGACGCCCCGTTGAGATCACATATCAGGATTATGCTGAGCTTTTATATCTT
The DNA here is from genome assembly GCF_001605985.2 of Dendrobium catenatum. Taxonomy (NCBI): domain Eukaryota; kingdom Viridiplantae; phylum Streptophyta; class Magnoliopsida; order Asparagales; family Orchidaceae; genus Dendrobium; species Dendrobium catenatum. The sequence continues at coordinate 444,300 of NW_021319908.1, read as the reverse complement.
TCCACCACAGGGAATAAACTCTACACCCTATGTTCTGACCCTAACTATGATTGGGCTATGGCCAACCACTTTCTTCAAAACACCAATGTTCATTTTCAACTTGGAGAGACTAGCAACTTGCTCAAAGATGCTAGGACTGTCCAACATGTTCTTCGCACTTCTATTATTTCAAAAGCTGGTGATCGCATTCATATCACCCCATTTCCTTGGATCACCACCTTTTACATTTTGGCCAATCTAGAATTCAATGCCACTGATTTAATTTTTTGCTACATCGAGCATCTGACTACCATTCCTGATCCAGGACATAAGAGGAAGCCAAATCTAGTGCTAAGACATATCATTGCTTATGTTTTAGAATCAAAATATAACCTCCAATATCCTACTCCACCAAACTTCCAACCTACTTTCTACTCCAATAATTCCTTTCACGCTCTTCAAAGTACTCATCTCCACCCGAGGATAGGGAAGCTCAAGGGGAAGAAGAGGACGAGGCTACTACACCTGCTCCTGTAGCTGTTCCTACACCTACTCCGTTTCGCCAGCACTATCATTAGGATCAACTGGTGGAGCGATTCAACTAGTGGGAGCTTTGCTTTGAGGGATACGTTGCTACACGGGAGCAGCAACATACTGAGGACATTATTCACTTGTAGCACCAGCACGACCAGGATATGGCCTGGTTTGGAGAGCAGTTTGACACTCTTTCAAGTTACTTTCAGCCACATCCATCTCCAACACCACCTCGTTCAAATGATCAAGGGCCATTATTCTTTTTATTATTTTTTTTATTATAGTTTGTTTCTGTTATTAATCTCTGCTTTATTTCTATTTTACTTTCCTCCTCCTTTTTGTGATGTCCAAAGGGGGAGTATTTTGTTGTACTATTTGTTTTGTAGTTTGATTCTATTATTAGATAGTTGATCTATTTCCATTAAACTATCTTGAACTACTTAGATTATTTTATAGTTTGCTATCATAAAAAAGGGGGAGATTGTTATAAATCTGATTTTATGGATTAAAATTTTGATGATAGCAAACATTCATATTTTTCTACAACTGCCTTGCCTACTTATATTTCAGGTCCACAAGATTGAGTGCAACTCAAGCCAGCTTAAGATTTGGTAGATTAGGTATAAGTTAGTTTGTAATGTTTCCTTTCTTGAGTCTATTGTAAATGATGTGGTTCCTGATTCTAAGTAATCTTGCACAAACACATGGAGAAAAATTTCTTTCTGTTGGTTAGAGTTCTCTGTTTTGTTCACATCGTCCGGGACAATCCAAACATCATCCTAGACAATCTGTTCAAAATAGAAACCCTAAATTAGGACATCTTGGTTAAGGCAACCGTCATTAAGCACATTATCCTAGATGATATTCGTATCGGTCGGGATGATAGGCTCAAATTAGAAAGAATTAGACACCACATCTATTTAGGTATTCTTTATTTTTGGATATCATCTAGGACATCAGACTGGACAATGCAGCACAATTATGCATAAATTAGTCTGATAACTAAGGAAAGAAATTAAGGTTTGATTACACGATCACATATTTTGGTATGATTGCATGATCATTCAGGACAATCTCTTGGACGATTGACATCGATCATCCTCTATTTAGGGTGATGCTCAGGACGAGTTTCATAGATTTGAACTAATCATCCAAGACAACTGTAAAATCGACCTGAATGATCAAGTTATTTTTTTCATCATCTAGACATCCTTTCAGAGCGATTATATGGATGATATTTAAGGAATTGTACTGATCATACAGGACGATATTATATCGGCTTGGACGATATAACCAAAAATCTTCTGATCGTCCCAAATTGTCCAGGCTGATTGAGCATAATTTATGCTGATCATCCAGGATAATATTTATATCCTCCTGGATGATAATGTTGGATTATATAAAATAAGAGCTATTTTAAAACTCCTCTATTTAAGAGCTCTTGTTCTACCCAAGAGCTCATCTTTTGCTACAATTTTGACTTGAGAGAGCATAGAGGAGAGGGAGAGCAAGGGAGAAACAGAGAGGATCCTGTGAGGGGGAGTTTGTGAGGGACTTCACAAAGGTTTCTCCAAGCAAGGATCCGTCATCATCTTCTCCAATCTTTGTCCTTAGTTTGTTAGTGGTTTTAGAGGTAAACTTCAGCATCTGATCAAGGTTCTCTGCCTGCTTCAGAAGAAAGCAAAAAGATTTGGGTTCTCTGCCTACTTTAGGAGGAAGCAAAAGGAGTTGGGTTCTCTGCCTGATTCTGGAGGAATCAAAAGGATGTGGGTTCTCTTCCTCACCTTGGTTGGTAGAAAGGAGGTTTGTATATGCTTCTCTGCCTTGCTATTGGGGAAAAAGAAGAGATACTGAGTTTAGTGCAATACTCGAAGGGCGCCTCTGGGGAGTGAACGTAGGCCGTGTTGACCGAACCACTATAAATTTATGTGTTCTTTATTATTGCATCAACATTTACTTTCTGCACTTTGATTTCTATGGTGAATCTTGGTTTTTATTTTAAGATTGTGTTTTGATCAAAAGATTTTTTAAAATACCAATTTACCCACCCCCACCCCCCTTTGTTAGCTTTGGGACAAGTTCATAAGGGTTTAACATCCCTAACAAACTTTCTAGTGCTTTCAGATCACTTTCACTTTTCACTCCTTCCTCTTTCTCTTGAAGCATATTGGACTAAGATAACATAAACATATAGCTAACCCCCTCCAAAAGCATCCTATTATACACACACGCATATTCTTTCTCATATAACTCTAACTAGCCAAACCCTTTAAATGAGATACAAGCACACTATTATAGATTTCTCAAAAAAGTAAATTGGCACTGTGGTACTGGATTGGCTGCATTGCAATGTTACTGAATTGCCTTGTCAGTTCACCATTCATCCGGTCAATTCACCTGTTAAACTATTTAAAATTATCATTCTCTATGGCACTACAGTGATTTAGTTCTACAAAGTTCCCTGCTTAGTGCCTTGGTGCTAGATTCTCTAATAAAATTTAGTCCTATTATCTCTATAACACCATTCTTTTAGCGCTTTGATGCTTGGGGAAAATGTAGCATTGTGGCACTTTTTCTATGGCTCTACGGTGCTCCTTGAATTAGAGTATTTTTAGCTTATTTCTTACAAAAAACATAGGATTAAAGAACATTTTTATTAAAAATAGATGTAATTTGGACTTCAAAGTTTCTCTTATCAAATTCCCTCAAAGTTTAAGATTATACTTATCTTGAAGCAATTTATATTGCACTTTAATAAAACATTTCTTGAGCTAAAATATGATGCTTGAAAATTAATTAAAAATTTAATAATATATAAATTTGAATAGTACATAAGTTATTAAATTTTTATAATATCCCATTTATTTATTTTTAATTAATATCCACTACAAATTAAACTCCTAAGTGTGAGTGATAATTTGAACAAACAAATGTAGGGTTAATAATAGTTGGGGTTAATAAATTTACACATTTAGTTAAATCCTTAATCCATCTATTATCTTTTGTTAAGTTTTATGATTCCAAAAATTCCACTTAGAAGTTTATAAGTAGGGCTTGATATTGTATGTACCAATTTTTTATAGTTTAATATTTAGGTTTTTCACATGTAACATTTCTTTTTCTTTTCCTCATTTTCTTTTGAATTGGCTTAGTAACTTATAATAATTTTGCATACCTTTCAATCTCCTCCACCTTTTGTTTAAGAGGGGCTAAATATTTTATTTATCAATTTTTAGTATTCAATTACTTAGCCATTTTCATCTTTTTTTATTTTTACTTAACCTTTTTTTTGTTTCTAATTTTTTTGTATTAATTTTAACTACCTATCTATTGTCTCCACTTTTTATTCTATTTTAGATTCATTTAAGGTCTCATAATTATCTAATTACTTAGTATATGACTTATAATTATTCTAAATAGATTACTCACATTAATCCTTAAAAAAATTATCTTTTATAAGTAGTTTGGTGTTGAAGTAATTTTTGGAATTTAATTTATTAGGAATGTCTAAATTTAAAGAATTGAATTGATCTTATTTTAATTATTCTATTTGATATATTTTTTAAAATTGTGTACCTACTAAATATATATATATATATATATTTTTTAATTTGAAAATTTTCTAAATATCACATTCCAAGCAACAAAATTATAGATTATTTAAAATAAAATGTAATAGAGACATGTAACAAATATTTTTAGACACGAAATTTTGATTTCATTCATTTATTTCTTCAAACTACATCTATGTATAAAAAATAAGAAAAAACATTAAAAAAATTAGATAATTAACTTAAAACCTCTAAAAAAAAAAACTAACCATAATCATCATGTAGGGAATCCTTGCTCATTATATTCCTCCTTCTCTTGCTCTCCTATTAACACTTCTTATATTGATGATGAACCTAGGTAAACTTTTCTATAACCATTGGAGTCTATCTCTCAGCTCTTAAACATGCTAAGCATGGTTGTATTATAGTGATCTTGGTGTTGATATTGATATTGGTGCTAGAGCATCATATAGCTATACCTGTGATACATTTCCTACTCGAGTCTCATAAGCTATTTCCTAACATCATCAATAGAAACCGGGATTCGATCAACTTTATCCTAGATTTCAACCACCTATACTCTAAATATCCTAAGATCTCTACCCTGTAGTTGGTTGGGAAGTGTCAGTTAGCTATATCTATCTCTTTATTTAACTAAGGAGATTATGAAGGACATGATCTTAAACCTAATAAGGGTAGAAGTAAAAAATATCTACTCCTCCCCTGAGTTTCCTAAAACTTTAATAGCTTCATATATATATCAAAAATAAGGAAAATATGTGCTAAACAAATTAACATTGATTCCCTTATCATATACTAAGTTGACTAAAAAAATAATCTTCCTAAAGTTTATTATGAAACCCTCCTATATATAATAATTTAAGACCACCCTATCTTTAGCAACTTCATTAATAATTATGTTAGGCATATGCTTCACATAAATGAAATAATGCTAGGCTTTTGACTTCTCAGAAAGGGCAGATGCAAGAAAGTTTATTATTTTATCCTCTCTCCTCTTCCACTGGCATTAACATCCCTACTAGTAAAAAATATATGAATTTCATAATTCTTCCATTTATAAAGATAATAGAAAATAACTTTACCATTCATGAAAATTAAACATAGGTTTTATTTCATTAATGTTTATCAGAAAGGTGTCAGATAACTTCTTTAAAATTAATATCTATTAGAAACATAAACTTGAATAACTTGAACATGCTTGATAACATCAAAAACATTAACTTCACTTTTAACATAACTTAATCTAGGACATAAGTGTTAAAAAAAATTACTGAATGAATTGGTAATGTATTATATGGAATATGATATGCTCATGTCTCGATGCCATCTTATAATTCCACTTTTACTTTTACCTCTTTTGTTCAATACACATGAACATGGCCAATGGAGTAAACGTTACTTGATTCCCTTTATAACTCTACTTCCACTTATAACTAGCATAATCATCTCACACCTGCACTAGGTAGATGGAGAAATAGAATTTAAAATGGGTTATAAATAGAGACATGTATTGGCCTTTATAACATTAGTTGTAGTGCACTTTAACATCTGTCACATAAGAAATTCTACCGTATGAAGTGATATGCATATGCAAAACTTATACACTTAGCACGTATTAGAAATATTTAACATGAATTTTGATAAAAGGAAAATTACTAAGTCTAAATTATGTATAATATAATATTGGTGCTTTTCATCCTTACATTTTTGTGTAAAAAAATGTTAAAAATTATATAAATAGAACCAACACCATAGCACTATAGCACCATGGCTTCAACATCGATGCTTCAAAAAATTTACTAGAGAGCTTAGCACTGAGGAGCTATCCAGGAAGTGACGTAGCATGAAATTACACAATGTCGCAACAAATGATGGTTAAACTAGTGAACCCATGCGATGAATGGTGAATTGATGCTCTGGTCCAAAAACATTATAGAGCCACTACGCTAGTGTCGGAGTGCTAATTTAATTATTTTGTAATATTATAAATAGTAGAATTAGTGTTCATGTAAAGAGATTCACACCATGGGGATACGTGTGTGTATATGTGAGTGAGTGTGAGAGATTATTCTGAAGGGGAATTGGCTCTTACGTATTTGTTTAGAGTCTTATATCGGTGTGGATTAATGTGGATGAGTGCAAAGTGGACAAACCACATTAAATTCACATTCTTAAATAATATTTTCTTCAATAACTTGCCTAAATTAACAATAATAAATTAATAGAGGGCTTTTGAACCCAACCCATACTTTGGTTCAACCTAGACTCAACCCAAGTGGTCCCCTCATTATAAGGTGATACTATGACTATTTCAATCTCTTCAGACCACCTCCCTAAACCCTAACAACTTTGAAAAGATGGCAAGAATCCAAGAAACCACTCTAAATAATCCCAACCATTGGATCAATCGCCAAACCATGGAATAGGGTAAACCTAGCAAAGTCTTGAAAAAAAAAAGGTATTCCCAACCCAGTGCTCCTATTGACCTTCCTAATGTAAAAAAAAGAAGAGATCGTGCATACCTGTCTGAAGCCATTCATCGCACGTCGCTTCCACGTCCCGATGCTCATCCTGCGTCTCACGACCTCGCATCATTAAATAGCCAAAGAGAGGAGGCCTTTTCACTCTCTCACTCCGCTCTCTCTCTCTCTCAATCTCCCTCTGTCTCTGATTGATGCTGCTCCTTCAACGACATTCCCTTCTTAACAGATCCAAAGTTATTTGATCAGAAGCAAGAACTGGAGCTCGCTCTTTGTGAAGTCAACTTTCTCTCTTCTGTGGGCTCTGAATATTAATTAATATTAATTAAGTTATAATTAATTTTAAATTAATTATAACTTATTATTTTAATTAATTTGAATAAAATATAATTATTTATTTTAATTAATTCTAATTATTATAAATGATTAATTAAAAATAATTATTTAATTAATTATAATTAATTATTATTAATTATAATTAATAAAAATAATGCTTTCTTCTCTCACCTCAGTCATCGAGCCTCCACCGATGGCCCTTTGTTAAGGCATAAAGTTCTAAACTTGGGAGAATTTGCCCTCGGCACTTGCAATAGGGCGAATAATCACCCATACATGCTTTTCTTAGCACGGTGGGAGGAAGTTCGCTCTGATGCTTATGGCGAGGTGGGTAATCCCACTAAAGTCTTTTTTTGGTATTCATGGCACGACAAGGAACCACCCATGCATGCTTTTCTTAGCATGGTGGGAAGGAACTTGGTGTAGTGGTTACAACGAAGCAGACGATCCCTATGAACACTTTTCTTCATGGCTGGGTAATAAAGAATTACTTTTTCAATAAGATACTTTTAGAAACCCATGCACGCTTTTCTTGGCAAGGTAGATGAAAAAAACTATAGCCGTGGTGTCTCAAAACACTGATCGTGCACATCTTTCTTGACGTGGCAGGTAGGCTGCCTCTTAGTTTTTCTTTTAAAGGGGGAGATGCCGGGAGGTTGTAGAAATTTTGTCCAAAAAAGGACAAGGACTCATTAACTTGGATCAAGCTAAATATATAGAACTCAAACTGAATGAACTGCAAGGGATTGTGCTTACAAGCCATTGAACAACATTGAACTTTAATAAATATGAGCCACAGTGAATTCGAAAAAACTATAGAGGACATGAAATTTATTTAAACTTGAATTTGATACATGAGACTTGAATAATCAAAATAAAAGATCCTTTGTTATTCAAATATCACTTATCTTCCTCTAAGCTGAGAAAATAGAAGACTTTTGACACTCAATATGGTCATCTATATCATCTGTTATAAACATAAGATCAATATGCAGTTAAGTGTATTGAACCCTACAAGCAATAGGGGTAAAAATTTATGATAAAATTAGCAATGATTGGAGTTCATTGAGCACTCATCATAAACAATGTAACACATTTGAAGCACATACGAGTCCCTATGAGGTCAAATGCACCACACTTATAAGGATAATAGATGGTTGTAGAATGTATATGTGTATCCTATATGCATTATTGAAAACTTCATTAAAAATAATAATTCACCTGTTGATTGAAGAAGGAAACACTAGAGATCAATAAAGGAGGACCCATCACCCTAAATAGCTGTGAATGAAAAAGTTGGACATAATATAGGTGTAATAGACTTCTATGACAATCCTTACAAGTGCCTGTGGATTGAGATGGTATTATTATCATTTGATGGTGGAAGACCTGTCCCTATAAACAAGTACAATCATTAAAACCACCTGAGATTGGTGAAAGGTGGATATGATATAGAAACAGTGGCTCTTATACGAACACCTCCAGGAGATCGTAGTGAATACAATGGATCCCTGTAAATAAACACGAGCAACTTATGGGTAACAATAGTGGATATATCATAAGTATAATAAACCACTATGGGCATAAGTATAGATATCACCTATAATAATGGTGATTGAGATGTGTGAGTACATCGGGAATGAGAACCACCATATGGAGAAGGACACTCCCTGGCAGAAGGGAAGTGATGCTTAAACAAATTAGAACTAAACTTCCTTGTGTTCCAAGATCTCTTCTTGGTCTTATAATTAAGAAAAAAATAGCTCCCGATAAATGAAAAATGGGATTAGTTAGTGTATTATAATCTATTGGAAATAATAAGTCTTCTACACTAAAGAGCTTTAAAGGAATTCCTTTTGAGGCAATGGTCATGAATTTTAGAAAGGATCTCCCGATGAATGAAAAAGGGAGTTTTACATCAGAATATTGAGGTACCTTTCTGCAACCAGGTGATAATGCCATGATCCACCTACAAATAAAAGCAGGAGATTACTTAGTGTATTATAATCTACTTACATAAATCATATAAGTAGTGCATGACAGTCCATCTGTATAAAGAAGCAAACAACTTAATACAGAAGCTACTACTTCCACCACTAGATCGGCAACCCGTATACGAGTAGACAGAAGGCGTGTATGAGCTTCCAAAAAAAATGTTGGATTCAAATGGCGGTCACCCACACAAATGAGAAACTTTAAATACTTTAAAATGCCCCCAAATACACGCATGAGCCCTGGCGAGCATGTTATGGGTACACATGTGATATTTAGGGATGCTGTGCGGGCCAATAAGTGAATTCAAATTTGAACCTGATCCTTCTATGTGGATCAATATGAGTCGATAGGGTTTGAACTTTCAAATAAATAAATGGTTGTGATGATTAGTGAATTTATTTTAATACATTCATATTAGGCCTTCAAGGCCTATAATCAAGAGAACTCACTAATAAAGGGCATAAATCCTATGAACACGATCATTCTATGTGGATCAATAGGAGTTGACAGGGTTTGAACCATCAAATAAATATACGGTAGTGGCGAACATTTGTCTTAATACATTCATATTGCTTTCAAGGCCTATAATAATGATAATTCTCTAACAAGGGCACAAAGCCTATGAAAAACCCAATCCTCTATCGACAACATGATAAAATTGACAAGGTTCACCCACAAAAAGTAAATATTTTCAAATGAAATGATCTCTTATACACTGATGATGGCCGTATTGGATACAAATCTCAACCAGAGGGGTGATTCAAACATTTTCAAATGCCGCCCAAGTGCCTAAAATCCAAAATCCCAAAAAAAATCCCAAATTCCAAAAATATTTAAAATTGAGATTCAACCTATTAAACACTTAAAGCAAAATCCATCCACCCTTAGCAATAGTTTTTTAGGGTGGATAAATTAAAATTTACTTTAGCTCACATTGAGCTAATGCCTACTCAAAAATATCACTAGGATCCATTCTCAAACAATCTCCTGCCAATAAGGATATTGTATGTGTCTTCTGACCGGTGGCTTGCTGCCAAATGACACTGCAGTATAAATGGTTATGACTCGGGCCCTTTGAACCGAGTGATTTTCTGCCAAATGGCACCACAAAATGCTAATTATGGCCAGAGTCAATACGCTCCTTAGTGGCATCAAATCCTAGAGATATGAATCAATATGATATAATCGATAGAGCACAAAGCCCTCTGTTAGCTAAGGTGGATTCAAATTTATCCCCTCAGGCAAATATTTACCCCAGGTCTATAAGGTCCCCTTGGACGAAGCAACCCATGGCTGTCGATAAGGATCCTTCTATCAGGTTGGGTCGACTACCTCTTCTGACTAAGTAGACCAGTGACCACAATGGCCCGAGATGATGGAACCATGGGATCTTGATGAAGTCTATCATCTATTCCCCCACCATCCACTTTAAGTGCAACATGGTGAAATTTCAATTTTAAATATCAAATCTTTCAACCCTTCAAATTCCTAAATATAAACACATACTACTACTATATGCCAGATAACATGTATATCTACGTATATGATCATCGTCGACAAGCTTTAATTGAAAGTTCTCTCTCATTATCGGGAGGGGTAATTAACTATAGGGTCTTGCGCCTATAGGAAACCAGAACTCATATTATTAAGTCCTCACAAAATGAGGGCAAAATCTCTGGGTAGTGTCTTATCTACAATTCATCTTCCTTTCAAAATTTACCCCGTAACTTATTATATTAAAACTCCCTTGTAAAAAAAAAATGCGACAGTGCTAGCGAAGGCCAGGGCCGAATGTTCGAAGCCCATAGCTCCCTACAGAAAGTTCTCTTTTTATTCTTGCATCCCAAAACCTCCTCTCCATTTCCCCATCATTTTTTAGTCATTTAGTGACCCCCACCGGTAAAAACTATGGAGGTTCGAGTATTATTTCATACCAAGCAACCCAAATAGTAATCTAATAGTCCTCGAGCCTTGAATTATTCAATAAAATCATTCACCAAGAGCTAAGGATAAAAATTAAGTAAAAACTCTATTTGAGTTCTAATATATTAAGGTAAAATATAAACCCTAGTCTTTGCCAATAATATTTGAATAGGATGCTTATAACATTGTATGAAGCCTTCAAACAATATAAAATTATAGGTTAGGGTTCTATGAACCCCTATGCAAAGCTTCATATAATAAAATTCATTTTATGAAATTTTTAAAGAAAAATAAAATTAAAAAAATAGGTTTTTAGCTTCTATGCAAAGAAAATAAAATATGAACTATCCAACCCTTGTGCACTCACCTGGATTTTTTATATCTCATTGGATCAATCATTATATTCAACCACTCCAAAATTTTTAAATGATCTAATTAATCTTTACCATATATCCCATTCTATATAAGATCAAATGGCCAAGACCCATACTTGCATCGGTACGTGGTTGATCGCGAACATCAACGGATCCTTATCTCACTTTGCACTATGTAAAGTCCCTACCACATCAACTTGTCACCTTATTAAATCTTTTAAACCTAATATAAAATGAACTTTAATGCTTAGTGTTAAGAGAGTTGCTATTTGCATGTTTTATATTCTTGCAACTTATATAGTTTTGATGATTTCAAATATTATTGTTTTATGTGTAGTTATCTCCTAACAGTTTTTGGAAGTGTTGTTTTTGCTCTTGTGTGTACTAACATTTCAGGAAAATAAAACTTAAGACTACGAAGACTTCAAATCAAATTTAGCATGAGATATTTTGTGTATTTAAAGCTTGTATTTTTCTTTGAATTAAGTTTGAGAGGGAGTGATTGTAATTGAGTGAATAAACACTCACACTTAAGGAGATCTTAAAAAATTTGTACTGATTGTACGAGACGAACATAGTTCATACAGGACGATCATGTCAGTTATCTCCTCGTAAGAGCAATGGAACGAACAGGAATTGAAGAAAATTTTTCTAAGTCCTGATCATTCAGGACGAAGTGTATTCGTCCCAGGACGAAATGTATTCGTCCCAGGACGAAATGTTCTCTGCAAAATTTTTGTTCAGACAAAATTTATATTCGTTCCAGGACGAGTTGCTCTCTGGAGTATTTTTGTCCAAGATGAAGTGTATTCATCCCGGGATGAAATCTCTTATGGAGAATTTTCATTCAGACGAAATTTATAATCGTGCCAGGACGAGTTACTCTCTGGAAAAATTTTGTCTGGACGATCCCCACCCATATTTGTCCCAGAATGAAGTGAACCGACTCTAAAATTTTAGTGACGTTCTACAGTTTTTGGGAACCGACCTATGGAATAACCATTCATACCGGATGAACCTAGTTTATACAGGATGATGTGTGTGTACGAAGTCATTTCGTACCCATATACATTAGGTTTATTTCCAGCGCATTTAAGTAAAATCATCCACGACAATCCACGATCGTACGAGACGATCCAATGCGTATTGAGTTAAAAATTTGGAGTTTTTGGATGGTCTTTTGTTTCTTTCCTATAAATAGTCCAGACTTGAAAATTTGCAGTTTTTAGACGGTTTTTTGTATCTTTCCTAAAAATAGTCCAATCTAAACTGACACTTAATCTTTTTTCTCACTAATCTTCGTGCCTATTGAAAGAAGAGTCAACGAGAGAGTATGAGAGAGTGTTCGAAAGAGAATTCTTACTATTGGAGTGTGAAGGCTTCACTTGGTGTTTAAAGGTAAGAGTTTTTACTTTTGATTTGTGATTACTTCACTCTTTTCTTTCTTCCTTCTAGATTTCTTGTGAGAAGATCTATCAAGGAGATCCGGTTCTCTACCGACACTTGGAGAGTGAACAGCCGAAGGGTTCTCTGCCCACACTAGGAGAGTGTGAAAGGATGAAGGGTTCTCTGCCTATACTAGGAAAGTGTGAAAGGATGAAGGGTTCTCTGCCTAAAATGAGAGAGTGTGAAAGGAAGGATGGTTCTCTTCCAACACTAGGAAGAGTGTAAAAGGATGACAGTTCTCAGCCGCATCAGGTAGTGGTGGAAGATAGTTTTGTAAAGGCTTCTCCATCTTGTTGTGGGTGCAAAAGGAGAGCCACCAGGTATTAGTGCAATACTCGGAGTGGATGTAGGTCTGGTTTTGACCGAACCACTATAAATCTCGTGTCTTTATTTTTCTGCTACTTTTTATTTTTGTGTTTTTACTTTTAAAGCTGTGGTTGAAAAACATTTTCTAGAAAAATTCATTAAAGTTTTATTTTCGTTTCCTAATTTAAAAAGAGGGTTAATTTTTTTTTTAATTACCAATTCACCCCCTCTTGGTTAGCCGTGGGACATAAGCTTAGGTTTAACAACCTAATTCATAGTAAATAAGATTCAACACTTAGATCATCTAAAAATTACTACAAATCATGCATTGAACCATTTTGCACATTTTATTTCTATTTGAATTTAGGATTAATCCTACTTTCACTTAAAAATAAAATCAAATGGATTTGTTATGTAGTTAAGAAGTAATTTTTCTTTTAATGTATATGATTTTTATTTTATTGCTTCCTAAATACTCAACTAACTAAGTTTAAATTTGATTGAGTGCTTCTACATTTCCTAGATCTCCTAAATTTCTTAGATACATTTGAACTCCCTGTTATTCATAATTAAATTTCCAATTCCATTGGTCATAATTTAACCTAAACATTAGGAAATTCATTGTGTCCAATCCAAAGAGCATTAGGCTTTTAATTTGGTATGGGTTGTGTTTAGATGGTTAAGTCTACATGGCTTAGAAAATTCTAGGAAATTCCTTTCAGATCCAATAAGGATGAAACTTAAACTTAACACACTTAGTGATACTATACACCCTAGAAACTAAATTTACATTAATTAGGGCTAATTGAATACCATAAATCACAAAAACTAAAATTAGCCCCTATTTAATGTCTAAAAATTCAAAAAGCAAAAAATAATTAAATTAAAATCATAAAAATAATAAGAATAAATTTCTTTAGATCATAAATAAAACCTAAATTAAGTAAAAATAAATAAAAAAATCTTTTAAATAAAATCAAATCATTTAAATCAAATAATTATTTAAATTTAATTAATTCAATTTGATAAATTAAATTACCTCAATTTAAATTTAAATACCTATTAATCAATGAATACTTATTAAAAATTTGAGGCCTTTATGCATATGTTTGATTCCTATCGAATATGTGCATTTAGCATTATTAAAAGGAAATTACGAACGAATAAATGAGAAGAAACATAATCACTATCCTTCCTCAACAACAACAATTGGGATGAGGGAAGGTTACATTCATTAACATTATTCCAAAGAAAATATCCTAACAAAACAAACTAAGCATAACAATCAACAGCATTGTTGCTTTCCTTAGGAATGAAATGAAACATAACATGATTAAAATTTCCCAAGAAAGATAAATCATAATGGCAATTATCTTTAAGTAACAAACTCTTGATCTCCAATAATGATTGTAGCTAGCCATTTAATAACATTCAAGTTATCACTTTCAATTATAATTCCTTTTATTTTGTACATCTAATTTCCATGACTTTTTTTATAGCTATAATTAAAAATAACTCTAGTTGACCGACATCCCAATTCAACAACTTTTTACTTGGAGCAAAAAATTAGCTTACTAAAGTGATCTCTAAAAAAAACTCCAATTTTATTTCAATGAGGAGGGAGGAGGGCTGCATCAACATTGATTTTGATGCAATGAGGAGGAGGGGGATACCAACTAATGTTTGAGTATCCCAATATTACTTGATAGTTTCCTCAAAGAATTCATTGAAGAAGATAAGACTTCAAAAATAATAATAATATGAGATTTGGGTGGCTTGTTGTGTTTGTACGCATTTCTTGAAGCCCGTAGATGAAAAACAACACTACAATATAGTCTTTCCATTATTTGATCATTTAAAGCTTTTCTCATTATCTCTGTATATAACTCCAAATAAGATTTAAAGATAGGAATGAAAAATCCCCAATAGTTAAATTATTGCATAAGTTGTTTCAATTTACTACATTTGACCGTTATATTCTCAATTTTTTTAGTCTGTTGACAACCCCAAATAAAAAGAGTAGTATTCATAAGTATTCTATAATTCTAGCATACATTTGTTGGAATTGCATTATGATATATCCTCCACTAAAAGAAAGACTCTTTTAGATCCAGTTTCAGTTTATACATCCAATTAATTTCAACTGGATCAATTTGTAGAGAATTTTGCCTAGCCATAACCTTAATAGATTTTCCAACAATCTATTGTGTAAGTTTACGTTGGCTTTCTTCCAGGAAATTTAAAATAAAAACACTATTTATTTTTTTGGGCTCCAAAAATTCAGCCCCGGCCTCTGCCCGCACTGATGTACGTTTTCTTTTGTGAGGAGGAGTTTCAATGATATATGTTCTAGGGTAAATTTTGGAAGGCATATGGGTTTGTAAATAAGACACTACCCAGAGATTTCACCCTCATTTATTTGGACTTTATGATCTGAGTTCTAGTTTCTTATAGGTGCAAGGCCCTATAGTTAATTACCCCTCCTGATAACGAGATAGAACTTTAAATTAAGGCTAGTCGTTAATCAGATACATAGCATACGTGTTATCTGGCATATAGTAGCAGCATAGTTTGAAATTTGAAGGGTTTAGAGATTTGAAAAGTTAATATTCAAATAAAAAATTGCACCATCTTTCACTTAAAGAGGATGATAGGGGAATGGATGATGGACCCGATAAAGATCCCATGGTTCGTCATCCTGGGTCATCATGGTCCCTGGTCTACTTAGTCATAGAAGGTAGTCGACCCAACCTGACCAAAGGATCCTTGTCGGTAGCCATGGGTTGCTTCATTCAAGGGTACCTCGAAGACCTGGATTGGATATTTTCCTAAGGGAATAAATTTGAATCCACCTTAGCTAACATAGGGCTTTCTGCCCTATCGATCATATCCTATTGATTCATATCTCAAGGATTTGATGCCGCTAAGGAGCGTATTATCTATAGCCATAACTGGTATTTTGTGGTGCCATTTGGCGATAAAACCACTCAGTTCAGAGGGCCTCGGGTCATAACCGTTTATCCTGCGGTGGCAGAAAAACTGTTAGCTAGAGGATACGTACCATGTCCTTACTGGCAAGAGATTGTTTGAGAATGGATCCTAGTGATATTTATGACTAAGCATTTAGCTCTATGTGAGCTAAAGTAAATTTTGATTTGTCCACCTCGGCAAACTATTATAGAGGGTGAATAGATTTTGCTTTGATTGTTTGATGGTTTGATTTCAATTTTAAATATTTTTAGATTTTGGTATTTTGTGGAGTTTTGGATTTTTAAGTAGTATAGTGACATTTGAAAATATTTGTGAACCCCTTCAGTTGAGATCATCATTCAACATGGCCATCATCGGGGTGTTTGGGGTCATTTCCATTTATGGATTGAACCTTATCAACTCGACCAAGCTGTTGACCAAGGATTTGGTTTCTCGTAGGCTTTATGCCTTTGTTAGTGAATTATTTTTATTATAGGCCTTGAAGGCCTAATATGAATGCATCAAAATAAATATATTAGTCTCCACAACCTTATATTTGTTTAATGGTTTGAACCCTATCAACTCTTATTGATCCGTATAGAAGAATCATGTTCGAACTTGAATTCGCTTATTAAACCGCGCAGCATCCCTAGACGTCACGTATATATCCATAACATGCTCGCCAGGGCCCATGGGGGTGTTTGGGGGCATTTTATATTTAAAGCTTATTGACTCCTTTTTACTGGCTTAGAAGGATTGATTTTAAATTTATTGACTCATGCAGCATCATTATATGTCATGTGAGTACCAATAATATGCTCGTTGGGGCTCATGCATGTATTTGAGAATTTTATTGATTGAATATACCTCATTGTGTACCTATGTGTATACAAATTAAGGTGCATGTGTAGGGGTACTTTAAAATATTGGTAAATGCCTTCTATCCGCTTGTATAGATGTAGCGGATCTGGTGGCATAACATAACAGCTTATGAATATAGTTGTTTACTACTTTATACGGGCAGACTGTCGTGCACTACTTATATAATTTATGCGGGTAGATTGTAGTGCACTAACTAATCTCCTGCCTTATGTTTGTTGATGCTTGCATTTGTTGCAGTTCTTTGATATTTGTTTGCATATGGCATTTGATGTGTTCTAGGTCTCCTACGATATGTCTTCTATGAGGATCCATAGTCATTTATATTTATTGCATTCCTCGTGTATTTTACTGTAATTTTTGGTCCTTGTGGTACATTCATTACACTTACATGTATGCCGGTAGTTGTATTCGTTCATAGGTTGAAATTGAATACATGATACTGCATTTATTGAATTCTATCTGTATATACCCATAAGTGGCATGTGGCACTTACATCTATCTTTGTAGAAAGCTTATGTATTGCATTGTTAGTTCGTTAAAGATGTTAGGCCCTATGAACTAGTCCCGAGGTTAACCCAGAGGGGGGGGGGGGGGAATTGGTGGGGGGGGGGGGGGTGAATTGGTATTTAAAAAAAATTCTTTAAAACCAAAAGAACGATTATCACAAACAAAATCACCACGAAAAAATAAGTACGGAAAAATTAAAGTGCGGAAGCAGTTAAAAGAACACAAGGGTTTATAGTGGTTCGATCAACTTGACCTACGTCCACACCTCGGAGGCGCCCTCCGAGTATTGCACTACCAACGTGACTCTCCTTTAGCCCCCACAGTTAGGCGGAGAAGCCGTCACAAAAACACCTCCTTTTTGCCACACCCGGCAAAGCAGAGAACCAAACTCCTTTTGCTTCCTCCTAAAGCAGCCAGAGAACCACGATCACTTGCTGAAAATTAACTCTCCCAACCCTTCCAAGGACAAGAGACTCTAGGGAAGAAGAAGTGGAATAATGCTTGGAGGAACCCTTGTGAAACCCCTCACACGCTCCCCCTCACAAGATCCTCTCTCTCTCTCTCCCTCTCTCTCTATCTCCTTTAGTTTTTCTCAGGTCAAGACAGCAGCCAAGGATGTTCAAAAATGTTGAACAAGAGCTCTTAAATAGAAGAGCTTCAAAGGAGCTCATTAATTGCAAGTTGCCGACTTTATCATCCAAGATGATATTGAAATCGTCTTGGCCGATCAGTACAAATCATATAAGATCGGCCAGAGCATCGCCCTGAGCCAAAATGGATAGTTGAAAATTTACTTCATCATCCTAGACGGTCTCACGATCGTCCTGGCCGATTAGTTCAAATCAGAGGAAAATCGTCCAGAGCATCGCCCTAAATTTGAGCTGGCCAATATTTATCGTCCAAAAGCAACTAAGGGTTTTTGAATAGATCGACCTGGTTGATCCTGCGATCATCTAGGACAATGTTATCGTATCAATCATCCTTAATTACTTTCTTGATTCCTTGATCAATTTAGGCATAATTGTGTGATATCGTCCAGGCCGATCTCATGATAGTCCTGGATAATTTCCAAAAATACAGAATACCTAAATTGATCATGACAGCAATTTCTTTCTGTATTGAGCATATCGTCCTGGCCGATACAGGTATCATCCAGGCCGATCAATTAATTACGACTGCCTTAACTAAGAAATCTGATTAGATCTTCTGTTTTGAACTCGATCATCCGGGACGATATGAGTAAAAATACAAGTTCTAAATCTCTCAAGTCTATGTGTGTAGGGTTACTTAACATTAGTCACTTCAAGCAATTACAATTGACTCAAAAAAGAAAAAAGAAACTTACAGACTGACTCAATCCTAATCTGCCCAGTCTTGAACTGATTCAGATTTCCGTCTGATCTTTGAGTCCTGAAAAGTCAGTAGAAAAAGGCAGTCGTAGTGAAACAAGATTTGTTTGCTACCATCTAAATCATAATCCAAAAAATATATTTGTAACAATATCCCCCTTTTTGATGATGGCAAACATATCGATAATCATTTCTAAAATAGTAATGTAAAACTAAACAAGCTTTCCAATTTGCGAACAGAATAAGTGCAAACATACTACAAGAGCAAGTATAAACATAATACTCCCCCTTTTAACATCTCAAAAAGGAGGAGGAAACTAAAAACATAAACTAAAATAACTAAAAACATAATACATAAAAAGAAAGCAATCTACAAAAAATAGAAAACATAAACTACATAAACGAGGGATCCTGATCATCAGATGGAGGTGGAGGTGGTGGAGCCTGGTGAAAGTAGCTAGCTAGCGTAGTAAACTGAGCATTGAACCAGGCTATGTCCTAGTTGTGCTGCTGCTGCTGCTGGTGAGTAATGTAGCTATCAAAACGGGCTAAGTCCTTTGTGCAGTGCTACTCATAGCGGGTCAAGTCCTCAGAATGTTGTTGCTCCTGTGTAGCAATGCAAGCATCAAAATGGGTCTCCCAATGATCAAATCTCTCCTCTAACTGGTCAAACTATAAGTGCTGGTGAAGAGGAGCAGGATCAGGAACGGGAGCAGGATCCTCCTCCTCCTCGGCCCCCTGAGGTTTCCCATCCCCTGGGTGGAGACGAGTACTGTGAAAGATATTGAAAGAACTGTTTGAGTATTAAGGAGGCTGAAGGTCATGATGAGTAGGATATTGAAGATTGTATTTGGTTTCAAGAATATAGGCTATGAGATGTCCTAAAGCAAGGTTGGGTTTCCTCCTATGGCCTGGATCGCGAATAGTTGTTAAATGATCAATGTATCGAAAAATCAAGTCATTAGCATTAAACTCTCTCCGGGCCATATTGAAAAAGTTAGTCAGAGAAAGCAGAGGAGTGATGTGGACTCAGTTCCTGGTTTTTGGAATAATAGAGGTGCGAAGAAAATGCTGAATTATCCTAGCATCTTTGACTAAAGAGCTAGTCTCTCCAACATGAGAAGGTGTGTTGGTCTGATGAAGAAAATGATTTGTCGTAGACCAGTTAAAATCAGGATCTGAGACAATTATATGTAGCTTATCCACGGTGGTGGATAGCTGTAATAGTTCAGCACAGTCCTGATTTGTGATCTCGATCGGGCGTCGATTCATATAGGAAGTAAGCACTGTGAAAGTAGAATTTATACAAAGATTTGCATAAAATTCTAATAGAAGTTCTGAGGAAAAAGGGACAGCGAGTGTAAGAATGAAACAGAGAGAAGTGTGAGCAAAGAGATCCATTACCGGATATGAAAGGTGGACATGATTGATGGTTCAGGAAAGAGTGATGCCACATTCTTTGTAATGGTGGTAAGCTGCTTGATCCTCTACTTCCTTGAATCGAGGGTTCCGAGTGGCCCTCGAGGAACTTCCAGAAGCCTGTCAGACTCACTTTACACCAGCCATAGCAAGAATTCAGTAAGTAAAAATGAGATAAGAAGAAGTTTTGAGGTGAAAACAATGGCTGGAATGGTCTATATTTAAAGAAACGGGCATATTGTCCAGGACGATCGCAGAATTGTTCAGGACGATTTGGTTCAATTATTGCGTACAGGCTGATTGGTTAAAAAGGCGGTCTGATCGTCCAGGCCGATCAGATATCGGTAAGGCCGATTAGACACAGGCAATCGTCCTGTTGAAAAAGAAGATCGTCCGAGATGATTAGGTGTATCGTCCAGGATGATGCACAATAATTAATCGTACCGGTCGAAGTTAAAACATTTTAAATCTGGGCCACGTATATCGTCCAGGATGAACAGTGGATCGGCTAGGAAGATTGTCCAATAATGGATCATCCGGGGCCGATTTTAAAGATTTAAACGTACTAACACGTAGATCGTCTGGGACGATCTAGTGTATCGGCCAGGACGATGACCATAAATGCATCAGCCATGACAAAATTTATATCGGCTAAGACAATTAAGATGATTGTAACAGAGTTCAATCGAATTGTCCGGGATGATGCGTTACAGAAGGCTCAAAAAAGTTCAGCATATAGAATTTTCAAGAGAAATTATCATATCGTTCAGGACGATAGAGGTATCGACAGGACGATGTGACAAGAATTTGAAAACAAAGAAAAGATGGAGATGATCAGAGAAAACCTCAAACAAAAATAAATATAAACTAAAAATAACAAAAACAGATAAAAATAAGAAAATAAAAAAAAAAGTTTTTGGTTTTTAACTATTTCTATTTTTTTTTTTTAGCAAAGCAAGCATATGAAAAATTTCTTAAATAATTAAATTTTAAAGATTTGAAAGATCAATGAGTTAACAATGTCACAATCTAAAAATGGTAGAAAATCCGATCCTATTTACCCTAGCTCAGACTTCTTTCAGGATAAAAATTATCTTTTGAAAACAGGAGGTCTAACTCAGAATAAATTGAATAAAAAGAAGATCCATTCAAAACTTGGTTATAAATAAAATATCTTTTAAAATTGTATACCAAAGTAATTTTTCTCTATCTTGAAATTTGAAATCAAGCCTTTGAAAACATCAAATAACCCATGAGTCCTTCTAAGTTTTAAAAGTTTTGAAAACAGAGGATAGCTTGCATTTATTGGGCTCATTTTATGCCTCTTGTCACTTTGATTGGCTCTTTGAGCATCTTTGATTTTTGATACACTTTCATGTATATACTTTCTTTTCAATTTGGCATCATTGGCCATTTTCTTTTAAATTTTTGCAAGCTAAAAACTCTTTAACAAACCCTTAAAAAAGGTTCTTAGTTTTGATTATATCTTCTAGATATTAGAGAAGAGGAGCACTCTTTCTAACATAGAGAAGAACAAACCACAAAACAAAAATCAAAATCATATGATAAGTGCAACGATAAGATTTCAATTAACTTGAAAGATATATAAAAACTTTGGATCATATATATAAGATAGACTATTGTAGCAACATAAAAAAGATCTTAATTTGAAAAATCATTTGTTAAAATGAGATAGACTTTTTGTTTAGAAAAGAAAACTATATCACCAAAAGAGGTTAGAGTGAGGGAAACCATCAACGGTGTTTTCTCCCTTTAACCGATTTAGAAATGCTAATCATTGGCCATAAATCTCCAAAGTTTATGAACAAGGAAAAATCATCAAAAAGAAAACAAAAGTAAAAACAACTAGAACAACAAAAAAACTATCACAAAAACAAAACATAACAATAATCAAAATACAATTCAAGAATTTGTTAAGCAGCAAGTTTAAGCAGTTCTGAGCTGTGAGCCTCCATTTATCCAAGTATCCTATGCTCTCATGAGGTCTTTGGTGAGAGAAATTCATCAAGTAGAGCCATATGATTTGAATCAATTGTAGAATGATCTTTGAGAAAAATTTCATGTTCCTTTTGTAAATTTAAAAGTTTCAACTTCAAACTAGCATGAGTTTTCTTAAGTTTTTTGTATGATGCATGAATTTTTTCACAAATTTCAAGCCATAGATCATAAGTTAGTTTACATACCTCTTCTTCATCACTTTGATCAATATGATCTTCCTCCATTAAGTACAAGTTTGTTGTTTCGTCTTCAGGTTCAGTCTCCAATGAATCAGTTGCAGAATCCACCCAAAAAGCCTTTTGAAGTCTCTTTTTGTCGTTCCTGAGCTTGGGTTTTTCCTCACCCTTTTCTTTGCTTATGTGATCTTGAAGTGTAGAACAATTCGCTCTGACATGTCCAGGCTTCCTGCATTCAAAGCAAACAATATCAGAAGATCTTTTAGAATATTTATTATCCTTACCTTTTCTCCAACTTTGATGATGCTTGTGCTTCTTCCTTAGGAAGCTTTTGAATTACCTTGTGATCAAGGCAATGTCATTGCTCTCAAACCCGAAAGAATCAGAGTCAGATTTGTGCGCCTTCAGTGCAACTATTTTCTCTTTTTTTTTTCTCACCTACACAAGATTTCTTTGATTCACCCCTTGCTCGTAAGCAATGAGTGAGCCAAGTAAGTTATCAATCAAATAGGTGTTTAAATCCTTAGATTCAGTGATTGTAGTGATTTTAGCATCAAAAGACGAAGTCAAGCATCTCAAAATCTTGTTTACTTTTTCATAATTTGAAAGTTCTCTTCCTAAGGCATGCGAAGAAGTTACAATTTGAGTAAATCTTGTATACATATCAGAAATCGATTCAGAATATTTCATACGAAAAGGTTCGTTGTCATGCAAGAGAATATTCAAACGATATTGTTTCACTTCATTGGTTCCTTCATAAGTAATGCACAACTTATCCCAAATATCTTTTCCAGTAGAGCAAGTAGAAACACGCATGTAATCCTCAGAGTTTAAAGCACAAAAAATAGTTCAAACACTCTGCATTCAATTGGGCTAAATCTCTTTCATCGGTAGTCCATTCAGTAAAAGCAACTTTAGTTTTAATTCCATTAACTTCTTGAGTAGGTGGAGAATATCTTTCTTTAATAAGCATCCACATGCGATAGTCAGTTGATTGCAAAAAAGTAGCCATGCGAGTTTTCTAGAAATCAAAAGGAAGGTTGTCAAACAAGGAAGGTCGTGTAATAGAATATCCTTCAGTTGTATTACGATTCCCAAAGTTAGCCATGGATCAAAATTCAAAAAGTTTTCAAACTTTATTTTCATGAATCCCGCTCTGATACCACTTGTTAGTTCGTTAGGGATGTTAGGCCCTATGAACTAGTCCCCAGGCTAACCAAGAGGGGGGGGGGGGAATTGGTATTTAAAAAAAAAATCTTTAAAACCAAAAGAATGATTATCACGAACCAAAATCACCACAGAAAAACAAATGCAGAAAATTAAAGTGTGGAAGCAGTAAAAAAGAACACAAGGGTTTATAGTGGTTCGGTCGACTTGACCTACATCCACTCCCTGGAGACGCCCTCTGAGTATTGCACTACCAACGTGACTCTCCTTTAGCCTCCACAGCTAGGCGAAGAAGCCCTCACAAAAACACCTTTTTGTCACACCTGGAAAGACAGAGAACCCAACTCCTTTTGCTTCCTCCTGAAGAAGGCAGAGAACCACGATCCTATAATAACTCATAAGTACTTGCATTTGTTACATTCCACCTGCCTTTTCTTGCATAATCAACATGAATTTGCACACCAACTATCATCATTGAAATTTAACTGTCAGGGATTTTGTATAATTAGCTTGCAACCAAACTATACCTTCCCTCTAATTTTCTTTGCTTGATGAGTTCAATGGATGTATTTGTAATAGATTCATAGTTCTTACTTACAATTGAACAACAAGGTATTACTACAATCACTTTGGTGAGTCATAATCTCTTGTAGGTGGTAGAAGCATTCATTCTTTCTTATGTTACAATGGACTGTATGAACACGTCGACACTCATTGCATGCTTCTTGTAGAATTGTTCAAGCCAATCAATTTGCATGAACCTTTACAATCAATTGTGAGTGAATGATACTAGAGATCACACGACCTTCATTGCCTTTGAAGACAACTTTTAGTCTACAAGGGACTTATATGTGGATGTCAAATTCAATATACCTTTTGCATCAATTATTTGACATTGTGTTCAACGCAAGTCTCCCATTCATATGAATGGATGAGATCATATAAATCAATTGATTCATGAGTCTCACATATATTCATTTACATCTTGATTTGAAATGTTAATTTCAATGTTCTATGTTCAAATGAAATTCCTTTTTTGATTGTGTCATTCTTAAGATCCATTAATTTTATCTTGAATATTGGAATATAATTCCATGCTAAATCTCATTCATGAGGCAAGCTTCAAATTATTAAGCTCAACTTTATTTGAGCTTCATGCATTGCTCTTTCGAGTTTTAGTCCACAAGTATTCATTTCAAGTTCGAGTCCCTTAATGTCATTTATAGTTCATAAGTCCCCTGATGTCCAAATAAAGTCCAATGTTGTCCAAATTTTATTCAAGTCCTTATCTTTTTTCAGACAAAAATTCAACAGCCTCCCGGCGTCTCCACCATTTAGGGAAAAACCAAGAGGCTGCCTACCCGCCACGTCAAGAAATACATGCATGGTTGGTGTTTGTAAGACATCGCGGCAGTGATTTTTTTTATTTGTCATCCACTACGCCAAAAATGCGTGCATGGATTTTTAAAAGCATTTTTTTGATAAAGCAGTTTTTTATTGCTTCGCCACACTAAGAAAAACATGCATAGGGATCACATACTTCATTATAAGCACCGCACCAAGTTTCCTCCCACCACGCTAAGAAAAGCATGCATGGGTGGTCCCGTAGTGTGCTACGAATAACGAAAAATAACTTTAGGGGGATTACTCCTCTCGCCACAAGCACCTGAACAAACTTCATCCCACCGTGCCAAGAAAAGCACGCATGGGTGGTTATTTACCCCGTTCCAAGTGCCGAGGGTGAGTTCTCCCAAGTTTAGGAGGTTATAACTTGGTGACCAATAATGTAGAGGTGGCACGAGGACTTCATTTTTTTAATTAATTATAGTTAATTAATTAACTAATTATAATTAATTAATAATAATTAATTATAATTAAAAATAATTAAACACAAATAATTATAATTAATTAATAATAATTATAATAATTACTCATTATTATTATAATTAATTATTAATTAATCAAATTAATTAATTATGATTAATTGATTATAATTATAATTAATTAATAATTATAACAAATTAATACTTAATTATAATTAGTAATTAATTAATAAAAATTAATATGTTATAAATAACAATTAATTAAACATATAAAATATGATAATTTCTAATTAGTGGAACCTTATTATAATTAATAATGTTTAATAATAAAAAGAAATAAAAACTTCCTCCCTCATATTCTCTCTATTTCGACGCATCTACAGGATTTGGCCAAAGAAGAGCACATGAATGGGAGAATTTTACCTTCACAACAAGCCGGCTCCTGTTGTCACTCTCGATCAAAATGTTGTGACTTCCAAACTGAGAGAAAGGGAAGGCCGCCGAAGGCGTCGGCAAAAGAAGGAGAGGAAAGCTTCAGGTAGGTTGATCTCTCCTATCTCTCTCTCTCTCTTCCTCTTGGATTGTGACTATATGGAGATAGGAGGCGATCAGATTTAGTCGTATGAGGCATCGAAGTGGATCGGAGAAGTAGGAGTTAGGATCGCAGCTTTGGCATAGAGAAGCAGAGAGTAGGGGCTTTGGGTCGTATATGGAGTTGAGCATGGAGAGAGGCTGAGAGATCCATCTGTTCTCCCTTTAATAGTGTAATTGGAAGCTTGCTCGAGGCAGCGATAATGGACGAGGGAATTGGCGACTCTTAAATGGCATTGAATCGCAGAACTGCGGAGTACTGTAGAGGCGGCCTGTTAAGCAAATTTTGCGCAGGAGATCTAGATGGGCTTAACAGGTAATCATTTTGATGATTTTTTTTATTTTTATTTTGGTTTTACTCTTTTTTTTGTGTTAACTATTGAGGTCAATAAATATCCCCCAACAAATGTGGTATACGTCTAGAGCGAATCACATTTGTTGTATGTTGATTGACCCTATAAATTTTTAGTTATTTATTCTAGATGTCACACGAGGGTTATCTTATAATGGATCTCCAAAAGTTGTTTGTATGTCGCACTAGGATTTTCTTTATTCACTGCTCTCTTAGATGTATCCATAGATGACTGATGTATTATCTTTATATATTGACACTAGTGGATAGTATCACCATCATTTGTTCTCTTTAAACACCACTGTCACTTTAGTTTAGCCTTTCTTTATACGCTCAACATTCTTCTGGCATATGGTTGTATCTTGGTAAAATTTTAAATATTTTTGTTTAGGGATCTCGACATGCGGTGTGATGTTGACCCAAATAAATATTTAAAATACCCCCAGTCTTTAGAGACATTTGTAGATGTCATTCAGGGTTCTCATTCTGTGGCTTTAGCTTAAGTCCTAAGATTTTGATTCCTTCTTCCCTATGCTTTATGATGCGGACTTGGTGAAGGGTTATCTGATTTGTCTTTTCTGACTTGTCAGAAGATTTGTCGGCCTTCTTCCCTTTGCTTCTAGCTTTGGTGGGCTTGATGAAGGAGTAGATGCCAGCGACCTAAATCCTTAGGTTTATATTAGGTCTGTGGTAAAAAGTCATCAGTCCAGAGCTATATGCATAACAGACTTATTGATGATAGAATCCTCTTAGTTCAGCCATAGGCTTTATGTGAACTTAGGGGGTAATTTTCTTCAATCATTTGCTTTGTGTTTTGACGGACTTATTGAAGAAGAGTTCATTCGATCCTCACTTTATGCTATATGGATTTATTAAAGGATTTAAAGGTTTTGGATTCGGTTGATAGTACCAAATATTGGTAGTATCTTGATCCTTAACCACTTGAGATGACTTTAATCTGAGTCGCTTAAGTTTATCAGATCGGAAGAGCCAGGATTTAATAGCTCTTCATCCTCTGGTTGCTGAGATGGAGGTTCCTCTACTACGGCCTTTATTATGGCTTATTGAATAGATGGAGCTGCTAGCGATCCGACCATATTTGAGCTTATTGGATCCGACCTCTTACACCCATTTAGGCTTCAGACTTGAGCTATGGGAATTATGCTCCCTAGTACTGATTTTGCTAAAGTTAGTAGATTTGGAGTCATCCTTTATGGTTGAAGATTTGGAGCCTACGAACATTTGGTAGTTGCTTAAGATTCCTCCATCCCACTGGAACTTTGATTCTCCAATAAATTAGGAGAATTTAGTAAACTACAATCACTTGAACTGGTCGAGTTAAATTGGCCTTCATTCTTCCTACAGTCCCTATTAACGGGTTGATGAAGTGGGGGTTCTGATACTATAGCCTTTCTTATGGATTATTAAGTACATGGAGCTACCAGCGATCCGGACATATTTGGGCTTATTGGATCTGAACTCTTACACCCATTCTAATCTTAAGCTTCAGGCTATTGAAGGGCTTCAAGCTTTTCCGGCTCAATTCACTAGAGTGCGTAGTTACAAAAGTCTCTTTATTAACCTTTGAGTCTTGGTACATTGCAGGAAGTGGCTTGAATTTTTGAAAATTCACCTGCATATTTTTGGGAAAATAAGTATTTATATTATATAGCACAAAAGAACATTTGAATTAATAATTTTAAATATTTTTTCGGGGATCTCGGCACACAGCGCGTTATCAACCCAAATAAATATTTAAAATGCCCCATATCTCATAGGAATATTTTGGATAGGCATTGTATCTTTAAAATTTTAATTATTTATTTGGGGATCTCGACACACAGTATGATGTCTACCCAAATAAATAATTAAAATGCTCTCAGTTTGATGGGGGGATTTTGAAATAAATTCTTGTTATATAAGAGAATTTCAAAATATAGATGTAAGCATGCATTGATAACTATGCACATAAAGCTTTGATCATAATAAGGTATATTAGATAAGAAATTTTCATGCATGATACTTCTTTAAATATCAGCCATTGGTAGGGGGAATAGGCCTCTAACCATTCAGATCGATCAACTGATATGCTTCTTCTTGATACACTTTCTCGATGAAGAATGGGTCTTTCCAATTGAATATGAATTTGCCACCAATTTTTTGGTGTGGGATGATTGGTCTTCTTAGTGCTAGGACCAATTCCCCTTCTTGAAATGCCTAAGGATGCACCATCTGATCAAAGGATTTTGCCATTCTTCCTCGATAGATTTCTAGGTTTTATTGAGCTTATAACCTAACTTCAATGAGTGCATCGAGCTCCTCTATCCTCAAGAGAGCATTCTATTCTTGGGTGAGATCATTCTAGATTGTTACCCATAGTGATGGTAGTTCAATCTCTAATGGTAATACGGCTTCAACTCTGAATACCAATGAATAAGGAGTGGCTTTAGTTAGCATCTTGTACATTGTATGATATGCCCATAATGCTTATGCCATCTTCGTATTCCACTCTTTTTTATTCTTAATGAGGATCTTCTTCAATAGCTTCACCAGTGTTTTATTGATGGTTTCTACCAGGCCATTTGCCCTTGGATTATATATAGAGGAATATCGCCAATCAATTTTATGTCGATCAATGAATTTATAATTTTTTTACTTTTGAATGTAGTACCAGTGTATGAGATAATGTGACGTGGCACACCAAATATGTAGACAACATTATGGGTAAAGAAATTGATCACATGCTAAGATGTGACCTTTCTAAAGAGAGCAGCTTTCGCCCACATAGAAAAGTAGTTTATTGCTGCGAAAATAAAGCGGTGTCCCACCGATGATGGCGGATCTATTGGCCCAATTATATCCATACCCCAGCATTCAAATAGCCAGGATGCTAATGTCAGGTGCAGAGGATTTAGAGGCCGATGTATAACATCATCGTGAATCTGATATTCATTGAACCTCTTAGCATGGTCGATATAATCTCTCGCCATGGTCGACCAATAATAACCTATTCTCTTGATTTTAATGGTCATTTTAGGACCTAATTGATGTGCACCATAAAGTCATTCCTGAATTTCTGTCACCACTCTATCAACTTCCTTGGTCCCTAGGCACCTTAGCCACATTTGATCAAAAGCCCGATGATATAGCGTATCATTAACGAATGTGTAACATAGTACTCTCTTCTAAATCTACGTGGCAAGATATTTATCCTCTGGGAGTTTACTTTCTTTGAAATAGTCGATGAAGGGTTGCCTCCAATCATCTCCTTCCTTAATGTCTAAGCAATGTAGCCATGACTCCGAGCATCTACTGGTTTTACGTCTCTTGACTACATGATATTCTTCTGGTTGATTTTTAATAATAGTTTGTTTGGGAGGTTGAGGATCAACTGGGGGTGTATCCTGCTGGCTTGAATTTGGTATTCCCTCTGCATGCAGGAATTACAAGATTGTCGGCTCCAAGATCCGACGGTCGTGGACCATAATTGGTATATGCATCTCCTCGTCGGTATTTGCCACATTCTTGTCTAATTTGGCTAGAAAATCTACCTTGGCATTCTGACCTCGAGGAATTCAAGCTATTTTAATATTTGGCACTCGCTTCAGAAGTTCGAGAGCTCGTCGGTGGTAATTAGCTAATTCAACTTTGCCAACCTTATAAATGCCGAGGACTTAATTTATTACAAGTTGAGATCAATGAAGACTTTGAGATGTTGGATTCTGACATCAATTGTAATATCTAATCCTTCTATTAGAGATTCATACTCGGCTTCATTATTTGTTCGAGGTTTAGTCAAACTAAATGAAAACCTCATTATGCCTCCCTTAGGTGCTACGAAAATGAGACCGATGCCAGCTCGGGCCCTTGAAATATTTAGAGGTTGGGCATGTTTAATTAATGATGCCCCATCAAAATACATCTCCCAAAATGGTAATTTTTATTCTCTTTAACATGCATAATATGCTCATCTGGCAAATCTCATTGAGTGGAGAGTCTACTGGGATTAGATGTGTAGCGAGGAAGTCTACCAAAACTTTTCCTTTCACCGCCTTTCATGGAATATATATGATATCAAACTGCAATAATAATACTGTCCATATGGCTAGGCAACCTATCAATACTGATCTTATCATCAAGAATTTTAGTGGATCGATCTTTGATATCAAGGTGATTATATGAGAAAGCATATAGTGGCAAAGTTTTTGAACTATAAAAATTAATGCTAGACAATGCTTCTCGATAGGAGAATAATAACTTTCTGCTCCAATTATCCTCCGACTGATGTAGTAGTGCACATAATCTTTGCCTTCTTCATTATTCTAGGCTAATAATGCTCTGAGGGACTTTTCTAGTGCTGTCATGTACAGTATAAGAGGCTTCCCTAGGATTGATGCTGTGAGAATGGGCAAATTTAACAAATATCTTTTGATACTATCGAATGCCTCTTAGCACTCTTCATTTCACTTGAAATGAACATCCTTTTTTATTAATTTTGAAAATGGCTGGCACCTACCCGATAGATTTGATATGAATCTCTAAATAAAATCCAGTTGCCCTTACAAGCGAAGATGTTAAAGGCTCCTTAGTGGTGGCATCTCCATGATTGTCTTAATCTTGTTGGGTTCGACTTCGATATCCTCAACGTCGAACAACGTACACCAAAAATTTGTTGGAGGATACCCCGAATGCACACTTGAGAGGGTTCATCTTCATGTCATATTTTTTGTTCCTCCCGAATACTATTCTCAAGTCATCTACATGATCTTTTTGGTTCATGGTTTTAATGACCAAGTCATCTACGTAGCATTTGCACTTTTGATGTCAAATCATTAAATATATGAGTCATTGCTCATTAGTAAGTGGCACCAGCATTCTTCAGGCCAAAGAGCATGATCGTATAACAGAAAATACCTATAGGTGTTCTATATATTTTTCATCTTTAGGTGCCATTTTGATTTTGTTGTAGCCCAATGATCCATCCATAAATGAGAACATATCATAGTTGAAAGTGTTGTCCACTAGTAGTTCTGATCTAGGGAGCGGAAAGTCATCTTTCAGGCATGCCTTATTAAGATCTCTAAAATCGATACAAATACGAATTTGATCATTCTTCTTCTTCACAGGAATGATATTAGCTATCCAATCAGCATATTTTTCTTCTCAGATGAAGCCCACTTCTATGAGCTTCTTTATTTCTGTAATCACCTGCTCTTCAATCTCCAATCTCATTTTTCTTGAAGCTTGCTTGATGGGTGTCACATCTTTCTTGATGTCTAACTTGTGAACTGCTATATTAGGGGATAAGACGGGCATATCAGCATATGTCTAGGCAAAGTAATTCCTAAATTCATAAAGGAGCTCTTTTATTTATTCCACTTATTCTTCGGGCATGAGAGAACTAATAAAGGTTGGGCGAGGATCCTCTTCGATTCCCAAGTTAACTTCTTTTAGCTTATCCATAGTGGCTGTCTATCTAACATCTTAAAGCTCTTTTGGTACAGGTTTGGCCTCTATAGGTTGATCATCATAATCATCAACTTCGTACACCTCCTCCTCACCATCATCGTCAAATTTAACTTTCCCGCATGTGTTGCTCGGCAAATCTCCTTTTTTAGGCTCTTCTGTACGATGAATTCTAAACCCTTTTTTTACAAAAATATCCTTCTTCTTTAATGAGTGAGGATTCCTTCGATACCAAAGGCTCAAGCAGAAATGAACTTATTATTTGTAGGAACGAGTTTTACCACGCTTCCATAAAATTCTTTGAATGTTTCTAGTATTATACCTAAGAAATCTCGTTGGTACTAATTCCCTGGAATCGATGAGTGTACGGAACCAATCATAATTTATTTCTTCCTCGAGTTTTCTGATTGAATAAAATATATTAGCTAGTCCACCTTTTTCATTTGGGGGAGGTACATAGATGTCATGAGCTCTTCAATATTATACACCTCTCGAGGAATGACTTCTTTGAAGTGCTGGAAGGGAATAGGTGTGACTAAGAGTACGCTATATGAGATTGATAGATTATCTATTCTTCTAGAGAATACACCCTCCATAGTATTCATGTAGATAGAGTCATATTCATAATCATTATTTGAAATTTCAACCTCCCTATCCCATTTGGTCATTGACTGGCATATATTCCGGGATTTTGTAGGGGTGACATCACTTTCAACTGTGTAACTCCCTAAGTGAGGTATGTATTTCATTTCTTTAGGAACTGAAGGTACCATTGGAAGAGTCAGCATTTCCTTCTTTCTCCCCACCTACTTCTTCTTGTTTTCTTGTTTAGGGTGCTTTATAGTTTTTGGGTCTGATGCTTGGGCCTCAAGAGAGCTCGATGGCTTCAGCTTCTTTGAAATGAAGTACTTCGCATTTTTATATATCTTCACTTCATGAACTACAAAGGGTTGGATGTCAGCAAAGATTTTGAATTCCTCTCCATTCCTGAGGTACTTCATACATTGGTGTAGTGTTGATGGGATGATTCCCTACTCATGCAACCATGGGCGACCAAGAAGCGCCTTAAATGTGGTATCTGCATCAATCACAAGGAATTTGGTATATGTATGAAGTTCTCCAAATATGAGAGAGAGCATAAATGATCCCAGAGACTTCTGCCCTTTCTCAATAAATCCAGGTACCATTAGCTTATCTGACCCAAGATGCTCCACATCAAGACATAATGATCTTAGTGCTTTCAAGCACATTAGATTTATGAATGACCCTGGATCGATAAGGATTCGACTAATCATCATCGCATCGCTTTCAGCCATAACATTCAAAGGGCGATTATGATTTGCTATTTTGAGCATCATATCTTCTTCAGTGAAAGTGATGAAGGGCTCATTTTGAGCTTGCAAGACATCCATCATATTACGCTCAGCAAAATATGCTTCATACCTTTCGAGGTCTTTGAGAGCCTGAATCAAAGTCTCTCGAAGGTCTTTGGACATCACTAAAGCATCGTATATATTGAGTTGTGCATGTATTTTTCTGAAATGGGATAAGACATTATAGTCTACCCCCGTAGCTGAAGTAGTCTTTTTCTTGGGATCTTCAGGGATAATATCATCGTTGATGATTATCTCTTTCCCCTTATTCTTATTAAAGATCCCTTTCTTTGGTGGGGGTGACAGTATTTTACCACTCCGTAGTTGCACTTGATCGACATCCTCTGGTTTAACCTCATTTATTGGGATATTTTCTTCAGAGCCAGCCATTGTTGCATCAAGGGATTCATCTATTGATTCAGAATCACCACCCAGATTTATATGTCTCATTCGTGAGGCTATGTCGAGGTCCGACCCATCTTCCTTTGAAAAGTACAGATCCTCCTTCAAATTATAATCCATTGGTAACACCATCATACAGAATTCAGAGGGTACTTCTTAGTGCATTCTTCTTTTATCACCATATTGGTGCCACTAAGATAACCCGACACATTTATACGAGAAGAGATTCCTCATCACCTTCTCCAACTTTATTTATTTTAAGCCCTGATATAAAGTCAGCAAGCTTAATAGGTCCACTAATAATCTGGTAGTACTCATCCAAACTGTCGATAACCCTTTGGGTTGCAGTCATTTTCTCCTTGGGCTTCTTCAGCTTTGTCTTCTTCTTGGAGGGCTTCACCTTTCCAGACATCGAAGTACCAGCTTGATTGGGGAACTATTTAGATGTAGAAGCTCATGCCATAGGAGAGCTTTTAAATTTAATACTGGCTCCGTATGAAATTTCTACTTCACCCCTGGAACTCTTTCGAGCTATTTCAACATTTTCACAGTTTTCTTAGAAAACACAGTCTTCCACTATTCTTTTTGAGCTGGCTTCCTTTCATTTTTTCTTTCTTCAACTTGAGGTACAAAAGAGGACATAATTACCCCAGTTGATTCTTTTCTGGGATTAGTTATTATATTATCTGATAATGTGATATCTCCATTCTGGTATTTTATTTTGAGCCAATCTTTGAAGATGTAGCATTCTTCGATTGGATGGCTGACTACCCGATGGTACGGGCAATAATTTGGATCACCGGGGTGCTTCGACTCTTCGGGCCTCTTGCATTCAGGCAGTTCTAAACTCGCTTTTAATACTTGTCAAAATAATTTTTTAACACTCTCCCTCTTGAATGAATATTCTTTATTAATTTTATCTTTAAGGGATTGGAACGTTCTATCACTAGTTCCTATTACCTATCTCGAGCATTCTCCTCTACTTTAGAAGGTTCGTGGCCTATCATTTCCCCTTAGTATTAGCTTTGGTTGGGGGTTAGGATTGTAGGCATGCTTGGGCTTTTCTTCGTACTGCATTGGTTGTCTACCCTTGTCTATGTTGTAAATCACGTTCTTTTCTCTATCAGTTATAGAGAAGAATATAGAGTTGGCCTTACCCCTTCTAGCATCTGGGGCCTTAGCCTTCTTGAGCTTATCAGAGTGACCATCTGATCTGAATAAGTTCAATTTCTCAAACATAGCCACTATGTCCAATAGATCTTGAAATGTGGTAACTGTAGCCATGTACAGGAAGGATTGCATCTTGTCATCAATATTTCCCATTAACAACTGTACGGTATTCTCTTCCTCAAGTTGTTTCTCATATTTCATACTTAAGTTGTGCCAATGGGTGATATATTTACTTAAGTGTAGATAACCCAATTGATAGGGGTGTGGTGTTTGTAGCCACCACTGAGACTCTTCCACCATCCATAATTCTCCTGTTGGTCAGGGCCTTAGGCTGTGATAACCTCTCAAACACAGAAATTCTTCTAATAGGATTTTTGATAGCAGATCATTGTGATGATAGATACTCACGATGTGTGACAGCTTTAGTAGAATGGGGCCTCTTAGTAGGCCCTTCAATATTAACGCCATTCACATGAATAGTAGTAGTCCTTGTAACAACTACAAGGAAGTCCACGCTACTGAACTGGATGGTAGCCCTGGTATTTCAAGTATTAATGATTGCATTTACCAGCTAAATCTTGGCTTCTCGTCCCAGCTGGACGGTCATCGGGGATTTCTGTAGATCCATCTGCATAAATGAAAGGTAAGAATTAGTAATCAAAATCTAATGCATCACACCGCACATTTAAAATGCAGAGACTTGCACAGAACACAAAAACAAAAATAGACAAAAATATTTAGCCTAAATAAGTAATAAAAATAAATTTAAAAACTCTACTGAATGGCATATGAATTTGCTGAATTATCATTTCAGAAAATTCATGACTTTGATTCATTAAACAATCATTTTTAAAGACTCAAAATTTTGAGTATGAGTTGATATGGTTGGTATTATAGCACTGAGATGACTAACCAATGATGAAAAGAGAAACCAATCCCCGATAGAGTCACTAGAAATCTGTGTGCTATAAAAATTTGACCCGAGCCTCCACCCGCACTGATGTGCTTTTTCTTTTGCGAGGATTTTTAACGATATAAGTTTTGGGGTAAATTTTAGAAGGCAGATGGGTTTGTAGATAAGACACTACCCAGAGATTTTGCCCTCTTTTTGTGAGGACTTTATGATCTGAGTTCTGGTTTCCTATAGGCATAAGCCCCTATAGTTAATTACCCCTCCCGAAAATGAGAGAGAACTTTCAATTAAGGCTAGTCGTCAATCATATACATAGAGTACATGTTATCTAGCATATAGTAGCAGTATAGTTTGAAATTTGAAGGGTTTATAGATTTGGAAAGTTGATATTCAAAATAAAAAATGCACCATCATTCACTTAAAGTGGATGATGGGAAAATGGATGATAGACCCGATCAAGATCTCATGGTTCCATCATCCCAGTTCATCATTGTCCCTGGTCTACTTAGTCAGAGGAGGTAGTTGACCCAACCTGATAGAAGGATCCTTGTCGGCAGCCATGGGTTGCTTCATCCAAGGGTATCTCGTAGACCTGGGTTGGATATTTTCCTAAGGGATAAATTTTAATCCACCTTAGTTAACAGAGGGCTTTGTGCCTTATTAATCATATCCTATTGATTCATATCTTAAGGATTTGATGCCACTAAGGAGCGTATTGACTCTAGTCATAACTGGTATTTTGTGGTGCTATTTGGTAGCAAAACCACTCGGTTTAGAGGGCCCCAAGTCATAACCATATATCCTGCAGTGCCATTTGGCAAAAAAACTGCTGGTTAGAGGATATATATCACGTCCTTACTGGTAGGAGATTATTTGAGAATGGATCCTAGTGATATTTGTAACTAGGCATTTAGCTCTATGTGAGCTGAAGTAAATTTTAATTGCTTCACATAGACAAACTTTTGTGGAGGGCGGATAGATTTTTCTTTGAGTGTTTGATGGTTTGATTTCAATTTTAAATATTTTTAGATTTTCGTATTTTTATGAAGTTTTGGATTTTTAAGTAGTATAGTGACATTTGATAATGTTTGTGAACCCCTCCGATTGAGATCATCATTCAACACGGTCATCATTGGGGTGGTTGGGGTCATTTCCATTTATGGATTGAACCTTATCAACTTGACCAAGTTGTTAACCTAGGATCGGGTTTCTCATAAGCTTTATGCCTTTGTTAGTGAATTATTTTGATTATAGGCCTTAAAGGCCTAATATGAATGCATCAAAGACAATATACCGGTCTCCACAACCTTATATTTGTTTAATAGTTCAAACCCCGTTGGCTCCAATTGATTTGTATAGAAGGATCAAGTTCGAACTTGAATTCACTTATTAACCCGCACAGCATCCCAAGATGTCACGTGTATACCCATAATACGGTCGCCAGGGCCCATGTGGGTATTTGGGGGATTTTTATAAGTAAACCCTATTGACTCCTTTTTACTAGCTTAGGAGGATCAGGTTTAAATTTATTGACTCGTGTAGCATCCCTAGATATCACGTGTCTACCAGTAACATGCTCGTCCGGGCCCATGTGGGTATTTGAGAATTTCATTGATTGAACATACCCCTTTGTGTACCTATGTGTTTAAAAATTAAGGTGCATGTGCAGGGTTACATTCAAATATTTGTAAACGCCTTCTGTCCATTTGTATAGAAGTTACATATTCGGTGGCGTGGCATAACAGCTTCTAACTAGAGTTTTTTTCTACTTTATACAGGTAGACTGTCGTGCACTAACTAATCTCATGCCTTATGTTTGTTGATGCTTATATTTGTTGCAGTTCTTTGATAATTGTTTTCATATAGCATTTGATGTGTTGTAGGTCTCCTACGATGTGTCTTCTATGTGGATCCATAGGCATTTACATTTATTACAATCCTTATGCATTTTAATGCAATTTTTGATCCTCGTGGTACATCCGTTACTGCTACATGTATGTATGTAGATGTATTCATTCATAGGTTGGAATTAACTACAGGATACTGTATTTACTGAAGTCTTTTTGTATCTACCCATAAGTGGATTGTGACGTGTACATAAGTGGAATATTTAATGCTGTGATTGCATTCATAAAAAAAAAGAAAAGTGGAATGTGACTTGTAAATCTATCTTTATAGAGAGCTTGTATGTACTGCAGATTCTTTTGATGTTATATAAGGGCCTTCATATTTATCACAATTTTTCTATATTTTCTGTAGACAGTGTATTGTGTATACGAAGGGTCTTCTACAACGACTTGAAGGAGTTTGCATTTGTTGTATTTCTTCACCCATATTTGTAGGCGGGATATTGGTTGTATAACAAACTTCATACATTAACTTATAAGTACTTTCATTTGTTATATTCCACCTACCTTTGCTTTCATGATCAACATGAATTTGTACACCAACTATCATCATTGAAATTTAACTGCCAGGGATTTTGTATAATTTGCTTGCAACCAAACTATACCTTCCCTCTGATTTTCTTTGCATGATGAGTTCAATGCATCTATCTGTAATAGATTCATAGTTCTTGTGTATATTTGAACAACAATG
Source organism: Dendrobium catenatum (assembly GCF_001605985.2). Lineage (NCBI taxonomy): Eukaryota > Viridiplantae > Streptophyta > Magnoliopsida > Asparagales > Orchidaceae > Dendrobium > Dendrobium catenatum. The sequence goes on along the minus strand of NW_021319908.1, from coordinate 406,178 downwards.
TATTACTACATCCACTTTAGTGAGTCATAATCTCTTGTAGGTGGTAGAAGCATTCGTTCTTCCTTATGTTACAATGGACTGTATGAACACCTCGACACTCGTTGCATGATTCTTGTAGAATTGTTCAAGCCAATCAATTTGCATGAACCTTTACCATCATTTGTGAGTGAATCATACTAGAGATCACACGGCCTTCATTGCCTTTGAAGACAACTTTTAGTCTACAAGGGACTTATATGTGGATGATAATTTTAATATACCTTTTACATCAATTGTTTGACATTGTGTTCAACACATATCTCCTATTCATATGAATGGATGAAATCCTATAAATCAATTAATTCATGAGTCTCACATATATTCATTTACATCTTGATTTGAAATGTTAATTTCAATATTCTATGTTCAAATGAAATTCCTTTTTTGATTGTGTCATTCTTAAGATTCATTAATCTTATCTTGAATGTTGGATTTTAATTCCTTGCTAAATCTCATTCATATGGCAAGTTTCAAATTATTAAGCTCAACTTTATTTGAGCTTCATGCATTGCTCTTTTGAGTTTGAGTCCATAAGTATTCATTTCAAGTTCGAGTCTTGTAATGTCATTTATAGTTTATACGTCCCCTGCTGTCCAAATAAAGTCCATTTTTGTCCAAATTTTATTTAAGTCCTTTTCTTTTTTCAGACAAAAATTCGGCAGCCTCCCGGCGTCTCCCTTGTTTAGGAGAAAAACCAAGAGACCGCCTACCCGATATTATAATGAATAATTAATTAATATGAATTAATTAATTATGATTAATTGATTATAATTATAATTAATTAATAATTATAACTAATCAATATTTAATTATAATTAGTAATTAATTAATAATTAATAATTAGTTATAAATAACTATTAATTATAAATAGAAAATATGATCAATTATAATTAGCGGAGCCTAATTATAATTAATAATGTTTAATAATAAAAAGAAATATAAACTTCCTCGCAAAAGAAGAGCACGCGAAAGGGAGAATTTTACCTTCCGAGTAGGCCGGCTCTTAATTGTTTTTTCTTGTTTGCTTTTAGATTTTTGAATCTTCATCTGCGATGATTTCTCGCGCTACGACGATGGCGTCGGAGGATCGCCGGACTGTCAATCTCTGGCATCCTCCTCTATCTTCAAGGAAAAGCTCGCGATAATTCAACTCGTCTCCTCCTGCTTTTGGAGATATTGGCAGTCTGAAGGATAATTCTCTGAGGTTCAACAAAGAGCGGCCACTGATCATTAAGGAAGGTGTTCTTGAAGAAAAGAAGAAGATAGTTGATTGTGTTGGGAATGGGAAACAGATTTTAGTTGAAGGTGATAGTTTGGATACAGTCCGTAAACATGGATCAATCTGTCATAAAGACAATATGTTTTGGAAAGGGGTTTGTACGCAAGCTTCTTGTAAAAATGCTGCTGAAATTCATAAGGAGGAGTTGAAGGAGGCTCAGACTCTTAACCATATTACTGAAGATCTGGTTTTAGAAGATTTCAATTCAAAGTTTGTGGAACAGGGAGGCATTGATATAATTGAATGGAGAATAGACCTAAACAAAGTTCGAGAATGTGAATATGGAGATCTTGGGAATTGCAATCAAATCAACAATGCAGCAAGCGTCATTCCGGTTTTTGGAAAACTGGGACCTAATATCTGGAAGAAGAAGGATATCAAAGTCTCTGAGATTAATTTTGGAGATAATTTTGTAAATGAAGAAGGTGCAGTGAAACTTCATGTTGAAAAAGAACCTGAAAATTCTAAGAGACTGAATAAATCACTGGTGATTAAGATATTTGGGAATAACATTCCTTTCAATGTCATTAGCATTGAATTAAGAAGACAGTGGTCCAAATATGGTAATTTCCATTTAACCCAACTTGGGTTCGGATGGGTGCTTTGTGCTTTTGAAAATCAAGAAGCTTTGGAAGAAATTACTACATCAGGTCCCTGGTATGTTAATGGAAACATAGTGTGTATGGACAGGTGGTCAGCGAGTTTTTCTCCTACTTCACTTAAAGGTCTCACTGCTCCTATTTGGATCCGTATGCCAAATCTACCTCTTCAATGCTGGGATGAAGTGAATGTTTGCAGAATTGCTTCAATGATAGGGGTTTCTTATTTGATAGATGGCAATATGTTCCAGTGGTCTAGAAGGGAGTTCGCTAGAGTTTGTGTCAGGATCAAACTCGATGAGAAGCTTCCTATGGGTGTATGGGTTGAAGGAGAACTTGGCAAATTTTATCAAAGCATTGAGTATGAAAGGCTTCCAACTTTCTGTTTCAACTGCGGCAAACTTGGCCACTTGAAGGAGTGTTTGAAAAATTTTAATTCAAAAGAAGCTATTACAGGCCCTGCAATTCAAACTGATAAAGGCAAAATAGGGAATGAAAATACTAGCAGGGATTCTGAAAATCAGGAAACTGTTGATAAAGGCATAGAAGATGGCTATGGTCCTTGGATTCATGTAGATTACAAAGCTAAGAAGTTCCATAAGAAAGCACCTGGGGGCAAGGTTTTAACAAAGGCAAATACCAGTTCTGAGGGGAGAGCATTTGAAGTAGTTGGAGTTGCTATTACAAGCAGTTCATTAATGGAATCTTCTGGGAATAATTTGAACAAACAAAATCCTCATGATTCTTTTATCTTGAATCAGAAAGATGAAAAGGTTGTTAATAATTCCAATAATAATGTTGAAATATGTTCAGCCGTAGTGGGTACCATTTCAGGAGTGATGTCTTATGGCAAAATTACAAACTCAGTTAACAGTTTCGATATTCTGGGAGAAATGATAGAGGAAGGTGAAATATACGAGGAAGCATTACAACCAAAAGATCGGGGTAACATTCAGTCAGAAGCTTTTGAAGCAGCAACTAAAGATTGCAAAGTTTTATCTTCTTCAGTGAAGAAGAAAGGTATTAAGCAGCTTAGGAGTTTGGGACCAATCAGCCTTAAGTTAAGGACCCGGAATAATTAAGAAGATACCAAGGTGAAAGGGGGAGTTCTGTCCCCTCTGATCCAAAAATGAATTCCTTCCCTTTTTGAAATTGTAGAGGTGCCAAGAAAAAGAATGCTTCTCTCTACCTCAAGGAGGTAGTAAAAAATCATAATGTTATGTTTGTGGGGATTTTGGAAACTAAATTGGTTTCTATTGAGAATAAGGAAGTAGAATCTCTGATTGGCAGAGGTTGGAATTTCAGTTTTGTTCCGTCTTCAGGATTATCAGGAGGCATTCTTGTCCAATGGAGAAGTGATCAAGCAAATTTTAACATAATTGAGTCTTCATCTCAATACATCATAGGTGATTTGGATATCCATAATAAAGGGATATGGAGAATTGCAACACATATCACCAAAGATTTGTCTGGAATGGCTTGGAGAACCATATCACCAAAGATTTGTCTTTGGTGATAGTTGGAGATTATAACTGCATTTTGGCTAAAGAAGATAAGATTGGAGGTAGAAAATTCACCTTCTCTTTGGGTCCAAGAGAGATGAATTACTTTATGTCTTCCAATGATCTCCATGAGCTCAAGTTCACTAGTCCTAGAATGACATGGAGTAATAATAAAAAAGGATATGAACGTATTATGGAAAGATTAGATCGTATTTTGGTCTATGCTACAACCATTAACTGGAATAATCAGATGTTTGTTAAACATCTTCCCAGAATTGCATCTGACCACTGTCCAGTTCTCTTGGATTTCTCTATTGTTCCTAATAAGATTAAAAGAACCTTAAAATTCGAGAAAGTGTGGGCTTCCTATCCAGCAGCTTTTACGGTTGTGGAAAAGGCTTGGAGGAGAAGAGATTCAGGTAAACCAGCAGAAATTCTTAATTACAAGTTCAAGAGGACACTCAACTCCTTATTCTTTTGGAATAAGGCTATGCACAAAGAGCTAAATCAAATGAAGGAATTGCTTAAGGAAGAAATTCTTTTGCTTCAAATCAAAGAATCAGAATATGGTATGCTTTCTATGGATGATTATTCTCTTATGAAATTTAAAATTAATGAACTCAATTCTACTTTGGCCCGACTAAACTCTTGGTGGAGACAAAGATCCAAAGTTAGATGGATTGAACAAGGAGACCAAAATACAAAATTTTTTCACACAATGGCCAGTGCAAGAAGAAACAGTAATCATATTCATAGCATCAAGGATGTTGACGGGACTATGGTGGATAATCAGGACCAAATTGAAGGCATTTTGGTTAAATTCTTCAAAGACTAATGGTGTGATAGAAGGAGCACTCTTGAAGGTTGGCCAGAATCTAACACTGTTCTGGACGAGGTAGATAATGAACTTTTAAACAAAGATTTCAGTTTAGAAGAAGTTGAAATTGCTATCAGAGACATCAAGGGTTGTTCTTCTCCTGGTATCGACGATATTTCTTACTCGTTTATTAAAAGCTATTGGCCTATAATTAAAACTGATGTTTGGGAAGCTATGAAAGAATTTTTTGAAACCGCTTCTATGAATAAGGATTGAAAAAAGACTTTGATTATTCTGATTCCTAAAGTTATAAATCCAACTTATGCTAATAACTATGGCCTATTAGTTTATGTAATACAGTGTACAAAATAGCTTCCAAAATTCTTCTTAATAGAATGAAAGACATTGTTCTGAAGCTTATATCTCCTGAACAAGCTGCCTTCATTAGAGGGAGATCTCTTCAAGATCATATTTTAATTGCTCATTAGCATATTCATAAGTTCAGATTCTCTAAAGATTCCAAAGGGTTGGTGTCTATCAAATTAGACATGGAACAAGCATACGATTCTATGGGATGGGCAACTCTTCAAAAAATTCTTTCTTATTTTGGTTTTCCTGAATTCTTCTCAAAGCTTATTCTAGAATGTGTGCAGGAGCCTGATTTCTCTATTTTAATTAATGGATCTCCCTCCAATTGGATTAAAGCCAGATGCGGATTTAGACAAGGGTGTCCCTTGTCTCCTTACCTTTTCATTTTATGTTCTCAGCTTCTTTCCAATGCTATTAAAGGAAAGGATGAATTTGGAGTTCTGGTTAGCAATAAAGGCACAAGGATTTCACACTTACTATATGCCGATGACGTTATCTTCTTTGTTGAAGCTAAAATCAAGAATGTGAAATCCATTAAAGGTATAGTGAATAAATACTGTGATGGACACGTCAAATGGTGAATATCAGTAAATCTGGCATGCTTTTTGGGAAAGCGGTATCTAATATGAAGAAAAGAAAAATTAAAGACATCTTGGGGTTTGAAGAAGTTAAGGAATTCAATTACTTGGGAACTAAATTGGCTTTAAAGAGGTTGTCTAAGACTGATTTCCAATTCATATTGGAAAAAATTTTGAAGAAACTGAATAATTGGGGAATCAAATACATTTCATTAGCAGGAAGAATTACATTGGTTAAACATGTGATTCTTTCTATTCCTTTATTTCACTCTACTGCTTCCTTAGTTCCCAAGTCTATTGTTCAAGAGGTGGAGAAATTATGTAGAAATTTCATTTGGGATAAATCTAATGAAGTTCACGGTTTGCACTATGTTAGCTGGAAGAAGTTGTGTGATCTTGTGGATCTAGGTGGCAGAGGTATACATTCTTTATTAAAAAAAATGGGCCCTCTTAGAGCTAAACTTGCTTGGAAGTACATAAAAGATGATGACTCCTTATTACATAAATTTTTGTTCCCAAAGTATGGCTCTTGTTGGGAGTCTGAAAACAAAATTAAATCAAATTCTGCAGCGTGGAAAATAATCAAAGATGGAGGAAGATCCTTGAGAAGTATAGTGAGATGGAAGGTTTCAAATGGTCACTCTATTGATGTCTTTGAAGATGTATGGATATGGGACAAAAGCTTGAACAAATGGCCTACATATGTGAACTCCCAAGAAGATTTGGCTGATGATTTGAGATTGGACAAGTTTATTTCAGGCAACCATTGGTGTATTCCAGAATTGAGAAAGTATTTCGGCAAGGATTTGATGGAATTAATCTGCATGATTAATATTAATTCGGATCTGATTGAAGACCAAGTGGAATTCATTCACATGGAATCGGGAGATCAATTACTACAATGGTTGCTGATAGAAATGTAGTTAAACCAATTGACAAGGCAGATTGGAAGTGGCTGAAGAATATAAAACTTTGTGGCAGAAGTGATAATTTCTGGTGGAGAGTACTAAATGAAGCTTTGCCCACTAATGATGCAACATGATCTGACAGTGAACGTCCTCTGACAAAAGCCTCCTGATCCACCGAGACTATCTTGTGAATAACTTTCTCCAATCTATTAGAGAGCACTTTAGCAACTATTTTGTAAATAGTCATACAAAGACTAATAGGTCTGAAATTAGTAGGTTCTTGAGGACTTTTGATCTTTGGAATTAAGGCAATTAAAGTTTCTTTCCAGGATTTGTCCATCAACCCTGACTTGAAGAAGTGAACTGCCGCATTCCACACGTCTTCCTTGACCACGCTCCAAAAGTCTTTTATAAATGAGAACGTAATTCCATCTTGCCCTGGGGAAAATTTCCTCTCCGATTGCTCCACAACCAGCTGCAGCTCTTCTTTTGTAAAATCGGCTTCTAGAGAAGATCTATCAACCTCACTAATGACTGTAGCAGGTTTCGACCACCCACTTAAATTGTAATTCCTATGTTGCCATTTAGCCTTCAAAAAATCAATAAAAGTTTTTTGAATTTCTGCTTCATCCTCTGTAATAACTCCATCTACCATCTTGATGTGATGAATCCAATTGGAACTTCGACGAGCATTGGCAAAGTCAAGAAAAAAAGTTGAATTGCACTCCTTCTTCCATCCACCTTACTTTGGCTCTTTGCTTCCACCATGTGTTTAGCCTCGCCAATGTGATGACTGTATTCGTTAGGAACTTTTTTACAATTCCTTGCTTTTTCATTTTATAGAATCTGCTTTATGCTCTTCTCAAAAAAAAAAAAAAAAAAAAAAAAAAAAAAAAAAAAAAAAAAAGCTTGCCGGCTCCTGTTGTCACTCCCGATCAGAATGTTGTGACTTCGGAACCGAGAGAAAGGGGAGGCCGCCGAAGGCGTCGGCAAAAGAAGGAGAGGAAAGCTTCAGGTAGGTTGATCTCTCATCTCTCTCTCTCTCTCTCTCTCTCTCGGCTTGTGACTATATGGATATAGGAGGGGACGAGAATTGGTCGGATGAGGCGTCGAAGTGGATCGGAGAAGTAGGAGTTGGGATCGCAGCTTTAACGTAGAGAAGCAGAGAGCAGAGGCTTTGGGTCGTGTATGGAGTCGAGCGTGGAGAGAGGTTGAGGGCTCCGTCTGTTCTCCCTTTAATAGCGTTAACGCACGAGGGAATGGGCGGCAACTCTAAAACGGTGCCAAATCGCAGAACTGCGGAGTACTGTAGAGGCGGCCTGTTCAGAAGATTTTGCGTAGGAGATCGGGATGGGCTTAACAGGTAATCATTTTGATGATTTTTTTATTTTACTCTTTTTTTTTTTTGTGTTAGCTGTTGAGGTCAACAATTTGCTGTATTAAATTAGGCCCAAAAAATTGTTTCAGAACTGCATCATTCCACTGACCTTCTTCATTCAATAGATTTGAAACAGTTAAATCATGAAGACTAGTATGATCGAACATCGACAGCCAACTATCCATCTTCTTATCCAGAATCCATAGATATTTCAAAACATTTATCTTTTATCCATAGGAAATTCTCCATCATAACAAAGGAAACAAAAATTTGGCTCCATCCCACATAATGCGCCAAACATTAGAAGTGTTTATATTAATATTTGTATTTTTAAAAATAGTTACATATTTAGCTCTAAGATTCCTATTTAAAAGATAATTGGGCTATTGAATGAATTGTCAAGAAAATCTCGCTATTAAAGGGCCTATTGATGTGCTATCTGCAAGAAAACCCAATCCTCCCATAGACTTTGGACGACAAAGTACCTCCCAAAAACTTAGTAGATCCCTTGCTTCCCATGATTCTTATGCCATAAGAATTGATGACACATTTTATCTATCTAGTTCTTACAAAAAACCTTCTGGAATCAGCGAGTGAGCAAAATAAAATTTGGCCAAGATAAAAAGGATGATTTAATTAAAGTATTTTAGCAAGAGAGACACTACTAAAAAATTAATGTTTTAGTAGAAGCATACACTGGTTTTAACCTAAATTCACATAAAACAAGTTCAAATTTTCCGACTCTTCCTCTCTAGCTCCTCTCCACTGCTCTTTTGCCTAGGGCTGCAAACGAACCGAGCCAAGCCGACTATGTGAGTGTTCATATTTGTGTTCATTTAATATTATCTTGTTCAAGTTTGGTTCATGTTTGTTCGAGCTTTATTGTTTGTGTTCATGTTTGGTTCATTTAAATTAATAAGTGTTCATGTTCGGTTCATGTTCAGTTCATGTTCGTTCGCGAACATATTTAACAATTTTTTTCTAACTATCAAACAAACGCGTTCATGAACATATTTATGAACAAACACATTTATAATAAAAGCAATTGTCTATGTAACAAAGGCAATGATTATTTATATTTATTAAGTCTGTATGCAAATATTAATTATTTGTATCGAGCTTATTCACGAGTTCAAAATCGAACACGAATCGAGCTTAATGTCGAGCTTGTTCACGAACTTCAAATGATGTTGTTCGCAAACATAAATGAGTCGAACACATTAGTTTTCAAGTTTGTTTATTTAAGAATCGAGTATTTAAAATACTGTTCAAGTTTGTTTGTTTAGTTAATTAAACAATCACAAACGAGCTTTAATCGAACAGAACAACGAGTAGCTCGTAGAACGTTTGGTTCGCTTGCAGCCCTTTTGCCTTTCACCGCCTTCGTGTAATGGGTGGAGTTTAGAACGAGTAGCCAAAAAGCTTCTTCGCCTCCTTCGACGACGTGCCTTCCCGTCGGATACGAAATCCCGCCTCCTCAAGCCCTAGCCAGACTCCTTCCTCGGCATTTTCTGTTTGAGCGGAAGCAACCACCGCGACAGATGCTAACTCGCCGCGAAGGTTGCCATTTTTCCTTCCTTCCACGAATTTCTTCGGCTAAATTTGTAAATATGTTGTGCATATAGAGGAAGATAGGGAGAAGTCGACGCCGCCGGTGAAGGTGGTTCCTATTTCTAGATTTTTTTTTTTGTTCCAGTTTCTGATAAGTTTAGTTTCTAGGGTTTAATAGGGTTAATTGGGGGAAGTGATTAATCCATGGATAGATGATGATTGAAGTTTGAGATTAAAGGGAGCAGATTTCTTTTGTCTAGATTGATCAGTTTGTTGGCTTTTTCGTTTGGCGGAAGAGAAGAACTCAGAATTAATAAGGAATACTCTAGGTTGTGCTTTGTTTTATCGAGTTTTTTTTTTTCTGCTAATTTTACCATGAATTCGAACATGATACAGTGTTTATGCATATTGTGCTGGTGCATTGAGAGCTAGGCATCATGGTGAAAAGTGATATTTTTTCCCTTTTCTGATTTATTTTCTTCTGATTAATGAATAGGTGAACAATTTACCAAGATTGTTGGAAGTCCTTATTACATGACACCGGAGGTTCTGAGGCGTAATTATGGACAAGAAATTTATGTTTGGAGTGTTGGAGTTATATTATACATTATGCTATGCGGTGTGCCACAATTTTGGGCAGGTAATTTTCTTGTGAGGATATCATGTGCTTAATGCTTTGTTTTCAATAGATAACATTCTTATTTCTATGGTTTGATAAGAGAGATCCATTTTAGTATGTGTATAAGCTTTATTTTCTGGGCATATGATATGAACAGCGAGTTGCTCAAGCCATTATTCTTTCTGGTAAAGATCGTTGTTACTCGCAATTTATTGTGTAGAAAATGATGTATGCCTTGCATTTTGTGCATGCTTATGGTATCTTGATATGCTTGTGAGGCTTGTGTATGTAGTAATGGTGGCAATCAAACCTTAACTAATATCAGAATGTTGTATGATATGAATATATGATGGGTATATCAGTTTCGTTATGACTTCTTAAATAATTTGATAACAGTATTCTAATGTTTTGAATTGATTAAAATCTTTATTCATCCTCACTAAAATTTTCTGCTAATTTGTATGTTCTTTATACCTAATCAAACATACTGTGGTGGCTTTGTAAAGTTTTAACTGTTCAATATTATATGTGACAATATGAAATCCCTTATTTCTATTTGAATAATAGGGTCTTGCATTTTAAGATTGCTAGATAATCACCCTTTGTTGCTGTTCGTGAGCTACCTTCTCTAGCTTGGTTCTAAGGAGCAGTATGGTTCAAGACTTCAAGTTGTCTTTCTTTACGCTGAGAAGCCTAAGGATTGCCGCGGCCATATTCCTGGCCAGCAATAAATATCATAATTGCTTTTCATAGCCCTATTCCTCTCCTTGCACATCTTACTATAAAATTCCATTTTAGTTTATGGCATCAACTGTTGTTGACATCATCGGGGAATGCATGATTGATACCATTCATGGAATTAAGTTTATATCTTTTGTGGTAATCTTGGCATTATATATTGACACTGGTCCGCATTTTTGCAGTAAGAGCACCAACTCAATAAGAAGTTTCAATACTAAACTTACTCAGCTTATTTAGAATAGCTAATGATTCGGTTTTGAAGTATAATTGATTAGGATGTTTTCTTACTCAACACAGTTCAATGGTGGAATGATTTAAACTTACTTAGCCATCCTTTTTTAAGCATTATTAGACTGAGTAAGTTAGAATCTATTAAGCTAGCATTACCCACGGACTCATTTGCTATGGCTGTGATTTACCTGGAGCTGCAGCAAAATTTTGTAGATGCAACTGACTTCACCTTTTTCCTTTTTTTTTTCTCTTTTTTTATCATGCAGCTACCTTCAATCGCTAATATATTACATGAATACTTTGCTTTGGCAGTTTATGACTAGAGGGCATGCATTCGTGCGGTTCCCAATTTACAATTGCTAGAAGGAAGGTGCTGCAGATGCTCAGAGATGAATTTGAACTTATCATGGCTTAAGTGGCTGCACCTCTCTGAAAGTAAACACTCGAAACCATATCATTACACCATGAGACAAAATACTCCATTTCGGCCAGGTTATAAGTCACCCTGAAGGAGTCCAAGGAAGAAGGAATTTTTGTATTGGAACATTTAATAAGCTTCAATGCTTGATGATCATAATATATTGATAAGATTTGGTATAAGTTGTAGCTGCCTCTATTGCACTTCCTTATCGTTGTTACAATTATATTGAAGTATCCATTTGACATTACTTATGTATTATTTAATCAGAAAATTAAATTTTTTTCATTTTATTTTTTTAATCAGTCTTACCTTTTAGTAGTGGTTTTAACACCTACTAAAAAGCGCTGCTAAAGCCTTACCAGCGAACATATGCGGCGGGTATGCAGCAGATTTTAAACCGCTGTGAATAATTTTGCAGGTGTTTAAACCGCTGCTTTTGGTTAGAAGAAGTGTTGGGAAAGCCTTATTTATTAGCAGTGAGAGATTTCTTTTACCTCATACATTAAGCTTGTTTTAAACTCTACTAATGACTTCATTATAGTCAGCTAAAGTACATTTTCTCAATGCTCTTTTAATACAAAGATATTCCAACTCTTTAACCAATCAGAATCCAGATAGTTTACAATCTCCTTTGTTTCCATCCACAAAGCAATTTTCCACATATGATTCTGACTTATTTTTATTAATATTTAATCATGTCCATCTACTGTAATTAGTTAATATTCTTAAAATATGAATAATATCCACTCCATTAATTTCAACAAAAATTATAATGTCATCAACATATAACAAATGAGAAATTTTATTACTTGTAAGAGAAATTTGAATACCAAGGTTAAAGCAAAGAATTAGAAGGTACGAGGATAAAGGACATCCCTAGTAATATTCACATTTAGCTTCAATCCATTCCGACCTCTTCCCATTAATCTGAAAAGAAAATCTTGGGTTTGATACACTTTGTAAAACCCATCATAATCATTACCTCATTGAGAAATGGCCAATGTATAGAATCATATTCTCGCTTCATATCAATTTTAAGAGCTACATAACTTGATTTAGCATTTGAATATTTGAATTTGTTAAAAACGTCTTGGGCTAATAAGTAGTGATTAGAAATAGATTTATTTGAAATAAAGGCTGCCTGCTCATCATAAATAAGAAATGGAAGAACATTTTCAATTCTATTGACAATCAACTTAGTGGTCAATTTAAAAATTGTTTGACAAAGACTAATAGGATGAAATTTTGAAGAATATGAAACATTTTTAATTTTGGTACAATAAAAATCAATGCTCTTTCCATTCATGTGGCATCACAACAGAAAAAAACATTAATAACATTCCATAACTCATTTTTCACTATCACCTAATAGAATTTTAAAAATAAGATGTAATACCATCAAATATTAGAGCTATATTGTTATCCATCTGCTTTATGATATCATGAAGAACTACGATAGTAAATTCTGCAACTAGTTTATCATGAAGCTTGGAAGGGAATTTTTGATCGGTAGGAAATTCTTGCCACCCTTGCAAATCCACTTACTTTCCACCCCATTTTAGATGAAAACAATGTAAGAAATCCCTTTGTATATCATCATAATTATCCATAACTGACTTGAATTTACTTAATTTACTTGATAAAGTTTATGGTAAACCTTTGCAAATGGATGAGGAAACTGCATTTGTGTCTCATCTGCCTGTGGCTCGCATTTTAGTTGAATTGGATATTTCAAGAAAATATCCCAAAGATATATGGCTTGGACTGGAGCATAGTGGCTATCTACAAAAAGTTGAATTTGAAAATCTTCCTATTTTTCGCAACCATTGTAAAATGCATGATCATTGTATTTCATAATACTTTATGTTGCATCCTCAACTTCGTATGAAAAAAGATTTATCCAAAGAACCTAAGGGAAAAAAAAGGGTGCTAAATCTTTACCTCCTTCAAATAGTGATTCTATGCAAGAAACTAATATTCCAATTAAAAAGAACCCTCAAGCTTATCAAGTTCCACGGGATTAACAAACTACTATGAATGGTCTTGGAGACTCAACAGACTTGGAACATGTTGACAAACTTAAATGTATTATAGAAGCATTTAAACCTTCAGCTTCTAAGGTAGGGATGAATAGTGCTCAACCTTCTTCCATTATTGCCAATGACATTGAAAATATTGATGAGCAAATGGCAGCTATTTATTCTGAGCACAATGCAATTTTGTCTACTTTGTAATTGCCCTATGATACTAACCAAAACCTTTCTTATTTTGATTTAATTATGAACAATAGTGAATTTGTGAATCATGACTCACCTCATTCCAAATTAAATGTTAAAGATAATGTGGCTTAGGGTGCTTCGGAAGAAGGAGAATTGCTTCAGGATGATATGGATGAAGGTGCTATCACTATTGAAAATGAATTCGACAATGGTAGTAAGGATTCTACTCTCATCTCACCAAATGGTCTTAATAATAATAACATAGGGAGTTATAATTACTATTCGATGGCTAATGATAATGATTTTCTTAAAGTTCAGAGTAGGAGGACTAAGAAAAAAAATATCATTTCTCAAGTACCTAGAAGTACACGGTCATAAACTGGTAATTTACATTTTAATTTTTAAGTCTATTATTTGGAATGCTACAAGAATTAGTTGTTCATGTACTAGAATTAGAGTTAAGAATTTATGTCGTATTCATAAAGTTTATATTTTGGTTGTGCTCAAAACTTTTATTTCTCCTACTAAGTTGGATTCCACTATGTGGTTTTTCACTTTCAATCATGTTATTTCTAATTTGTCTAATAAAATTTGGATCCTTTGGAAAGATCCTGCAACTATTCAGGTTGTGGATGATTTTTCTCATGTCATTGAATGTAGTATTTAAATATGGCAGTTTAAATGTTATGCTTCTTTTGTGTATTCCGCTTCTACTAGAATTCTTACAAAAAAAAAAAAAAAATCTTTGGGACCAACTTTCTAATTTTAATTATTTAATTAACTCTCCTTGGCTTGTGGGGGGGGGTGATTTCAACACATTCTCTAATCTTACTGAAAGACTTTATGGTTCTAACCCTATTTATAAATCTATAGAGGATTTTAATAATTCATTATGGATTGTAATTTAGTTGACATTGGCTATATTGGTAACTCTTTCACCTGGAATCGTGCTAACTTGTGGCAACATTTGAACCATATTCTCTTTAACGATGCTTGGATTAATTCCTATAATAATACTTTTGTTGAGCATATTAGTAGAACCTTTTATGACCACTCTCCTATTCTTATTCGTATCTCAATGAGGCAGGATGGTCTGAGTCCCAATTTTAGATTTTAGAGTATGTGGTTACTTGACAATTCTTTTCTCAACATGATCAAAGAAAATTGGCAAGCTCTTCTCCATCCTGATGCTCTATTTTGGGTATAAATAGGCTACAGTTTAAACTCAAAAGATTAAAGTATAAGATTAACTAGTGCTATAAGAATGTGTTTAAAATTATTTTTTCAAATATTTTATCTACTATGCATAATGTTAATTCTTTTGAGTATAATTGTCAACTTTAACCTTCTAACAATAACTTTTTAAATCTTCAAGATGCTAAAAATTTCCTTTTAAATTTACAAGAGCAGGAGGAAGATTTTTGAAACAAAAAGGTGCTTCCAGACACCTTATTGAAGGATATAATAAAACCAAGTACTTTCATGCCCGGGTGAAGAAGAATGTAAATATAAACTTCATTCATAAGATTTCTCTTCATGAAGGTTCCCAAATTGAGGATGTTGGGGCTATTGCTAACTTTGTGATGGAGCAATTTAAATTGTTTTGATAAAAATTTTGATCATATTCCTATTGATAATCCTTATCTAATTCCAAATATCATTACTTATAATGATAATACGTGTGGGCTCCAAAAATTTGGCCCTGGCTTCCGCCTGCTGATGTTTTTTATTTTTTGGGTGGAGTTTTAACAAATAAAGTTCAGTGGTAAATTTTGAAAGGAAGATGGGCTTGTAGATAAGAGACTACCCAGAGATTTCACCCTCATTTTGCGAGGACATTATGATCTGAGTTCTTGTTTCCTATAGGCACATGCCCATATAGATAATTACCCCTCCCAGTAATGAGAGAGAACTTTGAATTAAGGCTAGTCATCAATCAAATACGTAGAAATACATATTATCTGGCATATAGTAGCAGCATGGGTTTGAAATAAGGAAATTTGGTAAAAACTTTGATATTTAAAATTATAAATTGCACCATCTTGCATTTAAAGCGGATGGTGGGGGAATAGATGATAGACCCGATCAGGATCCCATGGTTCCACCATCCCGGAACATCATGGTCCCTTATCTACTTAATCAGAGGAGGTATTCGACCCAACCTAACAGAAGGATACTTGTCGGCAGCCATGGATTGCTTCGTCCAAGGGTACCTTATAGACTTGGAGTAAATGTTTGTCTAAAGGAACAAATTTGAATCCACCTTAGTTAACGGAGGGGTTTGTGCCCTATCGATCATATCCTATTGATTCATATCTCAAGGGTTTGATGCCACTACAGAATGTATTGGCTTTGGCCATAATCGGTATTTCATGCTGCCATTTGGCGGCAAAATTATTGTGAATCTATTTTTAGGGAATATAATTTTGATGAAAGCTAGCATTTTTATTTCTCTACGATTGCCTTGCCTACTAACATTTCAGGTCCACAAGATCAAACTGTAATTTGAACCAGCTCAAGATTAGGTAGACTAGGTTAGAGTCTGTTCATAAACTTTTTCCTTATTTGAGTATATTGTAAATGGTGTGGTTACTGATGCTAAGTAACATTGCACACACACATGGGGGAAATTTTTTGACTATTTATAGAGTTCTTTATTTTTGGTCACATCATTTGGGATGATCCATAAATTAGCCTGGACGATCAGTTAAAAATAAAAATCCTAATTAGAGCATCTTGGTTAAGGCAGCCGTCATTAAGCGCATCGTCTTAAACAATATTCATATTGGTCGGGACGATAGGCTCAAATCATAAAGAATCAGCAGCTAGATCTATTTAGGTATTATTTATTTTTAGACATCATCTAGGACATCTTCCTAGATGATGAAACATAATTATGCCTAAATTAGTCTGGTAATTAGGGAAAGTAATTAAGATTTGATTGCTAGATCAAATTGTCCTAGATGATCGCAGGATCGGCCAAGATGATCAGTTCAAAAAACCTTAGTACTTCCTGGGCGGTCAACATTGGCCACCTTCTATTCAGGGCAATGGTATGGAAGATGATCACAGATTTGAACTAGTCATCCGAGACAATTGTGAGATCGGCCTGGACGATCAAGCTATTTTTCCATCATCCAGACATCCATTCACTGTGATTGTCTGGATGATATTTAATGACTTATACTAATCATATAAGACAATATCTTATCATCTTGGACGATATGAACAAAAACCTTCTGATCGTCCCAAACCGTCCAGGATCATTGAGAGAAATTTGCGCTGATCGGCCTGGACGACAAAGTCAATTTGTTTAAATTAAGAGCCATTATGAAACTCTTCTATTTATGACCTCTTGTTCTACCCAAGAGATCATCTTTTACTCTTGTCTTGACCTAAGAGAGCCTAGAGGAGAGGGAGAGAAAGGGAGAGAGAGAGAGAGGATCTTGTGAGGGGGAGTTTATAAGAGATTTCACAAAGGTTACTCCAAGCAAGGATCCAAGTCATCTTCTTCAATCGTCGTCCCTTGTTCTTAGAGGTTCGAGAGAGGTCCACTTTAGTAATCGATGAAGGTTCTCTGTCTACTTCAGGATGAAGAAAAAGAAGTTGGGTTCTCTGCCTCACTGGTGTCAATAGAAAGGAGGTTTTGTACAGGATTCTCTGCCTTACTATCGAAGCAAAACGAGAGTCACTAAGTTTAGTGCAATACTCAGAGGGCGCCTCTAGGAAGTGGACAGAGGTCAAGTTGACCGAACCACTATAAATTTTTGTATTCTTTTCTATTGCATTTTTCACTTTTAATTTCCGCACGTTAAATTTCTTTGTGGTGAATTTTGGTTATGTTGAGATTTTGTTTTCAATTGAAAGATTTTTTAAAATATCAATTCACCCTCCCTCTTGGTTAGCTTGGGCTAGTTCATAAGGGCTTAACATCCCTAATGAACTTTCAAAAGGTATCAGAACGAGATTTATAAAATTGTGTTTTTAAAAACTTTTGAATTTTGATCCATGGCTAACTCCGACAATCGTAATACTGTTGAAGGGTATTCTATTACCCGACCACCTTTATTTGACCATATTTCCTTTGATTTTTAGAAAACTCGCATGTCTATTTTTTTACAATCGATTGACTATCGCATGTGAATGTTTGTTAAGGATGATTATACACCTCCTTCTCGTGAAATTAATGCCATTAAAACTAAACTTTCTTTTATTTAATGGAGTTTTGATGACAGAGATTTAACACAACTTAATGCGAAATGTTGAATTATTTTTTTGGTGCTTTGAAATCTGAGGATTATATGTGTGTTTCAACTTGTGCAACTGGTAAAGAAATTTGAGATAGATTGTGTATTACTTATGAAGGAAATAATGAAGTTAAATAATCTAAATTGAATATGTTGTTGCATGACTACAAAATTTTTCATATGAAACCTTATGAATCAGTTTTTGACATGTATACAAGGTTTACTCAAATTGTCACCTCATAGCATGCTTTAGAAAGAGAACTAACTAATTATGAAATAGTAAATAAATTTTGAGATGCTTGCTACTTCTTTTGATGCTAAGATCACTATAATTGATAAATCTAAAGACTTAAATACTTATTCTATTGATAATTTATTTGAATCACGCATTGCTTACGAGTAAGGGGTGAATCAAAGAAATCTTGATATTGGTGAGAAAAAGAAGGAGAAAATTATGGCACTAAAGGCCTACAATATGGACACTGATTCTTTCAGATCTAAAAATGATGATGTTGCCTTCATCACTAGGCAATTTAAAAGCTTCTTAAGAAAGAACAACAAGTATCATCAGAAGTGAAAAAGAGGTAAGTATAGCAAATATTATAAAAGTTCTTCTAATATTGTTTGCTTTGAATGTAGGAAGCCTGGATATGTTAAAGCTGATTGTCCTACAATTAAGGAGCACCCAAGGAAGGAAAGAGTGAGGAGAAAACCAAATACAGGAAGGACAAAAAGCAGTACCAAAAAACTTTCTGGGCGGATTCTGCATCTAACTCATCTGAGACTGAAGCTGAAGAGGAGATAACAAAATTTTGCTTAATGGGAGATTATCTTGGTCAATCTAATTAAGAAGATGTATGTGAACCAACTTATGATCAATTACTTGAAATTTGTGAGAAAATTCATGCATTATATAAGAAACTTAAGAAAATGCATGCTAGTTTGAAATTAGAGTTTTTGAATTACAAAAGAGTATGAAAGTTTAAGTAAAGATCACACTCTACTTGATAGCAATCACATATTTTTAATTAATGAATTTGGTGATTTAAATAAAAAGCATTCTAATTTGATTATTGAGCATGATTCTTTGAAAGCATCCTACACCTCACTTGAATTTGATTTTAAGACTTATATTGTAGAATCTGAGCATAAAGAGCACTATTTGAATGTTGATAATGCTATTTTAGAAAGTGCTAACTAGTGGTTTAAAGCTAAATTGAATTCACTTGAGAGAAATTGGAATACATCAACACTTGATCTAAAGCCAAAACCTAGGAAGAGGCATTATAACCCATGCAGATTAATAAATATTTTTCCTGGAGTTAGATGTTTCTCTTGTGGTATACTAGTACACATTTCACACACTTGCACTATTCACTATAGTACACATTGGGAGTGGAGACTCAAATTGCATGATTCACAACATAACACACATGCATTACATTCTTCTTTTCATAAGAAGGGACCCAAACCTGTTTGGATTCCTAAATCTGATAGTTGATGATTTTTATAGGTGTGCTCTCACCAAAGACCTCGTAAGATCATATGGTACTTGGACAGCGGAGGCTCGTGACTCATAACTTTATAAACTTTCTGCTTAATAAATTCTAAATTGTATGTTTACTACTCTATTGATTGTTATTATTTTCTGTTTTAATTTATTATGTTTGCTGTTACTTTATAGTTATTTCATCTATGTTGTTTTTTTTCTTGGTTTTCCTTTTGTATAGGTGAAATGATATTTTGCCTTGTTTTTGGTTTTTAAAAATTTGTAGTCAATGTCTAAACATCCCTAAACTAGTTAAAGGGAGAAACACTGTTGATTATTTCCCTCCCTCTAACCTCTTTTAGTGATGTAATTTTCTTTTCAAAAAAAATTCTATTAGAAATTAACAACTGGACTTTGTGATTGATATCTTTTCTACATTGCTACAATAATCTACCATATATATATAATGTTCAAAGTCTTTATATTACTTTTAATTTCTTTGAAATATTTTTATTGGATTTATCATATGAATTTGAGTCTATTTTATGGTTTATTCTTCCCTTTATTAGAGAGTGAGTTTTTCTTCTCTAATATTTAGAAGATATACTCATAACTGAGAATATTTAATAGTTTTGAAAAGGATATAGCTTGAAAAAATAACAAAAAAATAGTCAATGATGCCAAAAATAAAAGATGCACAATAACGTCAAATTGAAAAATATACTCAAAGTGTATCAAAAATCATAACATGCGAAAAATGCGCCAATCAATTGACAAGAGGCATAAAATGGGCCCATAAAAAGAAAAGCTTCCCTCTCTTTTAAAACCTTTAAATCTTAGAAGAATTCATGTGTCACTTCATATTTTCAAAAGCTTGATTTCAAAATTTCATGATTATGACAAATTACTTTGGTATATTATTTTATAAGATAATTTTCTGAAACCAAGTTTTGAAAGAATCTCTTTTTCTTATCCAAATAGTTTGTTCTAAGTTAGGCCTCTTATTTTCAAAATATGATTTTGACATGATAGAAGTCCAAGCTAGGGTTAATAGGATCGGATATTCTACCATTTTTAGATTTTAATGATGTTAACTCATTGGTCTTACGAGCCCTTAAACACAATCACTTGGAAAATTTAATAGTTTTATGCCTTTAAAAGAAAATAAAAAAATTATTAATTTTTGTTTTATTTCATTTTTTTGTCTCTTCTGTCTTTTTATTTTATCTCTTACTAGTATTGTTATTTTTTTAGGCCTTTTCTGATCATCTCCATCCATCATCTGATTTTAAACTATTTTGTCACATTGTCCCGATAGATATTTATATCATCCTGGACGATCGGTTCAATTCACAATTGTAATTCCATTTGATGGCTGATATATTATCTCTGTTAATCATCATCCTGGATGAAACTCTATTATCCTAGATGATTTGATCGTATCTATTTTTGCTTACTGTGATCAGCCCGGACGATCCTTTTCGTTATGGACAATGTTCTCAAATCTTTTCTCAATTTAAGGAAATCGTCCCGTACGATCCACATGTTTGTCTTAGACGATACACGTGGTAATATATTTAAGCTCTTTAAATTCAGCTGGTACGATCAATTATTGATGATCATCCCGGACGATGCACCTATTTGTCCCAGATAATACACGTGGCAATGTTTTAAATGTTTTTAAATTTAGTTAGTATGATCTATTATTATGATCTTCTTAGTCGATCCTCCTAATTGGCCAAGATGATCTAGTTTTTCAACGGTCATCCGGAATGACTCCTCGGGACGATCGCCTGTGTCTTATCATCCCGGATAATATCTAATCATCCTGGATGACTTTACCACCTTTTTAACTAATAATCTCAGACACAATTATGCTATCATATCATCATAAAAAATTCTACGATCGTCCTGGATGATCTATCCAATTCTTTTTAAACCAAGGCCCTCAAATATTTTTTCTCACACTTTTCAAATCCTCTTTTCTCTTACTCTTGTGCTATATTTTCCTGAGCATGGTCAGTGGAAAGAGATATCGCCATTCTTCTAGGAGTTCCTTGAGGGAGAATCTGGATCCTCTCTTCATTGAGGTGGATGATCAAGCCGCCAATCAAAGGTACAAAATAGTCGGGATTATTGTATCCCGGACTATCAACCCGCACATTCTTTCCTATCCTATCCTAGATATATTTGCACACACTTTCTTGACCTTCCTTCTTACTCTCTCTATCCCCTTCAATTCAGAACTTCTTTTTGAATTGTTTGCTAGCCTCCGCATAAATTCTTCTTTCACTGCACTAGGGTCCTATGTGAATCAACGTCCCGTCAAAATCACATATCAGGATTGTCAAGAGCATTTGTAACTTTCCACCATTGGGAACAAACTCCATATCCTGTGTTCTGATCCTGAATATGATTGAGCCAGCCAACCACTTTTTTAGAAATACTAATGCTCACTTTCATATTGGAGAGTTTAGTACCTTACTCAAAGATGCTAGGACAATCCAGTATATCCTTCGTACCTCAATTCTTCAAAAGCTGGTGATCGCATTCATATCACTCCTCTTCTTTTGATCACCACTTTTTATATTTTGGCTCGTCGTGAATTCAATGTAACTGATTTAATTTTTTACTATATTGAGCATCTGACCACTATTCAAGATCCAAGATATAGGAGAAAGCCCAATCCTTACCTAGGATATATCATTGCTTATGTCTTAGAATCAAAATATAACCTCCAATATCACCCCACTAAATTTTTATCCTGCCTTCCACTTAAACAACTCCTTCCATATTCTTTATAGTACTCGTCTCCACCCGAGACATGAGGAAGGTGAGGAACCTGAGGAGGAGGCAGCTCCTACACCTGTCCTTGTACCTACTTTGCTCCACCAACACTCTCACCTAGATCAGCTGGTGGAGCGATTCGACTAGTGGGAGACTCTCTTCGAGATGTATATCGCTGGACAGTAGCAATAATATGTGAAGGACATTGCTCGCTTCGATGCTTATATAGCTCACCAGCAGCACCAGCATGACAAGGATATGGCCTAGCTTGGGGAACAGTTTACGACTCTTTCCAATTACTTTCAGCCACATCCACCACCACCACCTCCTCCTTCGGATGATCAGGAGCCATCTTTCTTTTAGTTTGCTTGTTTTTTTTTGTGATGTTATTTTTACTTGTGTTGAGAAGTTTGTATTATTTTTCTTTTTCCCTCCTTTTTATGATGTAAAAAGGGGGAGTAGCTATACTAGTTTATATTATTCTAATTTGTTCTAGTTTGTTATATTTTAATGTTAGATAGTTGAACTATTTGAACTGTATTTGTTTCTATACCTATTTCCATTAAATCTGCTTTGAATAACTTCAATTATTTTTTGTATTTATCATCATAAAAAAGGGCGAGATTGTTGCGAATCTATTTTTTAGAGAATATAATTTTGATGATAGCAAATACTTCTATTTCTCTATGACTGCCTTGGCTACTAACATTTTAGGTCCACAAGATCAAACTATAATTTGAACCAGCTGAAGATTGGATAGACTAGTTCTGAGTTAGTTTATAAACTTTTTCCTTTCTTGAGTTTATTATATTTGGTGTGGTTCCTGATGCTAAGTAACCTTGCACACACACACATGGGGGGAAATTTTTGACTATTTTTAGACTTTTTTATTTTTGGACAAATCATCTAGGATGATCCACAAATCGTCCTGGACAATCAGTTAAAAAAAACCTTAATTAGGGCATCCTGGTTAAGGCAGCCATCATTAAGCGCATCGTCTTGGATGATATTCATATCAATCAGGATGATAGGCTAAAATAAAAAAACAATTAGCCACCATATCTATTTAGGTATTATTTATTTTTGGACATCATCTTGGACAATGAAACACAATTATGCCTAAATTAAATTGATTATTAAGGAAAGCAACAAAGGTTTGATTGCTCGATCAAATCATCCCGGATGATCAATTCAAAAAACCTTTGTTGTTCCTAGATGATCAACATCGTCCACCTTCTATTCATGGTGATGGTCTGGACGTTATTCACATATTTCAACTAATCATCTGGGATGATCATGTGATTGGCCTGGACGATCAAGTTATTTTTCCATCTTCCAGACATCCATTCAGTGTAATTGTCTGGACAATATTTAACGACTTATACTAATCATACAGGATGATATCTTATCATCCTAGATGATATGACCGAAAACCTCATGATCATCCCAAACCGTCCTGGCTGATTTAGAGAAATTTGTGCTGATAGGCCAGGATGATTTGACGATAAAGGCGATTTGTTTAAATTAAGAGCTATTTTGAAACTCTTCTATTTAAGACCTCTTATTCTACCCAAAAGATTCTCATTTACTATTGTCTTGACCAGAGAGAGCCTAGAGGACAGGGAGAGAAAGGGAGAGAGAGAGAGAGAGAGGATCTTGTGAGGGGAAATTTGTGAGGGGTTTCACAAAGGTTGCCCTAAGCAAGGATCAAAGTAATTACCTTTTTAAGAATATGTATACAAGATCAAGGATGATATAGTAGTAGTACTATATACTAGAACACCTTTACCTTCATATGCATACATACATGCATTTTACTTGCTGAAATATAGACTAGACCAACACATAAGCTAAATAAAAGCAAGTGATAATTAATTACTTCCACGATAGAGTTTATTATTCCTACTCATATAGGGACGTCATACTTTCAATTTTTCTTAAAAAATTTGTCATATATATTAGAGTGAAAGTAGGGTATGAGGTGTATTTTTTGCATCTTAGAGAAGCTTTAGGTTAAGTTAAAAACTAATTTGAAAAGCATTAAATAGGCTTTTTCTTTATGTAAAGTTCTGATTAAAAATCTAAATCAAAATCCTTAATTCTAAGTAATAGATAGCCACTTATCTTGCATACATTAGACTCAACAAAAATTTTAAATTATGTCTTTTAAGTGGTTAGCTTGCTATACACTCTAAGTATAAATAAGTTTATATTTAATAAACACCCTCAATATCCCATCTTAATGGGGGTTATCCAACCAAAATAAATTATAAACTTAAAACGAAGCTAAATTTTGATTTAAATAGTAAAACCAAACAATAAACTAAGAGTGTTTTTAAGGAACCAAAATCTTAAACCTTTTATACCTCTCTTTTAATCCATTTGATAAATAAATCTATAAACTTTGTAACTTTTCCCATTTGGTAGGTTCAAAACCTAAATCCTTATTTAAAAATATGCAAACCTAAAAAAAATATCTAGAAACGACTTTAATTAAAAGTTTACTATTTTGAGATATAATTAATTATAGAGGCTTGTCTCTTTAGGGATCATAGAATCCAGTTTAATATAAATCCTGCTTTAGTTTGCTAGAATAGTAGAAGAATCTTTGGACGTAGATAGAACATATCCATTATTAGTTTCTTTTTCAAAATTATGGGTGAATTTTTCTTTTACCGTTCAAATCATTTCCTATATTGAGTTTTATTATGAAAATAAATATCATTTCTTATTTTGAATTGATAGTAAAGCATCAATCTATTTTTTAGGTAGTATAATATTAGCTATATAGATTTAATCAAAGAAATATAATTTGAATGAATAGTAACATTCTACTTTCCATCTTTAGTGGAGGCTTGACTCATAAATTGGTAGTAAACTTTCTCTTTTAGAGTGAGTCAAACTATCTTTCATTATGTTGGCTCCTTCATTCATTTCACAATTGAGTGGAAGTAATCAAAAAATTAAACATCAACCAATTGTTAACGTAATTTTGATCCACTAGTTTAAATGTTGCATCATAGTTAGATTGGGTCAAGATTAATCATTAATTTTTTTTTTCAAATCTAATTGTAAATTCAATCATAAAAATTTTGAATTCTAGTTTGAATGGATCCTCCTAATTTTAATTTATTCAAAATGAGTCACAATTTAAATCTTGCAGAAATCAAAATCTAAATCAAGCCTTTAAGTTTTTGTTAGGAATTTATAAAATTCAAGTTTAGTTTTATCTCCAACCATAAGGTATCATCTAAAGCCAATATGTGCAAAGATGGATACATACTTATAGTTTAATTTTAGAAAATGTCAAGAAATTTAATCTTTAACATTGTTGTAAGTTAGGTCCAATCTGCTAAAGGCTCCCATATTAAGTTTGGATCTATATTTGGTAACATAAATTTCATTTTTATTTGAAAAAAACTAGAAGGGGTCAAAATAATTAAAATCCATGATAATCAAACAAATGTATGGATCACTATTGGGGGGTGGGCCTGTGATGCAGGGCTTGAGTTTGTGCTTGCTTTGAATTGATGCGGAAATATGCTTATGTTTTTTTTTTTATATAAAATCTATAAAATCTATAAAATCCTACTTAGAGGACATAATTATACATGCCAACTCAAGTAATAAAGCGATAGAGAAGAGTGTCAATATGATGAGAAAGTAATTGTAATCAAGTTACTAATGTTTAATCCAAATGAATTTTTATCCTATTTGTTAGTTTGTTAGGGATGTTAGTCCCTTATGAACTAGTCCTAAGGCTAACCAAAAAGGGGTGAATCAATATTTTAAAATAAATCATTCGATAAAAAAAAAACACAAACCTAATACCAAAACCAAGATTCACCACAATGAAAACCAAAGTGCGGAAATTAAATTCGAAAGTAATAAAGGAAAGAACACACCAGATTTATAGTGGTTCGGTAAAAGCTTGACATATGTCCACTCCTTGGAGGACCCCTCCAAGTAATGCACTAAACTAAGTGTCTCTCATTTGCCCCCCATAGCTAGGTGGAGAAGCCCTTACAAAATCACTAAAACCTTCCCTGGTGCGGCAGAGTAGCCGGGTTCTTTGACTCCAAAGAGATCTTCTTCTTTGGTGAACTTCCCTCAAGACAAGCCTTGAATCCGATGGTATTAAGGTGCAAGCCGGACGGAGCTGTTAAGAGAGTTGCTATGTGCATGATTTACATTCTTGCAACTTATATAGTTTTAATGATTTCAAATATTATTGTTTTTTTGTGTAGTTATCTCCTAACACTTTTTGGAAGATTTGTTTTTTCTCTTGTGTGCACTAACATTTTAGGAAAATCAAAATTCAGACTACGAAGACTTCAAATCAAATTCAGCATGAGATACTTTGTGTATTTAAAGCTTGTATTTTTCTTTGAATTAAGTTTGAGATGGAGTGATTGTAATTGAGTGAATAAATACACACACTTAAGGAGATCTTAAAAATTTTGTATTGATCGTACGGGACGAACATATTTCGTACGGGATGATCAGGTCAGTTATCTCCTTGTAAGAGCAATGGAACGAACAGGAATTGAAGAAAATTTTTGTAAGTCCTGATCGTCCATGATGAAGTGTATTCTCCTAGGACAAAATGTTCTTTGGAAAAATTTCGTTCAGACAAAATTTATATTCGTTACAGGACGAGTTGCTCTCTAGAGTATTTTTATTCAGGACAAAGTGTATTCGTCCTAGGATAAAATCTCCTCTGGAGAATTTTTGTTTAGATGAAATTTATAATCATGTTAGGATGAGTTGCTCTCCGAAAAAATTTTGTCCAGACAAACCCATATTTGTCCCAGAACGAAGTTAACCGACTCTAAAATTTTAGTGACGTTCTGCAGTTTTTGGGAACCGACCTATGGAATAACCGTTCTTACCGGACGAACCTAGTTCGTACGAGATGATGTTTGTGTACGAAGTCATTTCATACATATATATAATAGGTTCATTTCCAATGCGTTTAAGTAAAATCTTCCAGGATGATCCACGATCGTACGGGACGATCCAATGCGTATTGACTTGAAAATTTGCAGTTTTTGGGCAGTTTTTTGTGTCTTTCCTATTAATAGTCCAATCCAAACTGCCACTTAATCTTTTTGCCTACTGATCTTCAAGCTTATTGAAAGAAGAGTTAAGGAGAGAGTGTAAGAGAGTGTTAGAAGGAGGATTCTTACTACTTGAGCTTAAAGGCTGCACTTGGTGTTCAAAGGTAAGAATCTTTACTTTTGATTTGTGTTTACTTCACTCTTTTCTTTATTCCTTCTAGATTTCTTATGAAGAAGATCTATCAAGGAGATTCGATTCTCTGCCGACACTTGGAGAGTGTGAACAGCCGAATGGTTCTCTGCCCACACTAGGAGAGGTGAAAGGATGAAGGGTTCTCTGCCCACACTAGGAGAGTATGAAAGGATGAAGGGTTCTCTGCCTACACTAGGAGAGTATGAAAGGATGAAGGGTTCTCTGCCAACATTAGGAAGAGTGTAAAAGGATGACGGTTCTCTGTCGGACTGGGTAGTAGTAGAAGAGAGTTTTGTAAAGGTTTCTCCGCCTTGCTGTGGGTGCAAAAGGAGAGTCACTAGTGGTATTAGTGCAATAATCGGAGGGTGCCTCCGGGGAGTGGATTTAGGCTTGGTTTTGACGGAACCACTATAAATCTCGTGTCTTTATTTCTCTGCTATTTTTTATTTTTGTGCTTTTACTTTTAAAATTGTGGTTGAAAAATGTTTTATAGAAAAATTCACTAAAGTTTTATTTTTATTTCCTAATTTAAAAAGAGGGTTAATTTTTTTTTTAATTACCAATTCACCCCCTACCCCCTCTTGGTTAGCCGTGGGACATAAGCTTAGGTTTAACAACCTAATTCATAGTGAACGAGTTTCAACAAGTGGTATAAGAGCTTTGTTTCAAAACCATAAGTTTAGACTACTTTTTTATTAACGTAGATGACAACATTTGGAAATCGAAATACACCCGAGGGTTACTCTATAACTAAATCTCCACTGTTCGACGATATACCTTTTGATTTTTAGAAAACACGCATGTCTATTTTTTTATAGTCACTTGATTATCGTATGTGGATCTTAATTGATGAAGGGTATACAAAACCAACTAGACTAGTTGACGGAGTTAGAGTTGAAACACCTTTTGCAGACTAGATAGTAGAAAAATGTGACTTAGCACAACTAAATGCCAAATGCTTGAATAGTTTCTTTTGTGCTTTAAAATCAGAAGACAACATGCGGGTTTCCACTTGTAAAAGTGGGAAGGACATATGGGATAGACTTTGTATAACTTATGAGGGGACTAATGAGGTTAAGAAATCTAGACTTAATATCTTGTTGCATGATTATGAACTATTTTACATGAAACCAAGTGAATCCATTTCTGATATGTACACAAGATTCACACAAATAGTCACCTCTTTGCATGCACTGGGTAGGGAACTAACGAATGCTGAAATGGTTAATAAGATTCTTTGTTATTTGACTACTGCTTATTATTCTAAAATTACTACAATTATAGAGTCTAAAGATCTAAACATTTACTCTATTACCAATCTTCTTGGTTCACTAATTGCTTATGAGCAAGGAGTTAGCCAAAGAAAGATTAATGCAGGTGAACCACGAAGGGAGAAAAACATAGCACTAAATGTGAAAGGGTCTGAGAGTAAACACTCACAACCTGAGGATGAAGACGACATCGCATTGATGACTAGATAATTCAGAAGCTTTCTGAAGAGGAAGCAGAAGAGATGCCAGCATTGGAATAGAGGTATATTTAATAGAAATGTCAAGGTTTCAAATGATGTGATTTGCTATGAGTAAAGGAAACCTGGTCATATCAAGATTGAATGCCCAAAACTTAAAGTCACTCCTAGCAAGGAGAAAGTAGAGGAGAAACCAATTCTAAAGAAGGCATGAAGTAGTTTCAAAAAGCTTTCTAGGCGGACTCAGCTTCAGATTCATTAGAGAATGAGAAGGAAAAGGAAGTCACTAATCTGAGCTTAATGGCCGATAGTCTTGATCAGTCAGATCAAGAAGAGGTATGTGACTTAACCTATGATGAACTTTTTGAAGTTTTTTGAACACATGCATGATGCATATAGGAAAATGAAGAAAATACATGCTAGTCTAAGTTTAGAGTTTGAAGAATTACAAAAGGAACATTAAATCCTTAGAAAAGATCATGCTTTAATTGATGACAACCACATGAAATTATTTGATGAGTTTGATGACTTGAATAAAAAACGTGAAAATTTAAAATCATCCTATGCTGAACTTGAAAAAGATTTTAAAAATTTTAAGGATGAATTAGGGAGCAAGATTTATAGATCAAGTTATACAAATCAAATTTTGGAAGATATGAATTCATTTTATAAATTAACGATAAAAGCTCTCGAGGATAATATGATACCCCCTAAACTTGAAAATTTTACAAATCCTATTATGTATCCTAAATTTATGCAATCCTTGAATAGACAGATGAATGGTAAAAGACTTAGGAATCCATTTCTAAAAGTCAAATGTAATAATTGTGGATTATTTGGACATATAGCTCACACATGTACTTTGAAGATGAAAACTTATTTGGTGTGGAGACCTAAGATGCATAAACCTAGATATATCATACATGCATCTGATTATAAATTGCCAAAAGGAGAATCCAAACTTGTTTGGGTTTCTAATAACGCTAGGGTGAGATTGAGATTAACTCCCAAAAGATTGATAAAATGAATTTGGAAGAAATTTTAGAAGAAAATGTGGAAGAAAATTTGGAGATAGAAAACCCTTTGCCTAGAGATTTGAGATTTTCTAAAAATCACCCAAGGGAACTGATTATAGGTGAACCTAGTGAGGGTTTAAGGACTATGCATGGATTAAACAAAGAAGTCAATCATTCATCCTTCATTTCAACTATAGAACCCACAAATATTGATCAAGCACTTTCGGATGAATTTTAGATTTTGGCCATGCAAGAAGAGTAGAATCAATTTGTAAGAAATAAAGTTTGTGAATTAACTTCAAGGCCAAAGGATCGAAGTGTAGTTGGAATTAAGTGGGTATTCAAAAACAAAATGAATGACTCAGGAGTAGTCATTAGAAATAAGGCTAAATTAGTTGCTAAGGGGTATAATCAGATTAAAGGGATTTATTTTGAGGATACTTTTGCCCCTGTAGCTAGACTAGAAGCAATTAGGTTTTTGCTAGCTTTTTCCTGTTTTAGAGAATTTAAATTGTATCAAATGAATATAAAAAGTGCCTTTTAAATGGAGTAATTCAAGAAGATATTTTTGTAGAACAACCACCAGGTTTTGAAAATTCTAAATACCTGAATCATGTTTTCAAGTTGAAAAAGGCATTATATGGATTGAAACGGGCACCTAGGGCTTTGTATGAGAGGTTAAACACTTTCTTACTTGAAAAATCTTTTGAAAAAGGAAGTGTAGATACAGCTCTTTTTTTGAAGAAATGTGAAAAAGATATACTCATTGTTCAAATTTATGTGGATGATATCATTTTTGGATCTTCAAATAAAAATCTTTGTGATGATTTTTCTAAAATAATGAGTAATGAATTTGAGATGAGTCTAATGTGAGATTTAAGTTACTTTCTAGGATTTAGCATTAAGCAAAATTGAGGATGGTACATTTCTTAGCCAGTCAAAATATGTTAAGGATATCCTCAAAAAGTATGAAATGGACAATGCTAAACCTGTTAGTATACCAATGAGTTCCTTAGTTCAGTTGGATAAGGATTCTAAGGGAAAAACTGTTGATCAAAAGAAATTTAGAGGGATAATTGGATCTTTACTTTACTTGATTGCTAGCCGACCAGATATCATGTTTACTGTTTTCTTGTGTGCTAGATTTCAATCAGATCCAAAAGAATCACATTTGACAACAGAAAAAAGGATTTTAAGACATATATTAGGAACTCAGAACTTAGGAATTTGGTATCCTAAGTTTAACTATTCATTTGAAATAATTGGTTTTTCAGATTCTGACTTTGCAGGCTGTAGGGTAGATAGGAAAAACACTTCCGGAACATGTCAATTCATTTGAAATTCTTTAGTCTCTTAGTCCAGTAGGAAATAAAATTAAGTAGCCCTATCTACTATTGAAGTTGAATATATTGTATTAGGAAGTTGTGTGGCACAAATACTTTGGTTGAAATAACAGTTGATTGATTTAGGATTAACTATAAGCACTATACTAATTTATTGTGATAATACTAGTATTAGAAGTCCGTTAGGAAGAGAAAATCCTCCTCCATCCCATTATAATTTTTCCATTTAGCCTTGTTCAATGAATGTTGAATGAATTTGATAACATTTATGTTATCCCCTTCAATTATGATTCCTTTACTCTCAAGAATCCACAGTTGTATAAGTTTTCTGAGTGTCATAATAGTATCAAGCTCAAGGCTAGCTATATCCCAATGTGTTCTTTTTTCACCAAAAGCAAGTAATAACCTCCCTTTATAGTCTCTAAAGCAGCCTCCAATTCCAGCACTATAAGAAGTAAGAAGAGAAGCATCCACATTAACCTTGATCCAATCAATCAGTGGAGGGTGCCAAAAAGTTTGAAACTCCCTAGGGAGATTAGCACCCTAGTTATGAATGAGAGGATTAGCAGTTGTAACAGCTGAAAAGAGTACCTCAGCTGCTGTAATAGCTATGGGAACATCAGTTTTCTCATGTTTAATAGCATTCCTATTTTCCAATTATAATAAACCGCATTGCAATAGATCCCAGCTAAATTTGGATTAATTGCAGAAAGGATTTTCAGCTCAACCAAACACTCCTCCATAGAATTAAAAATAGGAATGTAAATTCCCTAGCTTTGAATCTGTCTTAATATATTCTGTAGTTCAATGCAACAAACCGAGACATGTTCCAAATTCTCAATCTCAAGACAACCTCTAATACACCGGTCTTCAGTTGTGAGTTTTCTGAATTTCAAAAACTCATTAGTAGGTATAGCTGCTTTGCTCATTCTCCAGCAAAAAAGCTGTACTTGGGCAAATAATTTCAGCTTCTTCAGCCAATTATAAAAGCCATTATCTTCTCCACAATTGATGTGTTTATTGTAGTTTTCAGAGGCACGGGCTGTAATAGTTTTCCCTGATAGAAAACAAATCTCCTCCCTGTAATCTGCCATAGCTTTTGTGTCAATTGGGACTTGTAATATCACACTGATTATTTCCTCAGTAAAATACTGTTGCAGTTTCTCCCTATCCCAGAGTCCACTCTCGGTGATAAAGTGGCACAGCTTAATGCCTTCCAGATTTCCACAATCAGCAGTAATAGGCCAATCATTTAAACATTTTTATAATAACCAAACATCCGTTAACACATCAATTTTCATCCCATTAACCACTCTCCACCTCAAAAGAGGCTTTAAGTATTCAGCTCCTTCATTCAAGATCTTCCAAGAAATTGACTTGCCTACTCCACAACTCCCTTCCCACCAACTGTCACCATATTTAGCATTCATAACTTGATGTAGTAATGAATTCTGATTTTGAATCAACCTCCAAGTTAGTCTAGCTTTGAGAGGACCAGATCTACTAACCGCCGAGTGAAAGTTCAAACCACCTTGAGCTTTTGGCTTGCATAAGGTCTTCCAAGCAATGAAGTGCATACCCTTCTTCCCATCTTATTTATGCCAAATGAATTTCCTACAACCTTTATCAATTTCATAAAGAATCTTCTTAGGAACCAAAGAATGGGTGGAAATAAAGTTTGGTAAATTAAGAAGAGATGACTTAGCAAGAGTCATCCTTCCCGCTAGATACAAACACTTGCTACCCCAAGAATTCAGTTTCATTAAAATCGAATCTAACAGAAATTTAAAATCAGCTTTCAAAGGTCTTCTCAACATAAGTTCTATCCCAAGGTACTGAAATTCATCCACCAATTTAAACTTCAAAATCTTCATAACATGAATTCTGTCCACTCTTTTAATCCCTTTGCTGAACTGAATTTGAGACTTGGAAACATTAATTTGTAGTCCAGTCCAAGAGCAAAAATCCCTCACTAATTTGTTCATCTTGACAGCAAGTTGCTTGGTAGCATTAGAGAATAAGAGGACGTCATCAGCAAACAACAAGTGGCTGATCTTGTTCGCTCTGTAGTACACCTGAATTCCCAAATCTTGACCCCTTTGTGCAATAGCAAAGGAAAGGAGCTGAGAACAAATGACATACAAGAATGACGATAGAGGGAAACCTTGTCTAAAACCATTCTCAACAATAATCCACTTGGAATTTTTACCATTCAAAATGAAAGAAAATCTAGCATTTCTAATACATTTCATAATAAGCATAGTCAACTTCATAGGAAAGCCAAACATATTTAAAGCTTGAAATAAGTATCCCAACACATGCTATCATAAGCTTGCTCCATATCAAGTTTCACCGCCATAAAACCTTTTTTCCTCTTAGAAATTTTCATCTTATGGAACACCTCATGAGCAAGAAGAACATGATCGGACATTGATCTACCATTAAGGAAAGAAGTTTGTTCTTCAGTGATACAATTGACAATAAAATTCTTCATTCTATTAACAATCATGGAGGCCACTAATTTGTAAGTAGTTTGACACAAACTTATAGGCCTAAAGTTGGACGGAATAATAGGATTTTTTACTTTAGGGATGAGAACAAGAAGAGTATCCTTCCACTCATTATGCATGATACCAATTTTAAAAAATTCATCAATGGCTTTCCAAGTATCATCTCCCACAATCTTCCAATAAAACTTGAAAAAAGAATTAGTAATACCATCAAGTCTAGGGGATTTATTGTTACCTTGTTTGAAGACCACATTGATCAACTCTTCTTTTGTGAATTCCTTATTAAGTAGCTTGGCCTTTTCCTTTGATATTCTCAGATTTTCTGGACAATAAGGCCACCCCGTCAGGTTGCAACCCCTAGCTGTCCACTTGTCCAGAATAAATTTGTAAAAAAACAATTTCAATTTGCTCCACAATATCAACAATAATCCCTTGTTTATCTTTGATTTGCCAAATCCTGTTTCTATTCCTTTTAGCCGAAGCATATTGATGAAAAAATCTAGAATTTATATCTTCATCATGCTTCCATCGGATCTTAGCCCTTAGATTCCACCAAGTAGCAAGTCTTTTTAAAGTCACATTAAGACCATGGACTTTACTCCTCAAGGTTTTCAATTTATCAGCCGTTAACCCTCCATTTCTAGTTTCTTCAATCTGAAGTTGCAAGATGTCCTGCTTCAATTCTTCTTTATAAGAATTAAGTTCTTTGCATGTGTTCTTATTCCAATAGTAAAGAGCTTTTAAAGATCTTCTTAGCTTCCTTTGGAGGATTTCAGCATTAGTACCAAAATCCATCTTCTTCCAAGCTTTTGAAATGATGTTCCAAGTGACCGGATAGGATTTCCAAGTATCTTCAAACCTTAAAAATTCTGCTTTTGGGGTTCCACCAAACTGATGGCAATAGGTGTATGATCCAAAGCAACTCTAGGCAAGTGACGTACCTTAACCATTGGGATGCTTTGAAGAGCTGTAGAATTTAACAAACACCTATCAAGTCTCTCCCAAATTCTAGAAGTTCCCTCTTTATTATTGCACCATGTATAACTTGGACCCACATATCCAATATCATGAAAATCATTGTTCAATAAGAACATCTTCATATCTTTAGTACCATTAGAAAGATGGAATCTCTTTCCCCCTCTCTTATCCTCCTTAGAGAGGATGCAATTGAAATCACCTCCAATGATCCCTGGATCATCACCAATCATACAATCTTCAAGCTGTTGCCAAAGGGACTTATGAGTATAAGCATCATTACTTCCATAGACTGTAGCAATGTTCCATTTACCCATATTGTTGACACTAAGAATTCCCATAACAAGTTGTGAGGAGTGATTCAAGACTTCAAAGGAAGCCGTATCCTTCTTCCACATCACTAGAATTCCACCTGAGATTCCAATAGCTAGATGATGAAAATAATCCCAATCATTACCCATAATCTGATTAATGTCATTACCATCAAGCGATGACATTTTTGTTTCAGTTAAACTAATGAAAAAACTTTTATTGTCCTTCACAATCTCTCTAAGATATAGGGAGGTCTCCTTGTTTTTTGCCCCCCTACAATTCCAAAAAATAAGTGAGGCCATTAAGACATAATAGGGGAATAATCCCCCATTATTTTACTGTTTATTTTAATCCCTCTCCTCTTTTTTGTATCAGCTTCCATAGGTCCCAATGATCTCAATTCCTTGGCTAGTTTCACTTTACCAGAATTTTAAATTGAAGTTATTTGATCTTCAAGATCTTGATCAGCAACTGGGACTTCAACTTCCAGGTGAACATCACTTCCATATTGATTCAGAGGTTCTTCCTTCTCCAGTAGCCTTGTCTTTTCTTTCTCGTTTAATTCCCCTTCTTCCAGATCTTTTTCCAAAGCTT
Organism: Dendrobium catenatum; assembly: GCF_001605985.2. Lineage (NCBI taxonomy): Eukaryota > Viridiplantae > Streptophyta > Magnoliopsida > Asparagales > Orchidaceae > Dendrobium > Dendrobium catenatum. The sequence goes on along the minus strand of NW_021319908.1, from coordinate 370,933 downwards.
GGAACTTATTCACCCCAATTGGTATATCCTGTAACTGAATTCCTTCAAAATTCATATTTTCTTCCAGAGTTAAAGACTTGTCCTGCTTTCCTTCTGTTTCTGTAGTTTTAACCAGCTGTTCCACAATTTGATTTTGCTTTTTTTGATTCAACAGGTCTAAAAATCTGTTTAATGAAACTACTAGCTCCACCAACTCTCTTAGTATTTCTGACTCTTCTGTCTCTGAATTTAACATGGACCCAAGGTCCATAATCTTCACCCTGTTGCTTTAAACCATCGTCATTTACAACATCTGTCTGTTTCAGAACTTCCACCTGTTCTTGTACCATTTTTTCCTTGACACGAACAACAACTGCATCAGGACAGACATCTTTACTATGTCCAACTTTACCACAGCGATAATAGAGAGAGTTAAGTTTTTCATATTCAACTCGTTAAAAAGTTCTACCATGAATCCCTTCAATCCAAACTCCCCTAGGAAGTTTCTTTTCTAGATCAATTCTAACACAGCAGCGAGCGTACTCTCTTTTGCCCCATTTAAACGAGTTCCAATCAAGCATCATAGGAGTTCCAATCATGGAAGCGATCATGGGAATATTTTCTTCATCCCAACAACTTAAAGGTAATCTAGGGAACCTAATCCAGACTGGAGAAGAGATACCATTAAGCGAATCAGTAGAGAATGAAGATGACCATCTATCCATACCTATAATATGATTCCCTATATACCAGGGACCTCCGCTTAAAACTTCTTCCATTGATTCCATGGTGGTAAACGAACACAACATCCAATTACATCCCAATGTGGTAATATAAAAGCTACCAAGCTTACCCCATTGTCTTCTGAGTTCCTGACTACAAACAGAGAATGGTATATTCGATCCCAGCACCTTGACAACTAGAGACTTCTTTAAAACCTGAGAATTGGCAACTTCCTTGTCATTATTGAGCTTTACTGCAATTCCATCTTCTGAAAAATAGGTAGAACGACTATCAAAATTTAACTTGATATGCTGCATTTTGTTTGCCATGCCGAGTTAAACTTGTTAGCTGGTACAGATTCAACATCCCTCTTCATAGCTTCTTCCAAATTTTCTCTATCTTGATCAATTGCCTTCGTAAGATTCTTATAGACCTGATCTTGTTTCTCTTATTCATTCAACTCCATACATTGCTTAACTTCCAGAACAGCATCAGACGACACAGCCTGCTCTGTAACAACAGGAGTGATCGGAATTGTCTTCCCTCCATTATTATGATCAATGAGAATTCCTTTGCCCTTCCCTTCAACAATTGGTTCAAATCTCTTTGGAGGCCTAAAGCCTTCTCTGATCACCAAATTGGATGAAACCCTGAACGGTTCTTGATCCATCGAAACATTGCTATTCTTTACGGATCTTTGATCAACAGCTCTAAGAGGAACATTGTGATTGATGTCAGTCAGAGGATTACCACCGGCAAATCGCTGCCGGCAGTCCTAAACCACCATCCTCACCAAGACGACTTGATCACAATCAACCGCGAAATTCAAAAAATCAAAAACCACGAACAGTTTCTCTCTCTAGAAAACTCACAGTTTTTCTCTCTAGAAAACTCACAGTTTTTCTTCTCCTAAATAATTGGTTATTCAGATTCTGACTTTGCAGGTTATATGGTGGATAGAAAGAGCACTTATGGAACATATAAATTTATTGGAAATTCTCTAGTCTCTTGGTCCAGTAGAAAATAAAATTTAGTAGCCCTATCTACTGCAGAAGCTGAATACATTGCATTAGAAAGTTGTGTGGCACAAGTACCTTGGTTGAAATAATAGTTGATTGGTTTAGGATTAACTATAGTCACTTTTCCAATTTATTGTGATAACACTAGTGCTATTTTTATTTCTAAAAATCCTATTCAACATTCAAGAACCAAATATATAAACATAAGGCACCATTTCATAGGGGATCATATATCCAAAGGAAAAATTGAACTCACTCATGTTTCTACTAAAAATCAACTTGTAGATATTCTTACAAAACCTTTAGCCTTTGATACTTTCAGTGCATTAAGAACAAGGCTTGGTGTGATTTTCGTGATTAAAAATGTTTTTGTAACATTGATGTTTATTTTTTTAAGTTAATGTTTTTGCGTGTTTTTTTGTGTTTGTGAACTTGTATGTATGATTTTCTTGATTTAGCATTTGTGTTCTTCATTTTTCAGTGAGTTTTTTTAGTGTGTTTTTTGTTTAGTTTTTATTAAGTGCATGATTTAAAATTTTTGAGTGTCCATAGTCTGGGATAAAATTTTTTCGTACGGGATGATTTGTGTAGTGTATCTTTCGAATTTTGAACTATTTGCATGCAATTTTTAGTTTTTTTATTATCACTTCGTCTGTACGATCATCACAATCATCTAAGAAGAAATATTTTTTAAACGACGGGATAAATGAATAAAGCAGTTGAATGGATAAGGTAGTTTTTAATACTAACTTCGTACGTACGAACCTTTGGTTTGTCCAGACGAACACATGTCGGTTCATTGGAGGGGACGATTTCAACTGCCATTAAAATGATCAGAAGTTCTGATCGTCCTAGGATAAATATGTGTTCGTCTGTACGAGCAGTCTGGTCAAAAGTCAGCACGAAAGGACGCTTTATAAGTTGTGTTGATTATGAAAAGCCATTTCATTTTGACGCATTGATTTGTCCATGCAAAATTTTTTCGTAAAGGACGAATCGAAAAATTCGTACGTGGCAAATTTTTTTCGTCTGGTACGAACATGTCATTTTCAATAAATAGAAGGGCTTTTGAACTCAACAGTCACACTCTAAACTTCACTTTTAATCTCTTTCGTACTTAAGATCTTTTTCAAATGGTAAGTTCAAGTAAGAGATAAAAGGTTGTGGCTAGGAAACCACATAGAAATTATTCTAAAAACTTTCTTTTCAAAGAAAATGAGGAATCTTTTCTTAGGTTTGCCTCAGCGAAGATCACACCCTCCAGAATCCTAATCTAAGAACAACTTACCTTTCAGGTAATGAACTTATTTACTTCAACACAGTTTGGTTTTATCCTTACCGTCGTCTATCTCTATAATAAACAAATCTTTCACTACTTTCTCGCCAACATGTCCTTTAATTCTGACCATTCTATAATCCGTTTCTTTGTCTTTAAACAAAAATTTAAAATCACCAAGGCTGACTTAGGAGCCTTTTTGAATTTAAGGAAAAAGGGAGCTAGAGCTCATCACTTGATCAACACTCATGGTTATGAATGGTATGAAATTAATAATGTGATTAGAGGAAACAATTTGAACGAACATGTGGCTAGAGTATCCGGTCTCGTTCGAAATTCGACGTATCATCTAGCATGTTCTTAGAACTTCTATAATTCCTAAAGTTGGTGATAGAATCAATATAACCCATCTTCTTTCTATGGTGACATTCTTGATAATGTCTTAAGAATTTATAGATGAAGCCCAATTTATCCTTAACTATCTTTATGGGCTGTCTGAAATTGGACATGTACAGCATAAGAGAAAGAAGAACATCGCCTTAAGACATCTAGTTTCCAACATTCTGGACAAGAAATATAATTTGGTTCATCCTGATCAAGAGTTTGAAGAATCATTGTACTACAACGATGAATCATTTAGAGCAATATTCAAAGAAGAACCAAGTAAAACACATGTCATTAGTGATACAGAGGAAGAACCATAAGCTGCACCTACACCCGCCAATGAACCAAATTATCAGGATTTGGTTCAAAGATTGGATTGCCTAGAGACTCATTTTGATCAACGTTTTAATCAAATTGAGAATCATCTTCAGCAGCAGGCCGCACAATATCAGTATGACATGAGTTTTATGAGGGATCAGATGAGTGATATCATTACCAATGTGCTTATGATGAGTACTTACTTTAACATCTTTGGTGCTTCTCCTGCTCCTCCTCCTCTATATTAGGGTCCTTCTTAGTGATAGTTGTACTTAATTTTATGTATTTTCTGTAGTTTGTGTGTTAGTTGTTGTTTTAAGTAAGTTTGTTGTATTTTATTTTCTTTAGATGTTTTGTTTTTGTATTGATATCCTGAGCTTATATTATAATATCTTCATATTGATATCAATATATATTCTCGTGTTTTGGCTTTAATGGTATTGAATTGTGTGTTAGCCTTTATGACAATCATTAGATTTTTTAATCTTAATAGTGTTATACTTTGAAATGAAAGTCAAAATTAAATTCATTAGAAAATCTAATTTTTTCTAAATTTAAGTTCTGCTTATAACTTGATATAATTAAGATTGTCAATTTCATGTCTCTTATTTAGACTACATTAATTCTAATATTATTATTGCAACTATGATGTTTTCTTATTTTATATTTCACTTATCAATAAATATTTATGCACTTAGAAAAATTTGAAATTTTTTATTATTTATTTTAGAAAGATCAAAATTACTCTTGAAAAATATACAAATATATAAAAATCTAAAGCAATGCGCAATGGTTCTTAATTTGAAAAAGAGGCACAACATAAGCCAACAAGTAAAATAATGCACAAAAATGTGCCACTAATTTGAAAAAGTTGCGCAAAGCGCCACATGTGGTATTTATATCTTTCCATTATCTTTTAATCTCTTAATTCAAATTGATCTGCTGTACATTTATATTCTGTATTGAAAGTTGAAATATACAAATTTTCTATTCATTCTTTTTGCAATGATTTTCTCTATCTTAGTGTCTAAATTGACTCATGTTTTTTATAAATATTTTTTTTATTAATGTTATATCTTTTCTTAAATTCTATGAATTACTATGATTTGCCTAATGTTTTAATTTTATTTACATCACTTATTTTAATCATTTTCAAGATTGAATTATCAAATGATTTTCATATGTCTGCTTACATTTCAAATCTTTTTCTTCTTCACTTTTTGCTGTTGTCAAAAAGGGGGAGAAATTGTTTGTATCATGATATTTTACCATAATTGTTTGATTCATATTGTATGTGAGTCTATTTTTGTTTTTTGTGTATGTTATATATATTGTGTGTTTGTTTTGTTTTTATTTGTTTTGTATTTCTAAAAATGCCTCCTTATTTTCACATGTTCATCAATTCAGGGGGAGTTTAGGAGATTCTTAGAATTTGAAATTATACAATTAATAATTATTTTGTCATCATTAAAAAGAGGGAGATTGTTAAGAGAGTTGCTATGTGCAGGGTTTACATTCTTGCAACTTGTATAGTTTTGATGATTTCAAATATTATTATTTTATGTGTAGTTATCTCCTAACACTTTTAAAAGATTTATTTTTTCTCTTGTGTATACTAATATTTCAGGAAAATCAAAATTCAGACTACGAAGACTTCAAATTAATTTAGCAAGAGATACTTTATGTATTTAAAGCTTGTATTTTTCTTTGAATTAAGTTTGAGAGGGAGTGATTGTAATTGAGTGAATAAACACACACATTTAAGGTGATCTTGAAAATTTTGTATTGATCATACGGGACGAACATAGTTCGTATGGGTCGATCTGGTCAGTTATCTCCTTGTAAGAGCAATCGAACGAACATGAATTGAAGAAAATTTTTTCAAGTGCTGATCGTCCAGGACGAAGTATATTCGTCCCACGACGAAATGTTCTCTGGAAAATTTTTGTTCAGACAAAATTTATATTCATTCCAGGACGAGTTGCTCTCTGGAGTATTTTCGTCCAGGACGAAGTGTATTCGTCTCGGGACGAAATCTCCTCTGGAGAATTTTTTGTTCATATGAAATTTAAAATCATGCTAAGACGAGTTGCTCTCTAGAAAAAGTTTGTCTGGATGAACCCATATTCGTCCCAGGATGAAGTGAACCGACTCTGAAATTTTAGTGACGATCTACAGTTTTTGGGAAACGACCTACAGAATAACCGTTCGTACCGGACGAACATAGTTTGCACAGGATGATGTGTGTGCACGAAGTCATTTCATACCCATATACATTAGGTTTGTTTCCAACGCATTTAAGTTAAATCATCCAGGACGATCCACGATCGTATGGGACTATCCAATGCGTATTGACTTGAAAATTTTCAATTTTGGACAGTTTTTTTTATCTTTCCTATAAATAGTCTAATCCAAATTGCCACTTAATCTTTTTTGCCTATTGATCTTCGTGGCTCTTGAAAGAAGAGTCAAGGAGAGAGTGTAAGAGAGTGTTCGAAGGAGGATTATTACTACTGGAACGTGAAGGCTTCACTTGGTATTCAAAGGTAAGAATCTTTACTTTTGATTTGTGCTTACTTCACTCTTTTCTTTCTTCATTCTAGATTTCTTGTGAAGAAGATCTATCAAGGAGATCCGGTTCTTTGCTGACACTTGGATAGTATGAACAGCCGAAGGGTTCTCTGCCCACACTAGGAGTATGAAAGGACGAAGGGTTCTCTGCCCACACTAGGATAGTGTGAATGGACGAAGGGTTATTTGCCCATACTAGGAGAGTGTGAAAGGACGAAGGGTTCTCTACCTACACTAGGAGAGTGTAAAAGGATGAAGAGTTCTCTACCAACACTAGGAAGAGTGTAAAAGGATGACGGTTCTCTACTGCACCGGGTAGTTTTGGAATAGAGTTTTGTAAAGGCTTCTCTGCCTTTTTGTGGGTGCAAAAGGAGAGTAACTAGTGGTATTAGCACAATACTCGGAGAGTGCCTCCGAGGAGTGGATGTTATTGCGGATCTATGGCTTATGATTTTGATGATAGCAAACATTCTTTTTCTCTATGACTGCTTTCTACTAACATTTCAGGTTCACACGATCGGACTGCAATTTGGAACCAGCTCAAGATTAGGCAAACTAGGTCTGAGTAAGTTTGTAATCTTTTTCTTTTCTTGAGTCTGATGTATTTGGTGTGGGACCTATTGATTTGTAACTTGGAAGATTTCCTGCTATTCCCTAAAAGATTTCTATTTTTTGTAATATCGGCCGGGATAATATTTATATCGTCTTGGATGATCTGTCCAAAATAGAAACACTAATTAGGGCATCCTCATTAAGGCAGCTGTCATTAGCCGATCGGCCTGGACGATAGTCTAAATTCAGAAAGAATCAGCCGCCATAATCAGTTTAGGAATTCTTTGTTTTAGGAAATCAGCCAGGACGATATTTATATCATCCAGAATGATCTAACTCAATTATGCCTAATTGATCTGGTATCTTTAGAAAGCATTAATGGTTGATTGATACGTTCACATCGTCTGGGATGATCGCCCGATCGGCCGGGACGATGTTCTGGACGATCTACATCGGACAGCTCAAATTCATGGCGATGATCAGGATGATTGAAATCGATTTTAAACTAATCAGCCGGGACGATCGTGAGATCGGCCAGGATGATATAATCAATTTTCTTCTGATCGTCCCAAATCGTCCCAGGCCATTGAGCTAAATTTGAACTAATCGGCCAGGACGATATGCCCATCGTCCTGGATGATAATGTCTACAACTTGCATTAATGAGCTCGTTTTGAGAGCTTCTATTTAAGCTATAGCATGGCAACTTTTGTAAGCTTCTTTGGCAGCCTTTGTAGCTTCGTTCTTTTGGGGGAAACTTGAAGAGAGAGCTTGAAAGGGAGAGAGGAAAGGGTGGAGTTTGAGAGGGAGAAGATCCTGTGAGGGGGAGGAACTCAAGGGAGTGTGGTGGGGAATCCACACGGTTGCTCCGGCGAACTCGCACCTTAGTACCATCGGATTCAAGGCTTGTCTCGAGGTAAGTTCACCAAAGAAGAAGATCTCTTTGGTGTTAAAAGACCCGGCGACTCCGTCGCACCGGGGAAGGTGGAAGTGATTTTGTAAGGGCTTCTCCGCTTAGCTGTGCAGGCTATAGGAGAGACACTTATTTTAGTTCAATACTTGGAGGGTGCCTCCAAGGAGTGGACGTAGGTCAAGGTTTGACCGAACCACTATAAATCCGGTGTGTTCTTTCTTTTTACTGCTTCCGTGTTTTAATTTCCGCTTTTTTTTTCTGTGGTGATTTTGGTTTGTGTTTTAATTTAAAGATTCTTATTTTCCAATTCACCTCTCTCTTTATTTATCCTTGGGCTAGTTCTATAGGGCTTAACATCCCTAATGAACTTTCTAGTGCCATCAGTGCACTTTCATATGTAGGTCTGGTTTTGACCGAACCACTATAAATTTCGTGTCTTTATTTTTTTATTATTTTTTATTTTTATGTTTTTACTTTTAAAACTGTGGTTGAAAAATGTTTTCTAAAAAAATTCACTAAAGTTTTATTTTCGTTTCCTAATTTAGAAAGAGTTAATTTTTTTTTAATTGTCAATTCACCCTCCCGCTTGGTTAGTCATGGGACATAAGCTTAGGTTTAACAACCTAATTCATAGTGAAGGAGTTTCAACAAGTCCAACCGTGTGGAATCCCCCTCCATACTCTCTTGTCTCCCCCCGCACAGGATCTTTTCCCTCTCTCAGACTTCACCCGTTCCTCACTCCCTTTCAAGCTTTCTCTTCAAGTTTCCCCAAAAGAATGAAGTTTCAATGGTTACTAAATACACTTACAAAAGTGCTTAGTCAAAAGCTTAAATAGAAGATCTCAAAATGAGCTCATTAATGCAACTTGCTGACTTTATCATCTAGGCCGATATAAATATCGGTCTGGCCGATCAGGGTAAATTATGCTCAATCAGCCCAGTCGGTTAGGGACGATTAGATAATTTTTGGTCATATCGTCCAGGCCGATAGGATATCGTCATAGACGATTAGATCAAATATGAGGAAAATCATCTTGAATATCGCCCTGAAAAGAAGCTGTCTGATGTCAAATCGGCCCGATTGATCCTGCAATCAGTATGGACGATGTGATCGTGTAAATAAGCATTAATTTCTTTCCTTGATTGCTAGATTTATTTAAGAAAAATTGTGCTAGATTGGCCAAGCCGATCCTGATAGGCCAGGTCGATCCACCGAGACGATGTCTAAAAATAAGTAATTCCTAAATAGATCTGGCGGAAGATTCTTTCTGAATTGAGCCTATCATCCTGGCTGATATAAAATCATTCAGGACAATGTGTTTAATGACGACTGCCTTAATAAGGATGATGCCCTAATCAGGGTTTTATTTTTGAACTGATCGTCCAGGCTGATATAAAAATCATCCTGAACAATGTTATTAAAAATAATAAACTCTATAGAATAGTCAGAAAATCTTTCAAGGTGCGTTTGTGTAAAGTTACATAGCTTCAGGAGCTACACCAATTATAAAAGACTCAAGAAAGGAAAAAGGGGTACAAACTGACTCAGACCTAGTCTACCCAATCTTGAGCTGATTCCAAATTGCATTCTAATCTTGTGGACCTGAAATGTTAGTAGATAAGGAAGTCGTAGAGAAATAAGAGTGCTTTTTATCATCAAAATCATAAACCATGAAAACAGATCCGCAATAATCTCCCCCTTTTTTATGATGGCAAACATTGCTATTTGAATTTGCAAAGAAGAAAATATTTTCTCCTAATCTCCCCCTCACTAGAATAAAACTTTAAAAATAGGGGTGACCAAAAAAAATTTTTTTGTTGCTTTTATTTTTTTTTTGAAAGAAAAAATACAAGTAAAAGGATACAAATTCAACAGTACGTTCTCCCCCTTTGTCTAAGTTAATAATGAAAATGCATGTATCTATAGAGGATTGTGTACATCAGTTAAAACTTAAAGAAATTTAATCAAATACAAATATCAAAACACATTACACTAGAAAAAACAAAAGCTAACATGAGATAAAACTTGCCTTTTTACTAATGATACAAAGCATTAAGGCAATAAATACAATTTATTAAAATAGTAAATATTATTAGTGCCTGAGGAAACATTCTTTAATCAACATCTATCAAGTATGTTATAGACATTCTATCACATCACAAGAATATCATCAATACAATAGCATGGGGATCGCCCCTGCCTAGAAAAGAATGAAAAAGAAATAAACAGAAAACATGATGTGAACAAAAGTAGCAACAACCATAACTCTCTCTCTCTCTCTCTCTCTCTCTCACACACACACACACACACACATACACACACACACACACACTCTCTCTCTCCAAAAAGCCTGCTAAGAATATCAAAAGAAAAGAAAAATAATCACCATCAATATTTGAATCAGGGTCCTCCTCATCCTCCTCCAAATCATCTCTAGCTGGTGGGTGACAAATGAAAGGATTGTATGTGGGAACAAGAGCGAACTGTAGCTGATCAAAGTGCTCAATAAATGGACTACTTTTGAACGTACAAAATAAAACATTATTGAATTCAAAAGTTTATTAGTATTTCTTCTCCTGATGGTCCATATAATGACAAACACTCATTTTCATATCATCTTACCACTCTTTAGAATAATAACAAAAGGCTGACACCCCATCCATTTGGATTCTAAAATCTACCATATGCTTAATTAATGACTTAGTAGTCCATGAGCACCTACTTCCACTATTAGTGTCGGGCCTACTAGTGATCTGGGCTCATTGGGACCTTCCTCATCACCTTTTCCTTCATTTTTAAAACCTAAAAAATTTTCTCTTAGTAAGGGAAAAAATAGGAAATAGTTATTCATCAGTTTGGTCCACCCTTAGACCAAAATTAACACCCAAAGCATAAATTAAATAAGGGTGATCATAACCCATTGAAGAAGCACCCCTGATGGTATAAGTCAAAGAAGAGTAAATGAGTTTTCATTTCTTTCAAGTAACCCACATGAATAGCATAATTAAGCAATACACATTCTTAGGTTGCTTCACAAAATTTTCTACATGGCAAAAGGTGAGAAGAAATGAAATAATACCCAGCCTTAAAAGTTTTGTAAAGAAAAGATGCAAGAATGTTGATAAATTTATTTTCTCTCTTCTTCCAACTAGCTCCAATATTTGGTTCACACCATACTCTCTAGTTTTTATTAGGATTAATGGGCATTCCATAGAAAGAAATATACTCATAAAATTCAAAGTCCTTAAAGTTACAAATGGAGTTGATTAAATTAGAGTTGAATGGGACCCACTTACCTATAACATAAGACTTATTTTCCAAAACATCCTTCCCATTTGAAAAAAACTCGAGCACAATATTAATAGTGGTAGCGAAAGATTCATTAAAGAAAGGCTCCCAACTATGATTTACAATATTTTTCAAAATTGGGATACTTGGGTTTAAAAATCTGTCTCAAGGATTAATAATTTACTCACCCCTAGCTTAGCATTACTACTCAACCTTAATTTAGATGAATTTTCTATTATCATATGAAGATCAATATCTCTTCTTGCTTAACATCTTAGGGGACATTGTACACAAGTAAAGACAAAAATATAGAGATTAAAGATTTAAGAAGAGTGAAAATGTAGTAAAATAACTAAATAAAAAGTGTTTTTATTTACAAACAAATAAAGTGTTGTGACATTTAAAAGCACAAAATGATAAATAAATCAAATTGACAAATGTTGTGGTAGGGTAGGACACATAGCACTGTGGAATTCACATTGGAAATTGAAAGATATAGTTTTTTACTTCGCCACTACTATGGCGTTTAACATGAACTTGCAATGTGGTGTTACTAAGGATCACCACTATGGCGCTTCAGTTGATCTCAAAAAATTTTTTGACCTAATGTAATGGCTATTGTAATGGAGATGAATTTCTCACCTTAGTGTTATAATAAAAGTTTATGATTTTATAGTTCATTGACTACCCAGTCATACAAAAAAACATAGAAATAATGGGCCTAATGCGACAATGATTGAAAGACAGGGCCAAGGCACTTAAGAATGAATCAAAGCACTATGATGATCAAGAATACAATGATATGGAAATATAGTTAATTTTTTTAAGAGTTTAGTGTTTTAGTGCCTATTTTAAATGCTACAATGCTTATGAAGTAGATGATACAACACTTCAAATGTTAGTACAATGGAGCTAATTCAATTTTTAGCACAATAATATTTTCTCTCACAAAACATATCATAACTTTGTCCAAAAAAAAAGTTTTACAAATAACACACTAGGAAAACATAAATAACAAGATATAACTAAAAATATTACAAAACTAAAATAATATATAAAAAAAGACTAAATAGAACTAGGTTGCCTTCCAATATAGTGCTAAATTTATAGTCACCTTTTATACTTTCGTAGATTTTATAATTTGGCTGGGGTGCATCACTACCACTCCTCAAGTTGTTTTCATTATGATACTTCTATTTCTCCTTAGTGTTAACTTTAATATTATTGGGTAATGATTCAAGGGGTTTATTAATAAAAGATATTGCAAGCTATCCTAATAGACTTTCCAAATTTTTGATTGAAGCCACTTGACTTTGTAATTGAGTTCCCAATTGAATCACTATATCTTCTAATGGTGTCCAAGCTAATTATTTTGATTAAATATAGGGGGATAGGAAGGTTTATGATTCAGTATAGGTTTCTAAGGATTATTCTAATTTCTTTCTTGATTAGATTGACTTGCATTCCATTAATTATTACCACCATTATTATTTGACCAACTAAAATTTGAGTGGTTTCTCTAACTTGGATTATATGTTTTGGATTAGGGATTATTTTACCTTCCAATTATATTCACATTTTAGATCCCTAGATCACTACTAAGATCATTAGAATTAAAATTATTTTCTTCTAATTACATATATCATCTTGATCTTGAACTAATTTTAACAATATCTAGTTTCTTTGAAATTGTAACTACTTGAGCAGTAAGAAGTGATAAAGAATCCAATTAATAAACTCTAGCTACTCTCTTAGGATTCATCATTTTGGTAGGCCACTAGAAATTATTTATTTCCATTTCCTCTAATATTTCATATGCTTCCTCAAATGGTGTAGACATTGAATATCCTCCAACTCCAGCATCTATGATTAATATAGGAGATCCAACCAATCTATTATTAAAAGTCTGAATAAAAAACCAATTAGGTAAAACAAGTGAGGGCATTTCCTAAAATCTCTCCTAATTTTCATAAATTGATTATTCCTCAAAATGGGCAATAGATATGATATTATTCCTAAGTTTGTCAATTTTTAAAGGTTGGAAATACTAGTTAAAATTTTGTGAGCCAACACATTCAAGTGGTTATAAAGCCTGGGGGTAAAGAATTCAAATACATCATAGCTTTTTCCTGTACATAAATAGAATAATTTAAGTCTAATAGAATCATCATATATACCATTATATTTGAATACTGCAAAGATTTCTAAGAAATTGCTTAAGTGTAAGTTGAGATCATCAACAAGTGTTCACCCAAACTTCGAATTTTGTACCATTTGAATTATATCATGTCTTAAGTCAAAGTTATTAGCCTAGATAGTAGATCTTTTAATACTTTGATGGATTCCTTCTACTACATGGTTAGAATACTACCTAAGAGGTATAGAATGGTTATATTACATAGGTTCAAACATCTCTAAAATCTTTTTAATTTTATTAAAATTTTGTAAGGGTCTTTCTATCTCATGGTTAAATAATAGGGAATCCATACAAGATATACCAAGCATGTACTGATTAAACTACTAAAATAAAAACCATAAGCTAAATAATAAATAAAATACTTTTATTGGCTTTTTTAAAATTTATATCATACAGAATAAAGGTACAGAATACAAGTAGGTCTAAAGATGCACTTATTTCAAAAATATAGTAATAATTAAAATATACATGTTACTTCTCCAACAATGATGCTAAAAACATGATGGTTGTGAGACTAGAATATGACTTACTGAGTTAAAATATGCTTAAATATTTTTGATATAGAATTAAAAAGCCAACTAAAATATGCAATTATATGTGCCAAATTAAGTAAAAAAATGGTAGAGTTGAGTGTCAATTCCATGATGAAGTGGACTCAAGAAAAGTATAAAAATTACAGGCTTCAAATGCAATTAATCCTAGTATAATCTATCTTGAAGTCTTCAACTATCTAGAGTACGAATTCCCTAAAATGCTATTACACATAAACAACAAAAGCAATATTTCCAATATATGTTAGGAGAAAAAGTAATTAATACAATAATATTTTGGAATCATAAAAAACACACATGATATGAAAACATAGTTATGAAAACTAAGTTGCAACAATTTTTAATTCCCTAATCTCCCTTAAATTTTTCTCCAAGGGGAACTAAAGAAACACACTTAAAATTATAATTTTTTTTTAAATGATAAAACTCTATATATAATAGAACTAAAAAATTGGTTATAATAAGTATAAGAATGGGTTCAAGCACTGCGGTGGTCGACAAGGTGTAGCCCTAGCAACATAAAATGAATTAGGTCCTCAGAACTGTCATGATGGTTCTAGTGTCGTACAAGATTTTCTTGCATGATTCATAATTAAATTGGTGCATCTTTTGGTTGGGTTTGCATAATTTTTCATCTTGGTAATTACTTCATTACAACGCTCCAAAATTTGAGCTCTATAGTGCTTGAATGTGAATTTTAAAGCTGAAAAATTGTATGGCTTAGTATTCTAAAACTCATTTTATTGAGGCTCTAGCATTGTAATTCTAAATTTTTGTGTAGCGGTGCAATAAAATGCGATGATGTTGACCTTATTGCCATGATAGTACTTTAAAATAGGGAACCCGACACTGCAATATAAAAATCTAGCACCAGAGTGCTATAAAAAGTTATATTGCTATCTTCGGATGATGGAATTGCGACATTATTCAACACATGTAAAGCTTTTCCTTCTAATGAACATTAAATACATAAACTAAAGTAAAATAATATATTTTATTGAATTTAAGTATAATAAATGTTTCATAATTTACACTTAATAATCATCCTAGTTTCTTCTTATAAAGAGGTAATTCAACTTAATCTTTATAGTCGTAAAGTTCTGCCTCCCTATTCTTCAACCACTAATAAAGGAACATAAGTTGAAAATATTCTTAAAACTTGAAATCAATCTTAGCAATTTCTAGATTCAAATACAGTTCATAAAAAATGTCCAAAGTATATTACGATAACTTAACTCTTATTAAAAAATTGCTAGTGAAACTAACTATTTATTATGTTGTGATTCTTTTCAAAGAAATGAGAGAGGATTTCATAAAAGCTTTACTCAATCTAGAGATCTGTATGGCTCCTTTTGCATCAATACATCTTGAAAAAATGATATGCTTTAAAGAGATTCTAGGAATCACTTTTTTTGAAGAAGATTTGCTCTAAGAAACTACTAATCGTAATCGCCCATTATATTTCTATATAATTATGGAAAACATAATGATTTTTACAACTCTTGCTTATTAAATGTAGACACTCACAAACACAATTCTAATAATATGATGTTTCAAGGGTTCAATGATAATGGTGAGAGATATTTAGGCTCAGTAACACTTTTCTTCGTAACAGAAAGCCTAAAAATTGAAGATAAATTCCATATAATTAATTATGAGGCTTCTTTTAATGCTCTCTTAGGTAGACCCTAACTCCACAAATTTAAAATGGTTTGTTCCAACGTTCATCAATATATTAAGTACTCTCACCAGGAAGTTGAACATTGTATTAAAGGTGATTTATAACTTTTTTCAATTCATAGAAGTTGGTATATATGAAGATGCTTCATATTATCTACCTAAAAGATAAAAACAATTCTCCAAAAATTTTAAACTTGTTGAAATGGAAGAAAATGAATAAAAGAAAATAAGTAGGAAATATGATAAAGAAAAGAAAATGAAAATGAAAAGCATCATGTCATCGAACATGATGTTCACTAGCATCTTGCTCCTACTTTACAAAGAGGTAGTAGAATGACCTAATGATCAAGAGGGAGAGGTTGATGATGGAAAAAAAATTAAAGGTATATGTAATGCATATAAATTTTGAATACAGTTTGACGAATGAATCCTATATGCTTGAGAAAATGCAACAATCTATAGAATATAGGAACTTTATTAAACAACTAATGTTTTTAATTTATATAAAAGATGATAGTGATGAGAGTAGTATCTAAATCACTAGAAAAGATAATTCACATAATTTTTCCATGAAAATGTTAAAAAAGTACTCTGACAATTTAACCTTAACCTAGTTATTCCAAAACAGTGTAATCAAGTTGGCATTGAAAGCCACCTAAGCTATAAAAAAAATTTCCCATATTATCTCAAGTCATAGTAGTTCACAAGTTTAAAATTTAGCCTATTTGGTTCTAGTGAAAAAGAGCACCTCGATAGATGTAACTTGAAGTTGAAGTCAAGAATCTAATCTATGCAAGTTTCATCAGGGAAGTGAAATATTTTATTTAGTTAACAAAATTATCCCAGTGAAGAAGAGGAATGGTTAGATTCATGACTACATTAGCTACAAAAATTTAAACAAAGCTTATCATAAAGTTTCTGATTCATATACTGGAACTCATACTTCCTCATTAAATATAAGATTTTTCCTTATGGATTGCTCATCTGGTTATAAACAAATTAAAATGGCTCCTAAAGATGAAAAATATTAGCATGTAGAACATTGATAAGAGTTTATTGTTATAAATTTGTGATGTTTGGATAAAGGATGCTGGTGTAACTTATAAGTAAGCAATGATGTAGATTATTGTCTAACTAATCTACCAACAGGTGGAGTGTTATGTAATTATCTAGTTGTTAGAAGTCTTAAAAGATAGATCATTTATATATCTTGAGAATTGTTTTCCAAATGTTATGCTAATGCAATCTAAAAATGAACCCTTGAAAGTGTACTTTTGGTTTCACATGAGGGAAGGTTCTTAGTTTCATTTTCTAACACCATGGAATTAAAAATAGATCCTAGTAAAATAAAAGGGAAATAAAAAATTTCACCACCATAGAGTCTTACTAAATTTATATCTTTCCAAGGTTTGTTAGCATACGTTAACAAATTTAGATCAAATCAGTTAAGATGAGGTTAGTTGATGGTAGTTATTTTCAGTTGGTTGAACAAACTACATTCAATGTGTGAATTATGTTTATACTCTAGGATAAAATAAGCTATGTTTATGTTTTATTTTATATGAAATACCCCTAAATACATAATTTCTCATGCTCATCAAGTAATAATGTTATTGAGATAGTGTTGATCCTACAAGTAAGTGTTCTACTAACTTGTAAGAAAACTAGTATTGCCTACTAAGGCTATAATGCTAACCCTACAATATGAAGATAAGGGTCAAGATTATATAACTTTAGATGATTTCAAGAGTGAAAAATACAAAATAATAAAATGTCCTGGACTTATAAAAGCAAATTACCTAAGTGTTCCTAATGAGACTCTCTTTTATTGATGGGGATCAGGTATATGCATCCCTAAATATCTACAGTGTTTATTGGGATGTAAATGGAGGTTTTCGACCTACCAACAATGATTGTGTCTCCATAGACCCTGGAAGGTTAAACAACCTATTTCTAGTGAGAGAGAAATTTCAAAAATTTACTTTCCTATTTTTTTGCTGATAGGCTCTGATGGCGAATAAGGAGCACCGAAAATCGCTGGCCATTGTTCCTCCTTCACTCCAACAATCTTCCTCCAATCCACAAGGATTCATTGGAATATTTGGAAGCTTTAATGACTGGATGCTTCTGCTGAATGGGAAGAGTGCATAATGCTCAACCAAGGAATTCAGCTTTGCTAATTCGAGAAGGGTTTCGTCCACCAGTGCAACCATCTTCTATTATTGAAGGTAAAGGGAAGATGATTGAAGATAATCGAGCAAAACCCAAATTTTCTAAATTGATTTTGTTGAGTTTGACTCATGGGAAGAATGATGTCAAAGCATCATCTTCTAGTTTGAAGTTGAAGGTTAACAAATTTATTACACCTAATGTCTCTAATTCTTCTGATTCTATAATCAAAAAGGATTTTAATCAATAATTTTTTTCGGTGCCATCCAAACCAGTGATTATTGGAAATGAAATTGATTTGAATAATCTGGCCAAAGCAACAATGATAATGATTGTAATGGATAATTTGCCTGAAGCTCAAAAATGGCCAAACCCATGGAATACCAATCACAATATGAAATAAATCCTAATTTTATTATTTCTGAAATGTCTAATGATGGAGTTGCTGTCAAGCTTAATGCAGATCAGGATATTAAAAATTCTCAAGTGTTGACGAGTTTGTTGGTGGTAAAAGTCTTAGGTGACAATGTTCCTTTCCATTTTGCTATTGGGAATTAAAGAAGCAATGGAGCAAGTTTGGTGTTTTTCATTTGACTTCTTTGGGATTAGATTGGATCTTATGTTCATTTATGTCATCTGAAGCTTTTGCAGGTGTGTTGAGTGGAGGGCCATGGTATGTGGGCAATTATATTGTGGGAATTGACACCTAGTTTCTCCCCTCTTTCCCTGAAGGGATTATCCTCTTTGGTTTGGATAAGAATGCCTCATCTCTCATTGTATTGTTGAGATGAGATGAATATTACTAATATTTCTTCTAAAATTTGTGTCCCTTTATTCCTTGATGGTAACATGTTCAAATGGGGAAGAAGAGAATTCGCAAGAGCTTGTGTGCGGATTAATCTAGATGAGAAATTGCCAGGGGGAATTTGGGTTGATGGTTTGGGTGGTAGATTTTTTCAAAGAATAGAATATGAAAAATATCCTCCTTTTGCTTTCATTATGGAAAACATTGACATAAACTAAGCTTGTTTCCAGTAAGAGATGTCGAGGCAGATAAGATTGAGACTCTTAATAAAACTACCACTACTACTTCTTCTAAGGAAGTCAATAAGATCACCTTGAACAATACACATTTTGATAAATCTGAGTGGGCCATGGATTCATGTGAAGTTTCATAACAGGAAAAGGAAATTTGTTAGAACCAAAGAATCCAACATACAAGACAAGCGAGATCTTCATTCTCAAGTTGATGCTTAAGGATGCAACTCAAATTATAGAAGATGGTGAGCTTAAGAAATTAGCATGCAAAATGGTAAATGCAAACAAATTTAGTTTTCTTTGGGAAAATATAGAGGATAAAGAAGAAGGTGAGAATAAAAAAACCATTAATCATAATTTACAGACTGATGAAGTCATAAAATGTGAAGTTATTAAAATAGATAATAACCTAAAATCAAGTTCTACATCTTAGGAAAATCAGATCACTCAACTAATGATGGAAAGTATGCTAGTAAATGATACAATTCCTGAAGTAAGAAGGTTGTCTTGATAAAGACATGTTTGATATACAACCAGATATACATGTGACTCCTTCAAGTGAGTTATGGATGCTTATTTTAAAAAAAGTAAGGTCATGCTTCTAAAGAAGTCAAATCTCTTGGGCCAGTTGGTGATATTATGAGAAGAAGAAGAGGTGATGGTGGCGATACTCTTGGTGCTGGGGCCCATTCCCCAGTAGTTTCATAAATGTATTCTTTCTTATTTTAGAATTGTAGAGGAGCCAAAAAAAAAAGAGGCTTCTCTTTATCTTAGGGAGTTGGTTAGGGATAATGAGGTGTTTTTCATTGGGTTAGTGGAGACAATGTTGTATTGTTTAAATAGAAATGATGTGAAAAAGAATATTGGTGAGGAGTGAGATTTTTTTGTACATCCGGCTAGTGGAACTTCTAGGGGTCCTTGTGTTATTGAAGAGGCTGGTGAGTAGTTTTGAGGTTGTTTTTTATTCTTCTCCGGTTGTGTTTGGGAAATTCCATTTTTCTAATATATGAAGTTGGAATGTTGCAGCAGTTTATGGGAGTAAGGATGTGTGGGAAAGAAGAAGTTTGTGGAATAGTCTTGATAAAGTTTTGGATAGTAATGATCCATCTTTAGTATGAGGGGACTTTAATTGCATGTTGTCAAAGGAAGACAAAAGAGGGGAAAGAGGTTTTCTTTCTCCCAAGGCTCGCAAGAGATGAAATATTTTTAAGCTAATAATGATTTGCATGATGTAGGTATTATTGTACAAAGATTTACTTGGTTTAATAATAAAGATGGTAAGTCAAGGATACGAGAAAGATTGGATCGTTGCTTATTGAACTTTGTAACTCTTTAGCAAGTCCCCAATGCTTATGCGAGACATTTGGAAAGAGTGGCTTCCGATCATTCTCCTATTATATTTAAAATTCATAATATAATGAGGCTAGTTCACAAACACATTAGATTTAAGGATGTGTGGAGATCTTACCCTACTACGTGGAATGTTGTACTTAAAGCATGGAGGAAGAATAATTTCAGAAATAATGCCAAAATCCTTAACAAAAAGCTGAAAAGATCTCTCAAAGCTTTATATTATTAGAACTAAAATAAAGTAAAGGAGCTATCAATGTTGAAGGATTCTTTGAAGAAGGAGATTAAGGATTTGCAAATTAAGGAAATCTCTGAAGATGACCTTTCTCAGTTGGATTTGATGTTATTAAGAAGTAAAGTGAGAGAACTTAATTTTACATTAGCTCAGTTATCCACTTGGTGGAATTAAAGAGCTAAGACTAGATGGATACAAGAAGGAGAATCCAATTCCAAATTTTTTCATGACTATGCTTCAGCTAGAAGGAATGGAAAGTTAATTAATCAAATTAATGATGAAGATGAAGGTTGTGTGGTTGATCAAGACAAAGTTGAAACATCACTTTTTAAATTCTTTAATTGAAATTGGATGCAGAGGGAGCGTTTCATTTCGGATAGGCCTGAATTTGGAACTCAACAAACATTTGATAATGTTGAATGGAATATGCTTAATATAGATTCTTCACAAAATGAAATGCAGGAAGCTGTAAAAAGCTTAGGGAATAATAAATCTCTTGGTTTGGATGGTATAACTAGTACATTTTTCAAGTTCTATTAGAGCATTATTAAAGAAGATTTGTGGAGGGCAGTTAATGAATTTTTCACTCACGGAGAAATGCATCATGAATGGAAAGTCACATTGATTGTGTTAATCCCAAAGGTGAACAATCCATGGGAACCATCTCAATTTAGACCAATATGCTTATATCAATCAATATACAAGTTGGTTTCTAGAATGTTCATGAACCGTGTGAAATATTGTTTGCCTATATTAATTGTAGAAGATCAAGTTGCATTTGTTACTGGAAGATCCATGTCAGATCATTGCTTATGGGCTCAAGAAATCTTTACTAAGTTAAGATTTTCTAGCTGCAAGAAAGGTCTTATGGCGGTCAAATTGGACATGGAGCAAGCATATGATAGCATGTGTTGGCCAACTCTTGAAAATTCTTTGAAACGGTTTGGGTCTCCTCCTAGATTCATTATGCTTATTATGGAATGTGTCATAAAGGTGAGATATTCTATACTCATTAATGGTAGGAGAACGAATTGATTGAAGCTAAATGTAGATTTAGGCAAGGATGGCTGTTATCCCATTATTTGTATATCCTTTGCACCCAATTGATTTCCAATGCTATTTATCAAAGGGGTACAGATTTGGGTATAAAAATATCCCCTAAATCTGATAAAATTACACATTTACTTTATGCTGATGATGTTTTGATATTTTCTAACACTTCTATGAGATCAGCCTCTTATTTTAAGAAAATTTTGAATGATTTTTGTGGGTGGACCAATAAAAAAGTAAACAACATGAAATCCCATTTTTTTTTTTTTTGGAAATCTGTGAAGAAAAGGTATAATAAGAGAATTGCTAAGAAGTTGTAGATGAAGATAGTGAAAGAGATCCAATACCTGGGAGTGAAGAAGGCATTGAGAAGGCTTGTGTTGAATTCTAATTTTAGAAGTATCTTAGACCATGCATTGGAAAGGCTGAATGCAAGGGGTAGTAGATATCTTTCTTTGGCAGGAAGAGTTCTACTAATCAAAAGTTCTTTTCTTTCACTTCCAATTTTTTTATCTACACATTCTTTTGTTCATAAAGGAATTTTGTATGAGTTGGATAGAATGTGTAGAGATTTCTTATGTCATAAAGATAAAGAAAAGAAAGGATTACACTATGTGTCTTGGGAAGACCTTTGTAAACCAAAGTTGCTTGGAGGATTGGGCCTTCATTCTTCAGTCACTAAAGTTGGACCTTTGAGGTCAAGACTTACATGGAGATTTATTCAAACTCCTAATTCATTGTGTAATCGTGTTATCATTTCTAAATATGGTAGTGATGTGTGGAGAACTATGGTTAGGAGTGGAAATTCAACAACTTGGAAAATTTTGGTGGATGGAGCAAAATTTTTAAAAAATGTTGTTAGATGGAAGTTTGTGAATGGAATCAAAGTGAGTATCATGAATGATACTTGGATATTTGA
Source organism: Dendrobium catenatum (assembly GCF_001605985.2). Lineage (NCBI taxonomy): Eukaryota > Viridiplantae > Streptophyta > Magnoliopsida > Asparagales > Orchidaceae > Dendrobium > Dendrobium catenatum. Next base: position 348,721 of record NW_021319908.1, on the reverse strand, counting down.
TAAACCTCTTAACAAATGGTCCACTTATGTTAATTGTCATAAGCTTCACAATGAACCGATCCACAAACTAATTTCTAAAGATGACAGCTAGAATCTGAATTAAGATAACATTGAACTCATTAAATAGCATTTAGGGAAATAAATAACTGCACTTTTATTTGAAGCATGGTTGTAAAGTCACGGACAAAGCATAATTTTTGAAAATCGCATGAACAAAACATTGAATTGTTTCATAAAATTCAAATTGCTGCCTAAAGTATAGCTTTTTTGGTGGAGATTATGTAAGAATGTTGTTCGTAATAATTCCTTTTTGAACTATAGAAACTTAATGCAATCAAGTAGATCTCCATGTGGTTGTGAAGATGTGGAAAACCAAGAGTATGTAGTTGTTTTTTGTAATTAGCTACTTCCAATTGTTCATAAGTTACGTGAATGGGAATTTCATGTTCCTATATTTGATTCCTACTCAAAGTTCTTAGAGGAGTTGAAGAGATTGTCTGTAGTTAAACTTTACTATACAACAGTTTATTTCTCAGGGAAAAGAAGAAATCAAATAAATCTTGGAATTGATACTTCATATGTTCATTTTTTGGCTTCAAATGTATTAAGTTCCATTATGCAAATGTCATCTAATCACCTAGTGAGAGAAAGTCTGGTATTTGGAAGTAAATTTTGAATTTTTAATCACAGATTTTGTGGTTGAAGATGGCGGCTAACGGTCGTCGGACACTGATGGCCGGAGGACCAACTGAGGAACAGCAGTCAATAGGGCGATCATCTACTGGAGTTGTAATTGGAGCTTTGTCGTCTCCTCCTGCTTTGGAGACGGGAAAATTTCTTTCAACAGAGCTAATGTAAAGTTAAACAAGCCATTGGTCTTAAATGAAGGAGGAATGATGGAGAACAAGAAGAATAATGTTGTCATCGGCAATGGCAAAGGTATTTTACCAGAAGGCTATATTGAAGAGGACCGTTCAAATGGAATGGATGTGATTCTTAATGGAGATGCTGTGAAATCCCCATCAATAATTTTGAAATGTGAAGCAATTCAGAGTGCAGTCATTACAGATAGGAGTGCTGAAATATATAAAAATGATGAAGTTATTCGTAAAACTGCAAAAGAAGGTAACAAATCTGTTAGTAATGTAAAAGAAATGGATCTTTTACATTTTTTTTTTAAGAATTAAAAAATTCAGACTTGAATGAAGTTCGTGTATGCGGCAACGGAGATTTGGCCAGTTGTGACAATGTGTATGAGGAATTGCCTGAAAGAACAGTTCCTGGGAATCAACCTAACGCTTAGGAAAAAAAATAGAACATCAGAGTAGAAGACTTGGATTTTGGAAATTTCCTTCTGGCAGATGGGAAATCTATTAAGCTCCATAAGGAGAAGGTGATAGGGAATTCAAAAAAACTGCAGAACTCATTAGTTGTTAAAGCTTTTTGGGAAGAAATTCCTTTCTCTACTATCAGTTTTGAACTGAGAAAACAATGGTCGGTTTATGGGAAATTCCATCTTACAGTGCTTGGGAAAGGATGGATATTATGCTCATTTTATGATCCAAATAATGTAGAATCTATTTTAACCAATGGTCCATGGTTTGTGAGCTGTAATATTGTGGAGAGAGATAGATGGTCGCAAAGTTTTAATCCTAATTCCCTCAAAGGACTTACAGCTCCTATTTGGATTAGACTCTAACACCTTCCATTGCAAATTTGGGATGAAATCAACATTTGTCACATTGCCTCCATGGTTGGCAAGCCATACTTGATCGACGAAAATATGTTTCAATGGTCAAGAAGAGAATTTGGAAGAATTTGTGTTCGTATTGAGCTGGATGCTAAACTTTCGACAGGAGTATGGGTTGGAGAAGAGAATGATAAATTCTATCAAAAGGTAGAGTATGAGAGAATTCCTAGCTTATGCTTTGATTGTGGAAAGATTGGGCATGTGAAAAGCAATTGTGCCAAATCTATCATGGAGAACAAGTTGAAGAAAGATGTGACTAGAAATGGAAATCTGGAAATAGAAAATGATAGTTGTAATGCTGGAAATTCTCAGAATATGGCTGCTAGTGAAGGAGTGGACAAAGAAGAGTATGGCCCATGGATGTTGGTGAGTTATGGAAGAAAGAAGTTTTTCAACAATAACCAGGGAAAGCCTCCTCAACGGGCAGACAGCAGAAAGATCTTTGTTCCTGTGATGAACAAAAATAAAAATGTTGATAGCATGGAGAAGAAAATTGAAGTTCATCTGGAAACAGAAATGCAACAATCCTTTTGCATTGAGCAAAACAAAATTATTTCTACAGCAACAGAAGTTCTAAAAACAAAAAATTCCTTGAGTTTAATAGATGGGAATAGTTTTAATGTACTCGAAGATCTTGAAGAAGAAGGGGAGATTGTTCAGATTAATGACATAGAGGAAGGAGCCAAAGAGTTTAAATCAGTGAAGGCCAATGAAGAAAGATCAACCATAGTTACCAAGAGAAATATAACAGAAGAATTCCAGGTAGATGAATCACATGTAGATCAATCATCAAAAAAGAAGATTTTCAAGCAACTGAAGTTTGGGACCTATTAGTTCAACTACTAGATTAAGAAGATTGGAGCTTGAAGAGAAAGGTTCTACGGGGAGGCATCCCCGTAATCCATTTTAATGAATTCCATTGCATTTTGGAATTGTAGAGGAGCAAGAAAGAAGAATGCTTCTCTATATCTTAGGGAATTTGTAAAATTACATAATGTGTTTTTTTTGGGTTTGGTTGAAACAAAATTAAGTTCCATTGATAGAATGGAAGTTAATCTTTTGATTGGTGATGATTGGGAATATGTATATATTCCTTCTTCTGGATTGTCTTGCGGGATACTGTTTTTATGGAAGTTCAAAATTGCTAATTTTTCTGTAATTGACTACTCAGCTCAAGTGGTCATTGGAGATTTGAAATTATATAACAATTGCCGGTGGAGAATAGATACTGTATATGGCAGCACTGAAGTTCAGAAGAGAAAGGAATTATGGGATATGCTTGATAAGCATTTTGTAGAGGATTTCCCAATGGCTATAGGTGGAGATTTCAATTGTATTTTGTCCAAAGAAGACAAAATTGGAGGTAGGAGATTTATTTTTTCACAAGGTTCAAGGGATATGAAAGATTGTTTGATGAGAAATGACATTCATGAAATAGGATTCATTGGTCCTAAATTCACATGGTGTAACAACAAAAATGGAGGAGCTAGAATTCTTGAAAGATTGGATAGATGCTTCATCAATTCCAATGCTTTGTGCTCTTCTCAAAGGTTGTTAGTAAGGCATTTGGCTAGAATAGCCTCGGACCATTGTCCAAATCTTCTACACTTACTTGATTCTTTCCCTCAAATCAAGAATAATATAAATTTTGAAGACAGTTGGGTTTCTTACAATTCTTCATTTGCGATTGTGAAGAAGTAGTGGAGAAAAAAGTATCAAGGAGATAGTGCTCAAGTGCTGAACAAAAAAATTTAGAAATCTTTGAAATCTTGTTTCTATTGGAGCAAGGCAAAACAAAAAGAACTTAATAAACTAAAAGAAAAACTCATGGAAGAAATCTAGGAGCTGCAAAATAAGGAAGCTACATGTGGAACCCTCTCGAAATTTGATTGCTGGAACTTAAGGAGTAAAGTCAATGAGGTGAATTCTATTATGGCTAGATTGAATGATTGGTGGAAGCAAAGAGCCAAAGTGAAGTGGCTTGTAGATGGAGATTCCAATAATAATTTTTTTCATTCATATGCCAGTGCAAGGAGAAATGCCAACAAAATTATTAAAGTTAAAAATGAATATGGAAATATGGTAGAAGAACAATCTTTGATTGAAGACACTTTTTTCAAATATTTTGAAAGAAAGTGGGATGACAGACATTGTGATCTTCTCGGTTGGCTTGCAGTTGTAAAAAATTAAATGATACAGATAGAAGCTTGCTGGAGGCAGAGTTCTCAATTAGTGAAGTAGAGAAAGTGCTGAATCAATTGGGAGGTAATATCTCACCAGGACAAGATGGGATTACATACTTTTTCATAAAAGCATATTGGAATATCATAAATGAAGATTTCTGAAATTACCTGAATCATTTCTTTTGCAATGGAGTTCTTAATGAACAATGGAAGGAAACTCTTATCATACTTATTCCAAAGGTAACAAATCCTATTTTTCCTTCTAATTATAGACATATTAGTCTTTGTAATTCGGTGTACAAAGTGGCAGCTAGGGTCTTATTAAATAGGTTGATTGAAGTCATCCCAAGCTTATATCTAGAGAGCAAGCAGCCTTCATCCATGGAAGAAGCTTATCAGAACATGTTATGGTTGCTCATGAAGTTTTCCACAAGCTTAGGTTCTCCAAAGCAGCAAAAGGCTTGGTTTCATTTAAAGTAGATATGGAACAAGCTTATGATTCCATGTCTTGGAAAGCTCTAAGAAATGTTTTGAGTTATTTCAACTTCCCTCCTTTGATATCCAAGCTGGTATTGAATTGTGTTGAAGATCCAAAGTTTTCTCTTATTATAAATGGAAGAAATTCAAATTGGATTCAAGCCAAGAGTGGATTTAGACAAGGATGTCCATTATCACCAATTCTTTTCATTCTATGTGCCCAACCTCTCTCTAATGCTTTTGCCAAAAGCTCTTATGGAATAAAGATTAATTCTAATGGCCCAAGAATATCACACTTATTGTATGCTGATGATGTGATAATGTTTTCCAAAGCTAACAAAAATGCTGTTGAAAAGGTGAAGGAGATCTTATACAGCTTTTGCAATTGGACTGGTCAACGTGTGAATTTGAATAAATCTGCCATGTTGTTTGGGAACCATGTTTGTAGAAGAAAGAAGAAGTCCATTGCAAGGATTATGGGATTCAAAATTGTGAAAGAGTTCAAGTATTTCGGATTAAAGATGGAATTAAGAAGGCTTTCATCAGATGACTTCCAGTTTATCATAGATAAAACTATGAAATTGCTTAGCATTTGGGGAACTAAAATCCTTTCTATAACAGGTAAAATAACTTTAGTAAAATCTGTTTTACTAACTTTACCAGCTTACTATGCTTCTCATTCCCTGGTTCCAAAACAGATTTTGGACAAGTTAGATAAACTCTGCATAAATTTTATATGGAGTAAAACGGATGGATCAATGGGGCTGCATTTTGTTAGTTGGGAGCATATGTGCAAACCGGTGAGCAAGGGAGGAAGAGGATTAATCTCTTGTGCTTAAAAAACTGCTTCTTTAAGTGCAAGAATGGAATGGAAGTTCTTCAAAGATAGAGATTCACTTTTTCATGAAGTGTTGGCTGCTAAGTATGGAGAAAAACTGGAATCAGGTAACAATAGAGTTAATTTCTCTACTTCTTGGAAACTATTTAAGGAAGGTTCTAAAATGTTAAAAAAAATTGTTAGATGGAAATTGGTTGATGGAGAAGATGTTGATATTTTTAACGATACATGGATCTTGGACAAATGTATTAACCGTTGCCCGACTTTAGTAGTTCCACATGATGATGTAGCTATTTTTATAAGAGAACTAATTCAAGAAGGAAAAAGAAATATTCCAAAACTGTTAAATATGTTTGGTAAGGAATTGGTTTCACTCATTCTACAGGTGAAGATTGATCAAAATGGCGAAGAAGATGCTATGGAACTCATTCAACAAAATTCTGGATTGTCTATAATAGGAATGGCATACAATGCAAAGATACAGCATGACAGTGAATACCAACAAATGAATTGGTTAAAAAAAATAAAGTTAAATGCTAGAGTGGAGCTGCTCTGGTGGAGAGTGTTCAAAATAGCAATACCAACATTCGAATTCTTACAGTAGAGGAGATTAAGGGAGAATGCTTTATGTCCAAGAGGGTGCTTTGCAATAGAAGATACGGAACACGTTGTATGTTCCTATATAAAACTAAAAAATGTTATTAACCTTCTAAATCAGTGGGAATTGTCAATTCCTGATTTTCAAAGCTTCAAAGAATGTTTGATTTGGATAGATTCATTAGCATAAAAAGAAGGTTTGTTATCAAACCTTTATAGCAAAGCTGTTTTCTTATCTTGGAAGGCTATAAACAAGAAAGTTCATGAAGGAAAGGAAGAATGTTCGGCTTTCATCACCTCAAATGTTGTATGTTATATAGCAACACATCATAACTACAACCATTTTAACTTGGGCAATTGGGATGTCAATCAGTTGAGTAAACTGTCAAATTCTTGGCAACCCCCTCCACCCGAATTGCTTAAAGTCAACGTGGATGCTTCTCTTCTACCGAGCTATAAAGCTGGAATTGCTGGAGTGTTTAGAGACTGCAAAGGCAGGTTTCCTTATGCTTTTGGGAGGAAATGTACTCATTCGGATATTGCAAATTTGGAGCTTCTAGCATTCAAATCTTTGAAGGAAGTAATCAAGGATTGGATGTTCAAATACAGTGGAATCATTATTGAAGGTGAAAACTCAAACATCATTTCTTTTATTCAAAGAATCTGGAAAAAAGGTAATTGCTCTGATGAAGATTTTGATTTTCTTAATGAGTTTAACTTTGCTATCTTCAATTGTATAAATAGAGATATAACAAGTTAGCTAATTATTATGCTAACTTATCTCTTTTTAATAACTTCTCTTGGGATGATGTCTCCTTGAATAAGGTTCCTCCCTCATCCTATAACATTTTGAAGGAGGAATCAACTTTGTAGTTCTTTTGTTTCTTTTTCTATTAATATAAGCTTGATTTGGTTTTTCTCCAAAAAAATAAATGTCATCTAATCCAATTCTAGGAATCTAGGATGCTGATCTCCGAATGGAGTTTGTTAATATTTGGCATCCTCCTCCCCTAGATTGGATAAAGATCAATGTGAATGCTACCTTAAAGGATTCATATAGGCCTTAGAGTTATTATTAGAGATCATAAGGGATGATTCCTTGGTGCTTTTGGTAAGCAAGTAAAGCATTTGGATATTGCATCTCTTGAACTACATGCAGTTTATTTAATTATAGAACATTTGCAATGGTGGATGCTCAAATACAAGGGAGTTATTATTGAAGGAGACAATCACAAAGTGATCAAATGCCTTCAAGATTTTTTGAAGAAGATGAAATGGCAGCAATTGGAAGATTGGAATAAAGACATTATTTTCCTTAATGATTTCAATAAGGTTATCTTTCATTTGATTTTTAGGAATTGTAATAAAGTTGCAGATTATTGTGCTTCTTTAGCCTTAAATAGTAGCTCTAATTTTGATTATTTTTCTAAGGGTGGCATTCTTTCTTCTCTATTTTATTTGTCGATGAAGGAATGTGATTACTATCTTTAGATTCTTGTAACTCTTTTCATTTCTAATGCAAATTGCAATTTAAAAAAAAAGTATATATTACTTTTCATCATTTAATTTATACACTCCCTTTCTCTAAATTAAATTATTCAATCTTTAAACCATTAGTCTTTTCTTATTTAAATAGTTTTTAAGCTCAAAGTAAGAATAACTTAGATGACCTATTTTAGTTAATTATTATGATTTGTAAATAGAAATTTATTTTTATTTATTCATCTAAATTATCACCTAGAGTTTAATATTATTCTTAATTTCAATAAATTTTTTATCGCTATCTTTTTTGGTCAAATAAGCAATCACAGTGGAAGCATTAAAAAGTTTGATAAGGATGTTATGCCTAAATGAACTTGTTCCTAGGCACACTAATACGAAAGCAATAGTTTAGTTTGTTTTAAGAAATAATTAACTTGTAAATAATTATAATTATGGTGATTATGTTCAAATCATCACATCAAAATATTTATCATTGATATTCACCAAGAAGTTATCACATAAATAAAGTGCAAAAAAATAAATTGTGAAATTAGAAAATAAGAATAAATACACCAAAATTTATAGTGGTTTGATCAAACCATGACTTATGTCCACTCCCCTGAGTCCTCTTCTGGTATTGTACTATCAATATAATGTCTCTCTTTTAGCCCCCATAACTATATAGAGAAGCCCTTATAAAATATATTCCACTAACCTAGTGCGATAGAGGACCGTAATCCTTTCACCCCCCTTTTGAGGCAGAGAACCAATAATCCTTCTTACCCTCTTATGAGGTAGAGAACCTAGAATCCTTTTCATCCTCCTCATGAGATAGAGAACCTAAAATCCTTTTCATCCTCCTGGTGAGGCAGAGAACCTTGAATCTTTTTCACCCTCCTGGTGAGGCAGAGAACCTTAGAATCACTTTCACCTTCGTTGTTGCAGTGGAGTAGTTGAGTCATTTATTAACAAAGAGATCTGTTGAAACTTGTTAATTATGAATTAGATTATTAGACCCAAGCTTATGTCCCAGTGGCTAACCATGAGGGGGGTGAATTGGTATTTAAAAATTTCCCTCTTATATTTTAAACCGATAAAATTCTTATAGTGAAATTTTTTGAGAAAGATTTTTCAACCACAGATCAACAGAAAAAAAAAGTAAAAGCAACAAAAAATAAAAAAGACACAAGATTTATTGTGGTTCGGTCAAACATGACATACATCCACTCTCTAAAGTCTCCCACTTCAGGTATTGCACCATTACCACTTAGTGTCTCTCCTTTTACCCCCACAGCAAGGCGAAGATGCGTTCAAAAAAAAAACTCTCTTCCACCACTACCCGGTGCGGCAGAGAACCATCTTCCTTTTATTCCTTCCAAGTGTAGGCAGAGTACTTCCTGCTGTTCACACTCTCCAAGTGTAGGCAGAGAACCTTCCCACTGTTCACACTCTCCAAGTGTTGGCAGAGAACCTTCCCGCTATTCACACTCTCTAAGTGTAGGCAAAGAACCCTTCGTCCTTTCACAATCCTCCAGGTGTAGGCAGAGAACCTCCCGCTGTTCACACTTCTCAATTGTAGGTAGAGAACCAGATCTCCTTAAAAAGATCTTCTCACGAGAAATCTGGAAGGACTAGAGAAAAGAGTGAAGTAATCACAATTCACAAATGAAGATCCTTACTTTTGAGTACCAAGTGAATCCTTCACGTTCCAGTAGTAAGAAATCGCCTTCAAACACTCTCTCACTCTCTCTCCTTCAATCTCTCTTCAGTTTACACGAAGACCAGTAGACAAAAAAGATTTCATGACAGTCTAAAGTGGACCTTTTATATGAAAGACGCAAAAAACCATCCAAAAACTACAATTTTTTCTAATATTTGCGTACTCGATCATCCCATACAATTGAATTTCGTACGTATGAATAGTGTAAAAACTGTTGCGTATAAACTCAATGTGTGCTGGTATGAAATTCCATCGTACCTGATCATCATCTCATACAAACATAGTTTGCCCAGTACGAATAATTATTTGAAAGGTTCGTTAGGACAAAAAAAAAATAGGACAAATTACAAGTTAAAAGAATAAAGAACATCATCCAGGGACGAAGGTGTCGATTCATCTGGATGCACAAAATAAACTAAAAGTCTAGAGGAGATCATCCAGAGATGAATGAGACTATTCATCTGGATGAACAGTTCAAACTAAAAATCCAAAGGAGGTCGTCTAGAGATGAATGGTACTATTCATCAGGACGAACAGTTGAAACTAAAAATCTAGAGGAGATCGTCCAGGGATGAATGGGACTATTCTTCTGGACGAACATCACTTAGAAAAATTTTTATTCACTCTCTGTTCATTCCATTTGCTTTTGGAGGTGTATAACTGATCTGATCGTCCCGTACGAACATAGTTTATCCTATACGATTAGTATTAAAAATTGTGAATTTTAAAGTTTTCCCCCAGTGTGTGTGTGTTGAGTTACTTAATTACAATCACACTCTCTCTTACTCAAGTAAAACAAATATAGACTCCAAGTTACAAAAAATAATAGCAAGTATGATTTTCTTGAAATGTTAGTACACACAAGAGCCAAAAAATAATTCTTCCAAAATGTATTAAGAGAAAGTAATACTCAAAATAATAATATTTGGAATCATCAAAATATATAAGTTGCAAGAATGTGAAGCATGCAAAGCTAAATAGCAACTCTCTCGACAAACTCCCCCTTTTTGATGATGGCAAAATAATTATTGTTTGTATAATTTTCAAATTCCTAAGTTTCTCCTAAACTCCCCATGAAGAAATAAGCATGTGAGAATAAAGGGCATATTTGTTTAACTAATCCCAAATTTTTAAATTTTTACAAATATGAATAACACGTTAAAACACTTACGAATAACATATTAAAACAAATACTTCAAATAATATTTCTCCCCCTTTTTGACAACAGCAAAAAGAGAAGAAGAGACAAACCAAACTAATCCAGAAATGTAAGAAGTCATATGAAAAGTCTTTGATAATTGATCATTTAAAGAGATTAAGTTATATTTGCAAATAGAAATTAAATGCTTTAGAGAAATAGAAAGATTCATATGACTAAAGTATAGATATAACATAAATAAGAGAAAAAAATATAAAAATTATGAATCAGTTTATACAATTAAATAAGCAATATTATTACAAAGTAGATGAATAAAAAATGTATATATTTCAACATTACATACAAAAAAAAAATTGCACAGAAGATTAATTTAAATTGAAAGATTAAAAGTTTGAGGAAAGAGCATATACTTGTGGCACTTTGCGCGTCTTTACAATGTTTGTGGCACACTTTGTGCATCTTTTTTATTTTTGGGCTAATTTTGTGCCACTTTTTTAATTTGCGAACCATTGCACATTCTTTTGATATTTTGTACATTTGTGCATTTTCAAGTATATTCTTGATCTTTCCAAAATCAATAATCTAAAATCTCATATTTCTCTAAGTACAAAAATATTTATATTGATAAGAGAAATATAAAATAAGAAAATATCATAATTGCAATAATAATATAAATATTATGTTAGTCTAATAAGAGACATGAGATTGACATTCTTTAACTAGATCAAGTTATAATCACAACTTAAATTTTTGAAAAATTGGATTTTTTAATGAAATAAATTTTGTATTGCAATTCTAAATATAACACTTGTGAGATCAATATTTCAAGGATGATCATATAGGCTAACACACATTTTTGAAATAAAATAAAAAATAATAAAACAAGAAAGGATAACTTTCATTGATATCATTGGTAGAAGATAGTACATTGTGCATGGATGATATCAATATAAAGACACAAATATATAAACACATAAAAACTAACAAATCACATTACAAAAAAAAAAAAAAAAAAAAAAAAAAAAAAGATAAAACATAAACATCAACATCACATAACATGACATGAAACATAAAACATAACAACTAATAATCACATCGCATCACATCTAGTAGAGAGAAACATAAAGAAGTAAACTAAACACTCAGAGGGGCCCTAATTTGGAGGAGGAGGTGTCTGGTTGAAGAAGTTATAATATCTACTTATCATAGCCATATTCAAGCCTATTGCATCCAGTTGGCCTCGCATCCAACCCATGTCCTGCTGGTGCTACATGTTCTACTGCTGTAGATGAGTTTCAATTTAATCAAAGTGGTGATCAAAAAGAGTCTCAAGACGATCAAAATGCTGGACCAAATCTTGAAAGTTTTGTCTAACAGTAGGTGTAGGTGCAAGTGTAGATCTTCTCCTATCCTCCTCAGAGTCACTAGTTAGCACATGTGGATCTCTATAAAAGATTGCTCAAAATGATCCATCATTGAAGTAGATAGGCTCTTCTAGATTTTGAACTTGATGGACTAGGTCATAATTCTTCTCTAAAATGTAGGTAACAAGATGTCCTAAGGCTATATTTTTCTTTCTCTTGTGGGAGACATGGCCAATCTCAGAAAGTCCATAAATATAGTCAATGATCAGTTGGGCTTCATCTATTGGTTGTCTTGTCATAATCAAATAAGTCACTATGGAAAGAAGAGGGGTAATATTTACTCGATCTCTAGATTTAGGAATAATGGAGATTCGAAGAACATGCTGAATGGTTCAAGCATTACGATTAAGAGTGGACACCTTAAGTAAATGAACTTCATTTCCAAACCCTCTAATAACCTTATTTATCTCAGTCTAGTCAAAGTTGGAGGAAGAAGTCAACGTATGGGCTCTAATCCCTTGAGTCCTTAAGTTCAAAAATATTCCCAAATCCACTTTTGTTATCTCTACTTTCTTCTTAAAAATATACGACCTAATCACAGTTTGGTCAGAGTTACAAGACATATTTGCAAGGAAGTGGTGGAAAGTTTCCTTATTTTAGATTTGGACTAGACTCAGAATAAGTGCAAACAATGTAGAAGCAAAAAGTTCCATAATTTTAAAAGTGATTTGTTCTTGGAGAAGGACTCTAGAGGGGGTGATCTTAACAGATACGAACATAGGGAAGGACTCCTCATTTGCTTTTGATAGAAAGTTTTCTCCAAGGTTTCTAGAGGGTAGTCATTTAGCAAGTACATTTTGCCAGTCTCTTTTGCTTGAACTAGACATGGAGAAGATTAAGAAGATTTAGAGGATTGAAAGAGTTTTTGAAGTGAATGAGATTTGAGTTCAAAACCTTTAAATTTAAAGAAAAAAATAATTTCATGCGAACAAAAATTATTTCATCCAGGACGAATTTGGGTTCATAAGTACGAAATAAATTTCGTATGGACGAATGAATGGGTCAAAAAAGAAACAACTTTTCATTAACATGCAAGTTATGAGGCATCCTTTCATACATACGTTTGACCAAATGATCGTACAGATGAACAGGTATTCGTCCGAGATGATCAGGTATTTAAGATCATTTTTATGACGATTTGAAACGTCCCCCACATTGAATTGCCACGTGTTCGTATGTACGAACCGAATGTTCATACGTACGATTAGAATTTAAAGAAACTAATCTTATATATATAAACGTCTACATGCGTACATACGATTGAATACATATCATCCAGACGATCATCACAATCGTACAGATGAACAATATTAAAAATTGAGAAATTGCATGCAAAACCATTAGAATCAACAAGTTTATACACTACACGAATCGTCCCGTACGAAACTAATTTCGTACAGACGAATTTCACACTATGAAATTTTCATGCCAACACTCAAAAATCATGAATCATGATGTGGAAGTACACTTAAAAGATAGAAGATTTCAAAATCAAGCATGAAAAAAACATGCAAAAAATCACAAAATCAAAATATACACAAATAAAAATATTAATGTTGCAGAAACATTTAATTAAGCATTCAAGTTAATCACACGAAGCCTTGTTCTTAATGTATTGAAAGTATCAAAAGCTAATGGTTTAGTAAAAATGTCTGCAAGTTGTTTTTCTGTTTATATATGATTGAGTTCAATTCCTCCTTTGGTTACATGATCCCTTATGAAATAATGTCTAATGTCTATATGTTTGATTCTTGAATGTTCAATAGGATTTTTAGAGATATAAATGGCACTAGGGTTATCACAAAAATTAGGAATTGTGCTTATTGTTAATATTAAATCAATCAACTGTTATTTCAACCAGTACTTGTGCCACTCAACTTCTTAAGGCAATGTATTCATCTTCAGCGGTAGATAGGGCTACTGGATTTTATTTTCTACTGGACTAAGAGACTAAAGAATTTCCAATAAATTGACATGTTCTAGAAGAACTCTTTCTATCAACCCTACAACCTGCAAAATTTGAATCTAAATATCCAATTATTTCAAATGAAGAGCTAAATGTAGGATACAAAATTCCTAAGTTCTGAGTTCCCAACAGATACCTTAAAATCCTTTTCACTGCTATCAAATGTGATTCATTTGGATCTGATTGAAATTTAACAAATAAAAAAACACTAAAGATGATATTGGGTTGGCTAGCTATCAAGTAAATTAAAGATCCAATTATCTCTTTAAATTTCTTTTGATCAATAGATTTTCCCTTAGGGTCCTTATCTAATTGAACTGAGGAACTCATAGGTGTATCAATATGTTTAGCATTATCTATTACATACTTTTTTAGAATGTCCTTAACATACTTCGACTGACTAAAAAATGTACCCTCCTCAGTTTGCTTAATGTTAAATTCTAGAAAATAGCTTAAATCTCCCATTAGACTCATCTATAATTCACTACTCATTATTTTTGAAAAATCATCACAAAGATTTTTATTTGTAGATCCAAAGATGATATCATCAACATAAATTTATATAATGAATATTTCCTCTCTCAATTTATTTAAAAGAGAGTTGTGTCCACACTTCATTTTTCAAAAGATCTCTCAAGTAAGATGGTTCTCAATCTCTCATACCAAGCCCTCGGTGCCTTATTTAATCTATATAATGCCTTTTTTAATTTGAAAACATGATTTGGAAGTTTAGAATTTTCAAAACTTAGAGGTTGTTCCACATATACATCCTCTTGAATTACCTCATTTAAAAAGGCACTTTTAACATCCATTTGGTATAATTTAAATCCTCTAAAACAGGCAAAGGCTAACAAAATCCTAATTGCTTCAAATCTAGCTACAGGGACAATAGTCTCCTCAAAATCAATCCCTTCAATCTGATTATATCTCTTAGCAATCAATTTAGCCTTATTTCTAATGACTACTCCTAAGTCATTCATTTTGTTCTTGAATACTCATTTAGTTTCAACTATACTTTGATCTTTTGGCCTTGTAGTTAATTTGCAAACTTTATTTCTTACAAATTGATTTAATTCATCCTGCATTGCGAATATCCAAAATTCATCCAAAAGTGCTTGATCAATATTTGTGTGTTCTATCATTAAAATAAAGGCTGAATGATTGACTTCTTTATTCAGTCTATGCCTAGTCCTAACACCCTCACTAGGTTCACCTATAATCAATTCCTTTGGGTGATTTTTAGAAAATATCAAATATCTAGGGACTTGGTTTTCTATCTCTAAATTTTCTTCCAAATTTAGTTTTTCAATCTTTTGGGAGTTAATCTCTATCTCATCCTCTTCAACAATTAGTTCTTCCAAATTCTAGATTCATCAAATACAATATGTGTAGTCTCCTAAATTACTAAAGTTCTTTATAAGATTTTCCAACACTTGAGTATCCTATAAAAATTCCTTCATCCGATTTTAGATCAAATTTTCTTAAGGCATATTTTCCATTGTTATGTATGAACACCTTACATCAAAAAACATACAAATGTGACAAATTAGGTGTTCTTCCCTTTAGTAACTCATAAGGTATTTTATTTAAGTTTGATCTAACATTCACCCTATTCAGAACATAACATGCTCTGCTAACCACCTCAGCCCAAAAATATTTAGGAAGTGATTATTCTGCCAACATGGCTCGAGCGACTTCTATTAATGTTCTATTTTTCCTTTCAACTACCCTATTCTGCTGAGGAGTTCTAGGTGTACAAAAATTGTGATTAATTCCTTTTTTCTTACAAAAAATCCTCAAATTTTTCATTCTCAAATTCTGCTCTATGATCACTTTGAATTGTCATTATCTCGCATCCTAGTTTTCTTTGAATCTAAGTCAAAAAATTTCTAAATCCCTCCAATGATTCACTCTTATGAAATAAAAATCTAACCCATGTGAATCTTGAATAATCATCCATAATTATAAATCCGTATACCTTACCTCCTATACTTACAGTTCCAACTGGTCCAAAAAGATCCATATGTAATATCTCCAATGGTTTACTAGTTCTAAGATCGTTATTGGACTTAAAAGAGGACTTCACCTATTTTCCTAATTGACATGCATCACAAAGGTGATCCTTAGTAAAGTCTAGTTTTGGAGTTTGGTATACCTCTCACTAGGTTCTTTTGGGTAATCCTCCTAAGGTCTTTCATGCTAGAGTGATAAAGTCTCCTATGCCAAAGCCATGATTAATCAGAAATAGTTTTTAAACAAAAAGCAGTAGGCGTTTTGATACAATTTAAGTCTAGCATATATACATTGTTTACCCTTATACCATTCAAAACATTATTACCATTTAAGCTTAATATGCACCTAGTAGAGAAACATTTTACACAGTATCCTTTACCACATAGCTGGCTAATACCTAACAAATTATGCTTTAAGCCTTCTACAAGTAGTACATTTTTAATAAAAAAAGTTTTTTAAGATTTCCAATCATACCTGATCCTACCACCTTCTTTGTGGTGTTATCTCCAAGTGTAACCTTGCCTCCACTCCTGGCTTCCAGCGATATGAATTGAGTAGTATCTCCAGTCATATGCTTTGAGCAACCGTTGTCCAGGTACCATATGCTGCTACTACTTTAGAAAGGTAGTTACACTTGGAGATAACACCACAAGGAAAGGTAGTTAAGTGACTACCACTACTTTAGAGATCTCCAAAATAAAATATGGATAGATAGTTTTTTTTTACATTTTTATAGATTTTAAAAAATAAAAAATTAAACTTTCTTTTACTTAAGTTTTAGAAAAAATGAATACTTATGCAAAATTTATAAAAGATATTTTAAGAAAAAGTGGAAATTAGGATATTCTAAAATTGTAGCTCTTTTTGAGGAATTTAATGGTATTATATTAAAGAAAATCCTATAAAAGCTTGAATACGATGGGAGTTTTACTAACCTGACGACAACAGGAGATAAATTTTATGGGAGAGCACATTTTTATTTAGTTTTTAGAATCTATCTCTTGTCCTTCTCTATTTTTAAAAGAATAGACCTAGGAGATATCCAACCTACCATTGTTACACTATAATTAGTTGATCATTCATTTAACTATCCAAAGAGGGTAATAAAGGATATTTAAGTGAAGGTGGGTAAGTTCATTTTCCTTATAATTTTATTTTTTTGGACATGAAGGATGATAGGGAAATACCTATTATCCTATGTAGAACTTTCTTAGCTACAGAGCTATGATTTATATTAAGAAATAAGAACTTACAGTGAGAGTGCAATATCAAGATTTTACTTTTAAAGTTATGAAATTTCATAAGGATTAGGTTAAGGACTATTATATAATGGATTTTATGGACTCATTCAATGAGGAAGTGATGAATGATTTTGTTGGAGGTAGTTAAATGTATTTGGTGTTATGCGAAGATGATTTATATATGTTTAAGGGAGTTGTAGTTCATTTTATTAGTGAAAGTCTTAGGATGTACAGAGAGTGGTTTGATGTTTTATATACATTATCCCAAGATAAATATTTGAACCGATTTGTAGCTGAAGTACCAAAGTTAGCACTTAATGCACTTCCTTCCCACTTGAAATATGTGATATTAGGATTGGGGTTAACTTTACCTATTATTTTCTCTATTGAGCTTAAAAAAAAGATTAGGAAGGTAGGTTGATTAAGGTACTAAATTCGTATTATAGAGTACTTGGCTAGTCTATTATTAACAT
>NW_021319908.1:254445-329662 GCF_001605985.2 Dendrobium catenatum | reverse complement strand
ATCGTCCTGTACGATCAGTATAAATTTTATATGATCTCCTTATGTGTGTGTATGTTTTTATTCACTCAAAATACAATCACTCCCTTTCAATTTGATTTCTAAAAAAAAGTGCAAGCTTCAAATTTTACAAAGTATCGCATGTTGAATTTAATTTGAAGTCTTCGTAGTCTGGAGTTAATTTTTCCTGAAATGTCAGTACACACAAGAGCAAATGCAATTCTTCTAAAAAATGTTAGAAGATAATTACACATTTGAACAATAATGTTTGGAATCATCAAAACTTCATAAGTTGCAAAAATGTAAAGCATGCAAATAGCAACTATCTTAACAGTTTAAACTAAAAATCTAGAGGAGATCCTCCAGAGATGAATGGGACTATTCGTCTGGACGAATAGTTCAAACTGAAAATCCAGAGGAGATCTTCAAGGGACTAATGGGACTATTCATCTGGACGAACAACACTTAAAAAAAATTTTACTCACCCTATGTTCGTTCCATTTGCTCCTGGAGGTGTATAACTGATCTAATCATCTCGTACGAACATAGTTCGTCCTGTACGATCAATATTAAAAATTATGCTCCCCCGGTGTGTGTGCTGAGTTACTTAATTACAATCACACTCTCTCTGACTCAAGTAAAAAAAAATATATACTCCAAGTTATAAAAAAAACAAGCAGATCATTGATTTGAAGTCTTCAACAATTTGGAGTATGATTTCTCTGAAATGTTAGTACACACAAGAGCAAAAAAATAATTCTTCCAACATGTGTTAGGAGAAAGTAATACTAAAAATAATAATATTTGGAATCATCAAAACATATAAGTTGCAAGAATGTGAAGCATGCAAAGGTAAGTAGCAACTCTCTCAACAAACTCTCCTTTTTTTGTGATAGCAAAATAATTATTGTTTGTATAATTTTCAAATTCCTAAGTTTCTCCTAAACTCCCCCTGAATAAATAAGCATGTGAGAATAAGGGGCATATTTGTTTAACTAATCCCATTTTTTTAAATTTTTACAAATATGAACAACACATTAAAACACTTACGAATAACACATTAAAAAAATACATCAAACAATATTTCTCCCCCTTTTTGACAACAGCAAAAAGAGAACAAGAGACCAACCAAACTAATCCAGAAATATAAGAAGTTATATGAAAAGCCTATGATAATCGATCCTTTAAAAAGATTGAGTTGTATTTGCAAATAGAAATTAAATGCATTAGAGAAATAGAAAGATTCATATGATTTAAGTATAGATATAACATAGACAAGAAAAAAAATATCAAAATCATGAGTTAGTTTAGACAATGAAATAAGCAAAATTATTGCAAAGTAGATGAATAAAAAATTTCTATATTTCAAAATTCAATACAAAATAAAATTTCACATAATATTAATTTGAATTGAAAGATTAAAAGAATTAGGAAAGAGCATATACTTGTGGCGCTTTACGCATCTTTACAATATTTGTGACACACTTTGTGTATCTTTTTTATTTTGGGGCTAATTGTGTGCCTCTTTTTCAATTTGCGAACAATTGTGCATTCTTTTGATATTTTGTACATTTATACATTTTCAAGTGTATTCATGATCTTTCCAAAATCCATAATCTAAAATCTCAAATTTCTCTAAGTACAATAATATTTATATTGATAAGAGAAATATAAAATAAGAAAACATCATAATTGCAATAATAATATAAAAATTATGTTAGTCTAATAAGAGACATGAGATTGACATTCTTTAACTAGATCGAGTTATAATCACAACATAAATTTTTGAAAATTTGGATTTTTCAATTAAATCAATTTCGTATTACAATTCTAAATATAGCACTTGTGAGATCAATATTTCAAGGATGATCATATAGGCTAACACACATTTTTGAAATGAAATCAAAAATAGTAAAAATAAGACAGGATAACTTTTATTGATATCATTGGTAGAAGATAATACATTGTGCATTGATGATATCAATACAAAGACACGAATACATAAAAACATAAAAACTAACAAATCACATTACAAAAAAAAAAGATAAAACATAAACATCAACATCACATAACATGACATGAAACATAAAAATATAACAGCTAACAATCACATTGCATCACATCTGGTAGAGATAATCATAAAGAAGTACAATCATCACTTAGAGGGGCCCTGATTTGGAGAAGGAGGTAGCTGGTTGAAGAAGTTATAATTGCTACTTATCATAGTCATATTTGAGCCTATAGCATCCAATTAGCCTCCCATCCAACCCATGTTCTGATGGTGTTGCATGTCCTACTACTATAGATGAGTTTCAATTTAATCAAAGCGGTGATCAAAATGAGTCTCAAGACGATCAAAACACTGGACCAAATCCTGAAAGTTTTGTCTAACAGTAGGTGTAGGTGCAGGTGTAGCTCTTCTCCTATCCTCCTCAGAGTCACTAATTAGCACATGTGGATCTCTATAAAAGATTGCTCGGAATGATCCATCATTGTGGTAAATAGGCTCTTCTAGATTTTAAACTGGATGGATTGTGTCATATTTCTTCTCCAAAATGTAGGTCACAAGATGTCCTAAGGCTATATTTTTCTTTCTCTTGTGGTGAATCTCAGAAAGTCTATAAATGTAGTCAATGATCAGTTAGGCTTCATCTATTGGTTGGCTTGTCATAATCAAATAAGTCACTGTGGAAAGAAGAGGGGTAACATTTACTCGATCCCCAGTTTTAGGAATAATGGAGGTTCGAAGAACATGCTGAATGGTTCTAGCACTACGATTAAGAGTGGACACCTTAGGTAAATGAACTTCATTTTCAAACCCTCTAATAACCTCATTTATCGCAGTCCAGTCAAAGTCGGAGGAAGAAGTCAAAGTATGGGACTAATCTCTTGAGTCCTTAAGTTCAAAAATATTCCCAAATCCACTTTTGTTATCTCAACTTTCTTCTTAAAAATATATGACCTAATCACAGTTTGGTCAGAGTTAAAAGGCATATTTGTAAGAAAGTAGTGGAAATTTTCCTTGTTGTAGAAGTGGACTAGACTCAGAATAAGTGCAAACTGTGTAGAAGCAAAAAGTTCCATAATTTTAAAAGTTTGTTCTTAGAGAAGGACTCTAGAGGGGGTGATCTTGGCATATACGAACCTAGGGAAGGACTCCTCATTTTCTTTTAACAGAAAGTTTTCTCCAAGATTTCTAGAGGGGGGTCTCTTAGCAAGTACCTTTTGCCTCTCTTTTGCTTCAACTAGTCATGGAGAAGATCAAAAAGATTTAGAGGATTGAAAGAGTTTTTGAAGTGAATGAGATTTGAGTTCAAAACCTTTCAAATTAAAGAAAAAATGAATTTTCATACGAACGAAAATTATTTCATCTAGGACGAATTTGGGTTCATGCGTACGAAATAAATTTCATATGGATGAATGAATGGCTCCAAAAAAGAAACGGCTTTTCGTAAACATGCAAGTTACGAGGCGCCCTTTCATACAGACTTTTGACCAAACGATCGTACAGACAAATAGGTGTTCGTCCGGGACGATTAGGTATTTAAGATTATTTTTATGAGGGTTTAAAACATCCCCCGCATTGAATTGCCACATGTTCGTATATACGAACTGAACGTTCGTACGTACGATCAGAAATAAAAAAACTGATCTTATCCGTATAACCGTCTACATATGTACATACGATTGAATACATATCGTTCGAACGATCGTCACAATCGTACAGATGAATAGTATTAAAAAATTGAAAAATTGCAGGCAAAACCATTCGAATTAATAAGTTAATATGCTACACGATTCATCCCATACGAAAATAATTTCGTACAGACGAATTTTACACTTTGAATTTTTCAAGCCAACACTCAAAAATCATGAATCTTGATGTGAAAGTACACAAAACAAATAGACAAAAGATTACAAAATAAAGCACGAACAAAATATTGAAAAACACATACAGAAAACCACAAAATAAAAAGACACGCAAATAAAAATATCAATGTTGTAGAAATATTTAATTAAGCATTCAAATCAATCACACAAAGCCTTATTTTTAATGTACTGGAAGTATCAAAGGCTAATGATTTAGTAAAAATGTCTGCAAGTTGATTTTCTATTGATACATGATTGAGTTCAATTTCTCCTTTGGTTACATGATCCCTTATGAAATGATGCATAATGTCTATATGTTTTGTTCTTGAATGTTGAATAGGATTTTTAGATATACAAATGACACTAGTGTTATCATAAAAAATGGGAATTATGCCTATTGTTAATCCTAAATAAATCAATTGTAATTTCAACCAAAGCACTTGTGCCACATAACTTCCTAAGACAATATATTCAGCTTCAGCAGTAAATAGGGCTACTGAATTTTATTTTCTACTGAACCAAAATACTAAAGAATTTTTAATGAATTGACATATTCTAGAAGTACTCTTTCTATCAACCTTACAACCTGCAAAATTTGAATCTGAATATCCAATTATTTCAAATAAAGAGCTAAACTTGGGATACCAAATTCCTAAGTTCTGAGTTCCCAACAGATACCTTAAAATCCTTTTTCACTGTTGTCAAATGTGATTCTTTTGGATCTGATTGAAATCTAGCACATAAATAAACACTAAACATGATATCGGGTCGGCTAGCTGTCAGCTAAAGCAAAGATCCAATTATCCCTCTAAATTTTTTTTTATTAACAGATTTTCCCTTAGGGTCCTTATCCAACTGAACTGAGGAACTCATATGTGTATTAATAGGTTTAGTATTGTCCATTTCATACTTTTTGAGGATGTCCTTAACATACTTTGACTGACTAAGAAATGTACCCTCATCAGTTTGCTTAATGATAAATCCTAGAAAATAGCTCAAATAAAAAATAGCTTAAATCTCCCGTTAGACTCATCTCAAATTCACTACTCATTATTTTAGAAAAATCATCATAAAGATTTTTATTTGTAGATCCAAAGATTATATCATCAACATAAATTTGTACTATGAATATTTTATCTCCCAATTTCTTCAAGAAAAGAGTTATGTCCACACTTCTTTTTTCAAAAGATCTCTCAACTAGGAAGGTGCTCAACCTCTCATATCAAGCCCTAGGTGCCTATTTTAATCCATATAATGCCTTTTTAATTCGAAAACATGATTTAGATGTTTAATATTTCTAAATCCTAGATATTGTTCCATATATACAACTTCTTAAATTACCTCATTTAAAAAGATACTTTTAACATCTATTTGGTACAATTGAAATCATCTAAAACAGGCAAAGGCTAACAAAACCCTAATTATTTCAAGTCTAGCTACAGGGGTAAAATTCTCTTCAAAATCAATCCCTTTAATCTAATTATACCTATTAGCAACAAATCTAGCGTTATTTCTAATGACTACTTCTTAGTCATTAATTTTTTTCTTGAATACCCATTTTGTTTCAACTATACTTTGATCATTTGGCCTTGTAGTTAATTCCCAAACTTTATTTCTCACAAAGTGATTTAATTCATCCTGCATTGCCAATATCCAAAATTCATTCGAAAGTATTTGATCAATATTTATTTGATCAATATTTATGGGTTCTATCATTGAAATAAAGGCTGAATGATTGACTTCTTTGTTTAATCCACACCTAGTCATAACACCCTCACTAGGTTCACCTATAATCAATTTCTTTGGGTGATTTTTAGAAAATTTCAAATCTCTAGGCACTGGATTTTCTATCTTTAAAATTTCTTCCAAATTTATTTTCTCAATCTTTTGGGAGTTAATCTCTATCTCATCCTCTTCAAACAATTGGTTCTTCCAAAATTCCATATTCATTAAATACAACATGTGTGGTCTCCTCAATTATTAAAGTTTTTTTATTGAATACTCTATAAAATATTCAAACACTTGAGTATCCTATAAAAATTCCTTCATCTCATTTTGGATCAAATTTTTCTAAGGCAGATTTTTCATTGTTATGTATGAACACCTTACATCCAAAAATATGCAAATGTGACAAATTAGGTGTTCTTCCCTTTAGTAACTCATAGGATATTTTATTTAAGTTTGATCTAACATTCACCCTATTTAGAACATAATATGTTGTGCTAACCGCCTCAGCCCAAAAATATTTAGGAAGTGAGTATTCTACCAACATGGTTCAAGAGGCTTCTATTAATATTCTTTTTTTTTTCTTTCGACGATCCCATTCTACAGAGGGGTTCTAGGTGCAGAAAAATTATGATCAATTCTTTTTTCCTAACAAAAATCCTTAAATTTTTTATTCTCAAATTCTCCTCCATAATCACTTTGAATTGTCATTATCTCGTATCCTAATTTTTTTTAATCCAAGTCAAAAAATTTCTAAATTTCTCAAATGATTCACTCTTATGAAATAGAAATCTAACCCATGTGAATCTATAATAATCAACCACAATTACAAATCTGTATACCTTACCTCCTAGACTTATAGTTTCAACTGATCCAAAAAGATCCATATGTAATATCTCCAATGGTTTACTAGTTCTAAGATCCTTATTGGACATAAAAGAGGACTTCACCAATTTTCCTAATTGACATGCATTGCAAAAGTGACCCTTAGTAAAGTCTAATTTTTGTATACCTCTCACTATGTTCTTTTGGGTAATCCTCCTAAGATTTTTCATGCTAGAGTGATAAAGTCTCCTATGCCAAAGCCATGATTCATCATAAATAGTTTTTAAACAAAAAGTAGTAGGAGTTTTGATACAATTTAAGTCTAGAATTTACACATTATTTATCCTTATATCATTCAAAACATCATTATTAGTTAGACTTAATATGCAGCTAGTAGGGAAAAATTTTACACAGTATCATTTATCACATAGCTGGCTAATAATTAATAAATTATACTTTAAGCCTTCTACAAGTAGTATACTTTCAATAAAAAAATTTTTAAGATTTCCAATCATACATTATCCTACCACCTTCCTTGTGGTGTTATCTCCAAATGTAACCCTGCCTCAACTCCTGGCTTCCACGATATGAATTGAGCAGTATCTCCAGTCATATGCTTTGAGCAACCGCTGTCCAGGTACCATATGCTCTCATGAGGCCTTGTATGAGAGGATCCTGTAAAATCATCAAACGTTAGATCTGGGAACCCAAATAAGTTTGGGTTCATCTTTTTGCAAATTATAAATAGATGCATGTATAATATGTTTAGGTTTATGCATCTTAGGTCTCTACACCAAATGGATTTTTTTCTTCAATATACAGGTGTGTGCTATATGTCTAATCAATCCATAATTATGACATTTGACTCATGGAAAGAGGTTTCTTAATCTTCTATATTCTTTCTATCTACTTATAGATTATATAAATTTAAGATACAAAATAGGATTCGTGAAATCTTCATGTCTTGGTGGTATCCTATTATCCTCGAGAGCTTCTATCTTTAGTTTATAAAAAGAACTCATATCTTCCAAGATACGATTTGTATAGTTTACTCGATACAATTTGCTCTCTGATTCATCCTTACTACTTTAAATTCTTTTTGAAGTTTATAATAGGATGATTTTAAATTTTCATGGTTCTTATTCAATTCGTCAAACTCATCAAGCAATTTCATGTGGTTGTTATCAATTAAAGCATGATCATTCCTAAGGATTTCATATTCTCTTTAAAGGTCATGTAATTCTAAGTTCAGACTAGTATGTAATTTCTTTAATTTCCTATATGCAATATGTATTCGTTCAAAGACTTTTAAAAATTCATTGTAAGTCAAGTCACATACCTCTTCTTGATCTGACTGATTAAGATTATTGGTCATCAAGCACAGATTGGTGACTTCTTCTTCCTTTTTAGTCTCAAACGAGTCTGAAGCCGAGTCCGCCTAGAAAGCTCTTTGGAATTTATTTTTGCCCTTCTTAACCATTGGTTTCTCCTCTACCTTCTCCTTGCTAGGAGTGGCATTGAGTTTTGGGTAGTCTGACTTAATATGTCCAGGTTTTCTGCACTCATAGCAAATAACATCATTTGAAACCTTGATATTTCTATTAAGTTTACCTCGATTCCATTGCTGGCATCTCTTTTACTTCCTCTTCAAAAAGCTTCTAAACTGTCTAGTTATTAATGTGATATCGTCCTCATCCTCAGGTGCAGATTGGTCACTCTTTGACTTCTCCACCTTTAGTGCAATATTCTTTTCCTTTCGTGGCTCTCCTACATCAACTTTTCTTTGACTCACTCCTTACTCGTAAGCAATTAGTGATCCAAGAAGATTGTTAATAGAGTAAATGTTTAAATCTTTAGACTCTATAATCGCATTTATTTTAGCATTATAAGCAGTAGGTAAACAACAAAATATTTTGTTAATCATTTCAGCATTCATTAGTTCCCTACCCAATGCATGTAAAGAGGTGACTATTTGTGTGAATCTTGTGTACATGTCAGAAATGGATTCATTGGGTTTCATGCGAAACAATTCATAATCATGCAATAAGATATTAAGTCTATATTGTTTAACTTCATTAGTCCCCTCATAAGTTATACAAAGTCTATCCCATATGTCATTTCCACTCTTGCAAGTAGAAACTCACATGTAATTTTCATATTTAAGAGCACAAAAGAAACTATTCAAGCATTTAGCATTAAGTTGTGCTAAGTTACGTTCTTCTAATGTCCAGTTTACAAAGGGTGTTTCAACTCTAACTCCGTCAACTAATCTAGTTGATTTTGTATACACTTCCTAAACTAAGATTCACATACGATAATCTAGTGACTGTAAAAATGTAGACATGCATGTTTTCTAAAAATCAAAAGGAATATTATCGAACAAGAGATGTTTAGTTATAGAGTAACCTTCAGGTGTGTTTCGATTTCAAAATGTAGTCATGGTCATTAATCAAAAAGTAGTCTAAACTTATAATTTAGAAACTAAGCTCGGATATCACTTGTTGAAACTTATTAATTATGAATTAGGTTGTTACACCTAAGCATATGTCCCAGCGGCTAACCAAGAGGGTGGGGGTGAATTGGTATTTAAAATATTTCATGTTATATTTTAAACCGATAAAAATCTTATAGTGAAATTTTCTGAAAAAGATTTTTAGAACATAGATCAACAGAAAGCAATAAAGTAAATAAATAAAAAATAAAAAAATAAAAAAGACACAAGATATATAGTGGTTCGGTCAAACACGACCTACATCCGCTCCCTTAAGTCTCCCACTTCAAATATTGTACTATTACCACTTAGCGTCTCTCCTTTTGCCCCCACAGCAAGGCAAAGAAGCCTTCACAAAAACTCTCTTCCACCACTATCCGGTGCGACAGAGAACCGTAATCCTTTTACACCTTCCAAGTGTAGGTAGAGTACCTCCCACTATTCACACACTCCAAGTGTAGGCAGAGAACCTTCCCACTATTCACACTCTCCAAGTGTAGGCAGAGAACCCTTCATCCTTTCACACTTCTCCAAGTGTAGGTAGAGAACCTCCTACTGTTCACACTCCTCGAGTGTCGGCAGAGAACCGGATCTCCTTGAAAAGATCTTCTCATAAGAATTCTGAAAGGACAAAAGAAAAGAGTAAAATAATCACAATTTAAAAACGAAGATCCTTACCTTTGAGTACCAAGTGAACCCTTTACGCTCAAGTAGTAAAAAATCTCCTTCAAAAACTCTCTCGCACTCTCTCATTCAATCTCTCTTCAGTTTGCACGAAACCAGTAGACAAAAATTTCATGACAATCTAAAGTGGACATTTTATATAAAAGACATGAAAAACCGTCCAAAAATTGCAATTTTTCAAATCTGTGCATACTCGATCATCCCGTACGATCGAATTTCGTACGTATGAACATTGTAAAAACTGTTGCGTATGAACTCAATGTGCATTAGTACGAAATTCCTTCATACCCGATCATTGTCCCGAATGAACGTAGTTCATCCGGTATGAACAGTTATTTCAAAGATTCGTTAGGATGAAAAAATAGGACGAATCACAAGTTCAAAGAACAGAGAACATCATCCAGGGATGAAGGTGTCGATTCGTCTCGACGAACAGAATAAACTGAAAATCCATAGGAGATTATCCAGAGACGAATGGGACTATTCGTTTGGATGAACAGTTCAAATTGAAAATCCAGAGGAGATCGTCCAGAGACGAATGGGACTATTCGTCTAAACGAACAGTTCAAACTGAAAATCCAGAGGAGATCGTCCAGAGACGAAGGGGACTATTCGTCTGGACGAACAGTTCAAACTGAAAATCTAGAGGAGATCGTCTACAGACGAATGGGACTATTCGTCTGGACGAACATTTCAAACTGAAAATCCAGAGGAGATCGTCCAAGGAAGAATGGGATTATTTGTCTGGACGAACAACACTTAGAAAAATTTTTACTCACCCTCTGTTCGTTTCATTTGCTCCTAGAGGTGTATAATTGATCTAATCGTCCCGTACGAACATAGTTCATCCTGTACGATCAGTATTAAAAATTGTGAATTTTAAAGTTCTCCCCCAATGTATGTTTGCTGAGTTACTTAATTACAATCACAGTCTCTCTGACTCAAGTAAAACAAATACAAACTCCAAGTTACAAAAAATAACAAGCAAATCTTTAATTTGAAGTCTTCAACAATCTGAAGTATGATTTTCCTAAAATGTTAGTACACACAAAAGCCAAAAAATAATTCTTCCAAAATGTGCTAGAAGAAAGTAATACTCAAAACAAAAATATTTAGAATCATCAAAACATATAAGTTGCAAGAATGTGAAGCATGCAAAGGTAAGTAGCAACTCTCTCAACAAAATCTAGTTACATGAGAGCTATTTTCAATGAATGTTGTTATGTCGTTTCGTTGGTAGGACCATAGTTAGGTGATAAAGATCGGAGGGACTGTAGCCAGGCGACGATGGTTGGAGGGGTCATAGTCGACGGAGCATCAACGGGAAATGGTGGTCGGAGGTACTATAGTTGGCGGGCGATAATGGTTGGAGGGATCGTAGTCGGTGAGCGATAGAGATCGGAGAGATCATAGTTGGTGTGTATATTAAGGCACGATCACTCCTTGGAGATCAACGTAGACCTCCCCTTGGGGTCGTGAACAAAGTAAAATGCCCTTCATCATAATTTTAATTGCTTCTGAAGATGAGATGTTCATTGGAGTGAAAAATGTCAAAATATTATGCTCCATAAACTCTTTAAATTCCTTGAAACTAACTATAAAGGTTCCATTAGACTCTGAAAGTATCAAAATTCAGTCTGAAACATCACAAAATGATTTTAGGGACCACAAAAATGTTTAAATCGTACTGTCTGAGTCAAAATTTAGGCTCAAACGCAACCCAACAACCAAAACGGCCAGCAGACCACCACTAGTGGCCGGCGGGATCTCACCCGCATTCCTAGAGCACGCGTACAATTCCTTCCCATATTTTTTTAGTTAATTATTTATTTATTTACTTCTAAAATATTTCTAAAATAGAAAATTTTCTGAAAAAATCTGGAAAAAAAATTAATTATATGCATATTTAATTATTTTTAATCTGACATTTTTCTTTTTTTATTTATTTATAAAAGAAATTTTTTTGGAATTTAGGCTTCCAAATTTTAAAAATATTAAAAAAAATCCAAGATCCCCCCCCCCCCCCCCAAAAAAAAGTGAAAAGGCCCATCTTTACCCAAAAAAAAAAAGGTGGGGAAAAGGCACATCTTTACTAAATTAGTCCAAATTTTTTTCTCATAAATTGAGAAAAAAGAAAGGAACAAAAGTCCAATACCCTGGTACAAGCTCTTGTCCTCATTTGTAATGTTGAGGATGGAAGCAAAACACCACAATGAAATTAAAAAAAATGTAGCAAAAAGTAAAGGATATACCAAGACTTAACATGAAAAAAACTGAAATCGAAAAAAAAAATCATGGAGCAACACCACACTAAGAAATCCACTAAGAAAAGTGGAAGAAATAAGTATATCTCTCTCTTCTCTCTTGCTCTCTCTCTTTCCTTTTCTACACTCTTGCACCATTCTTACACATAAAACAAAAGAGAAAGTTCAATAAATAACACTAAGGCATGCCACCATAAAAAAAAAAAAAGAGAGAGAGAGAAACTATCTAGTCTGCCTTGAAGCACTGCAACACTAGTTTGCAGTGCTAGGGCGCTCAACCTTTCTCATTTATTCTATCTGATAGTGTTGGAGTGCTCTGCTCTCTACTAATTTTAGAGGTAAATATCCAATGAATAAGGAAATGTCAGGCGCTTAAATACAGAGCATTGGGGAGATTAGGTACACAACGTCGAGGTTCTTAAGTACGAAGGGCCGGTGTGTTGTATGAGAATTTTTTTTTTTGCACCCGAACCCAAGCAGAGAGCACCCGAACTCGACAAACTGAGTTGAGGTTTGTGGTAACCGTACAACCTGATTGATCAATACAATCAGATTCCAAATAGATTTAACATATAGCATGGGCGATGATTGTCCTGTAGGAGTCCAAAGACCATAAATCTCTAGTAAAAGCCAAGTCCTCTCGCACAAGATCTAGTCTCCCTCTGTAACAAGGGCGAAGACTATTTTGTAGGAGTCTAAAAATAGTTAATCTCCAGTAAAGGCCCGGTCCTCTAGTGCATGCCCCTATCTTTTTATGTAAAGGGGGCAAAAGACTATCCTATATGAGTCTAAAGACTGTCAATCTCCGATAAAGGCCTAGTCCTCTAGAGTAGACTTTGGTATTCCTTTGTTGTTGGGGTGAAGATTGTCCTGTAGAAGTTTAAAGACTACGAATCTCTGGTGAAGGCCTGATCTTCTAACATAAGCTCTGGTCTTCCTTTGTAAAAGGGAAAAAGACTATCCTTTAGGAGTCTAAAGATTGTCAATCTCCTATAAAGTTCTGATCCTCTAGCGCATACTCTGGTCTTCCTTCGTAATAGGGGAAAAAATGTCCTATAAGAGTTTAAAGACTAATAATCTTCGATAAAGGCCCGGTCCTCTGGCACAAGCTCCGATCTTCCTTCATAATAGGGGTAAAGATTGTCTTGTAGGAGTCTAAAAAAAGCCAATCTCTAGTAAAGGCACAATCCTCTAACGTAGGCTCTACTCTTCCTCTGTAACTGGGGCCAAGATTGTTCTTTAGGAGCCTAAAGATTGTCAATCTCTGATAAAGGCTTAGTCCTCTGATGCAGGAAACTGTCAATGTATGTCGATTGTGGCAGTCAAGTAATGTGCTAATGATGGTCGTTAAGAGGTAAAGGGCCGATGGAGGTTGAGAGGCAACGTGCCAATAATGGCATTTAGGCGAAGGGCTGATGATGACGGTGGTTAGGTTATACTCTATTGAAGGTAGTAAGCATCCATGATGATAAGGGCGAACAAACCGATGGATGGAGACGAGTGGTGTGCTGACGACAACATTCTAGCAACACACTGATCATGCCAACTAAGTTGAGACTTGATAGTGAAAAGGCTCTGATCTTTGCTTTAAGAAGAGTTGAAGAGAGATGCTTCAAAATTCCATATAGAAGATCAAGATAAATCTATCAAGGATGTCATCTATCTGATGGTGCTTTCCAAAGAATTTCTTGATTACATTAACCAGTTGAGAAATACTCATTATAGATGTTGACATATCGAAGATCGTTTGTTAGAGCGTTACTCAATGATGTTAACCTATGCAGTAGAGGTTAGAAGAAAACTACCAAGGATATTTTACCTATCTGATACTATTTGCAAAAGCATTGCTTGATGAGATTAACCTGTATGAAAGAGGATGAGAGAATTCCACCTAAGATGCTTGACCTACCATAATTATTTGACAAAGTATTGCTTGATTGAGTTAACTTGTATGGAAGAGATTATAATAGATCCACATGGGATGCTTGACTTATCCGAGGTTGTTTCCCAAGCATTGTTGATTGTGTTAACCTATATGGAAGAGGTCGAGAGAATCTACCATTGATGCTTGACCTGTCCAAGGTTATTTGTTAGAGTATTGCTTTACGACGTTAACCTATGTGTAAGAGGTCAAATTGAACTGCCCTGGATCGATTATGCCTTGATTGGGAGGGGGGCGAAGGTCGTGTGTATCCCAAATTGAATGTGAAGATTCATATATCATTAGACCATTACCACCCTTTTGAGGTCGAAACTATGATATTGCTTGAGTAGAAGTCCATCTAGGGCATGTAAAAATTTTGGAATTCACTTTTAGCTTTCTTGCATTTTTAGAAGCGTTTTGATAGATGGTTTCCAGCAGGATTGTTTTTTGGACACGTAAAGTATTATAGGGATCTTTTGACCAAAATTGTATTTGATATTACAACTATAATTTCACCCTAGTCCAAATTTGTTTATCGGGAAATTGATGAAGCAATAGTTATTGGTTGAGAGGTGATAAAACGTCAGTTTGTTGTTGTAGCAATGTTTCTCTCAATACTAAATTGCTTCTTTTGGACCTAATAATATATTATGATAAAGTGTATACCTTGCTTCAACCGTACCCAGGATGTTGATGTAACAACCTTTCGAGGTTGCAAGAAGAGTTCCCCCCCAGCTAGGGATTATTTCTCACAGACTGCGCCAAACTATTATAACCTGAAACATTCACGGTACTAGGGAGATATATAATTTAGCATTAAAGAATTATATGCATATCCATCATACATACAAATAAGAGAGACATGTGCAAGAGTCATAAGAGATATCAAGATTTATATGTGGGAATCCCTAATAAATGGAAAAAAAAGTCATAGGGCTTGCCAAGTTAAATAAATCAACTAGTGTTTATTGTTTTACAAATTATGCCCTTCCTTGGGAGAAGAAATTGGCTCAATATACATCATATATAGTACATTACATAGTCAGATGGAGGTCGGAAGGATCATATTCGCGCATTACTTGTTTCAAGTTGAAGGAATCTGGTGGCATGAGAGTTGCCCTCAACAAAATGTTAGTCTGTCATTTTCTGGGTAGGACCGTAGTCATGCTACATAAGTCAAAGGGATCGTACTCAAGCGATTGAGGTCGAAGGGACTGTAATAGAACAATGATGGATGGAAAGACTGTAGTGGATGGGAAAAAGTGGTCAGAGGGACCATAATCGACGGGTGACGATAGTCAGAGGGATCGTATTCGACAGACGATGGTGGTCAGAGAGATTGTGGTCAGGTCGAGATGATGGTCCATGGGCGACATTGGTTATAGGGACCGCAATCTACGAGCAACGGTGGTTGGATGTACTGTAATCCACAAGTGATGGTAGTTTGAAGGACCGTAGTTTATAAGAAACGGAGGTTAGAAGGACTATAGTTGGTAAGCGATGGTGGTCGGAGGGACTGCAGTCAACGGATGATGGTGGGCGAAGAGACCATAGTCTGTGCCATAGTGGTAGGTTGGATCACAGTCCATAGGCGATAGAGGTCAGAGGGATCATAATCAATAGGCGGTGGAGGTCAGAGGGACCGTAGTCAACAAGCGATGATAGTCGGAGGGACCGTAGTCAGCAGGAGATGGTGGTTAGTGGTATCATATTCAGTGTGCGATGTTGACCATAGTTAGTGGGCGACAATGATCGAAGGAACATAGTCGCCGGGTGACATAGGTCGGAGGGCAAGTAGTCGACGGGTGATAGTGGTTGAAATGACCATAGTCAACAAGCGACAGTGACCGGAGGGATGGTAGGTGACGGTCGACGGAGATTGAAAGGTCAGTAGTTAGAGGGACTATAGTCAATGGGCAACGAATGTCAAAGGGACCAAAGTCGGTAGGCAAAGAAGGTCGTAAGGCTCGTAGTCAGATAACGATGGATAAAAGGACCATAGTCGACAGGCGAAGATGGTCAACATACCATTTTAGGCGGGCAACATTGGTCGGAGGGACCGCAGAAGGGGGCGACGCTGGTCAGAGGGACTGTAATTGGTGAGCGTTGAAGGTCGGATTGACCGTGGTTAACGGGTGACGGTGGTTGGAGGGACCATAATTGACAGGACATAGTGGATGGAGGGATCATAGTCGACGGACCATGGTGGTCGGAGGGACAGTATTTGGGGGGCAATGGTGGTCGAAAGTGCCATAGTTGGGTGATGGTGGTTGGAGGGACCGTAGTTGGCGAGCGACGGAGGTTTGAATGTTCATAGTTGGGCGACGGTAGCCAAAGGGATTGTAGTCGGTGGGTGATGGTGGTTAGAGAGACCATAGTCGATGGGAGATGATAGTCGATGGGAGATGGAGGTCGTAAGGTTGGTAGTTAGGCGAGAGTGGACAGAGGGACTGTAGTCAGCTTACGATGGAGGTCAAAAGGGTTATGATCGGGCGATGGTGGCCGGTGGGAGACCCGACGATTGTGGCTGGACAGAGGTTCAACGGTGATGGTCATACAAAGATTCAGAAACATTGGTCAGACGAATAGGGTTCACCTCCAGTGGCGTCGAGGTTGAAGTATAGGATTCTTCAAGCCTTGTATCTTTTTTGATCTCTAGCTCAAGGTCCAAGCCTCCTCTTCACGTGGGAAGAGAGAATCTATTTATATTTTTTTTAGAGTAACCTGCTCCATAAATATGGAGAATATCAAGGGAAAATTTAGAGTATCCATCAAATGAACTATTGATTCCTTCAATCATAGAGTATTCATGCGATATTTAAGTGTCATAAGGATGTCAGAATTAATCAATCTTGAGCTCATTGAATTCGCCTCATTGAGCCGCTCGATTTGACAATAAGCATGTCACATTTGGAGATCATTTGATCATCCAAATTATGCTTTGAAACTTTCAAATGTGCTTCGATCTATTGATTTAGGCCCATTTGTGCTCGGATTAGACCGATTTCGGTATCATTAGGTTTGTTTCCTTGAGACGTTCAATTTGACTATAAGTTTTATGAAAATGAAGTTTATATGGTCCCAAATTTAATTTGAAAGTTTCTAATTTGAATATACCTTAAAATTCGTGCTCGATCAATACAATTCTTAGTGATGTATCAAATATATTATCATCTACATGATTATTGCAAAATTTTAATGATGCCTTATGATTCAAAGATAGAATCAAAGGGCGTAGGAGATGGCTCTCCCTCTTACAATTAAAATAAATACTCTTATATGTTTGTATAAAGCAGATTTTTTTTTCATTTACAAATTATTTATAATTATATAAAATATGAAATTTCGAACCCCTAAATTTAAGATTCATTTTCTTAACCACTTCATCCTTTAAATCCTAATTACACCACCTTTGTAACCTTACAATAGTGTATCCACCAGCAGGTAAGAACATGAGAGGCAAGCGGATTAGGATGAAATTAGAAACTTGCTTCATTTAAGGGGGAGATATGAGCCTAACAAAAAGAAATAATTTTGACTCATATATTTAACAAGCGAGCCAATCAATATTGAACTCACTCAAATTCCAATTGTTTCAAACATATCTTAAACATGGGCTAAACTCATTTTAAACCAACCAATAAACAAAGTCGCCATATTCTTAAACAAAAGAGTAAGAAAAATAAGTACCTACAGAAAAACACACCCTTATGGTAATCATAAATTATTATTTCTTTGATTATTTCAATTTTATACATATAATAGCTATATGTAAAAGAACTACATAAAATAAAGTGATAGATCATTCTAATAAACTGATCATTCTGAAAAAAAAAAAATAGATAAAAAATGAAACCTGGATTTCTGCAGGAATATCTATGAGGCAGCCGAAGTGGAAAAAACTGCTTGATCGTTCTCAATAAACTGATAGTTCTGATAAACTTCGAGCAGAAGCTCTCTGCAAGGGACAAGAGCGCCAAGCTTGATGCAGGCAAGGAAAGCACCAGAGAGTTTCCTATGAAGGCTGTAGGACTCTTCAGGTGGCGGTGTTAGCCTGTGCTTTAACATGGTGGGTCCGAGACTGGTGATACTCTGAGTCACATTTGTTGAACGAAAATCATAGCCGCCAAGTTTAGCAAATGGCAAACCAATAATGAGACCTGCCTGGACATGCGCATCAAGCATGACCTCCGACTCCTCGCCGGTCAGAAATCCAAGCCTCCTCGACATCTCAATCACTACAGTTCTATCACCATTTGCACAGCCCATTACCTAAATCAATGTAGTTGTATGATGACCGCAATCAAGAGCATATGCATATGAGAAATTTATAATTGGGACAATTACCATGCGAAGATAGTCATCCACAAAACTACGTGGGTACTCACGAGCTGCACCAAAGTCGATGAGATTGATCATTCGTTTCTCATTCTCATAAAGAAAATTGCTCCAGTTTGGATCAGTCTATCATCAATGCCAAAAGTATACTTAATATTAAGAGAGGAAGAAAATTAATAGCTTAAACGAACATTTATTCATATAAATATATTCCAGAAATTCAATACACTTACAACAATAACATCAAGCCTTTATCCCATTACGTGGGGTCGGCTACATCAATCCTTTTTCTCCATTGTCATGTTAAAAGTCAAATTCTTATTTAAACTTAATAAAGAAATGTCATTTCTAATATTTTCTAATCAAGTTTTTTTAAGTCTACTTCTATATTTCTTAACATAGGCAAAATTTAATACATCTACTCTCCTAACAGAGTCATCGGACGGCCACAAATTTATGTGACTAAACCATCTAAAGCGACTTTCTCTAATCTTATATGCCACAGGAAATTCAATACATCTACTGCAAATAAATCATCAAGAAATTCATCTAAAATCTACAAACCTGACAAGGTTTTCCTAATGATATAAAACAAGAAAAAAAAAAACTGTAACTATCTACGTCATGATAATTACACCCTAACAGTAATTTCTTTTTATTATTATTTTGAAGAAGATGGTCCTGATTCCTGAAGCAATAATTAAACCTGGCTCCATTATCACCAATGAGATAATGGATTTGATAAACATACATCAACTCCCCATAACCCAGTGCACCCTTTAAGGTTTTTTTACTAGCAAAGCATTCCTTATGCAGCAAAAATCATAAAAAGTGAACCATCTTTAAGTTTTATTAAAGAAATCTGAATGCAGCGTTGAAAACTAGTTCTACAATTTAATATTGTGGGCTCCGAAAATTTATGTCCCAACCTCTTCATATCTTTTTATCGACGTCGAGAGTTTTAACAAACTATATTCAAGGGTAAATTTTTAGAAGACATTGAATTTTAAATAAGAAATTGGCCAGAGATTTCACCCTCATTTCATGGTGACTTTATAATTTGAGGTCTTGTTTCCCATAGGCACAGACCTCTGATTAATTACCACTTCCGATAATGACCAAAAACTTTACATAAAGGCTAATTGTTAGATAAACAGTAACTATATAATTTATAGTAGCAATAATTTTAGAATTTAGATTTGGAATTTTTAGGGTTTGCAAATTTACCTTCAGACACTTAAAGTGACCGGTGGGGGAATGATGATGAGCCTAGTCAAAATCCCATGATTCCATTGTCCCAGGCCATCATGATCCCTAATCGATCTAACCTGATCGAAGGATCCTTTTTAGGAGTCATGGTTGTTTCACCTAAGGATTTTTTGTAAACTTAGGGTGAATGTTTGCCTAAAAAATATATTCGAGTCAACCTTAACAAACAGATGACTTTCTATCCTATTAAGTATATCATATAATTCCTTATTCAAAAGTTTGGAGCCATTGAGAAATATTTATTTAAATTAATCATACCTCAATCAGCTCACCAAATCCTCATCATTTGCACGTATCGATTAGAACCCGACCCGAACACGCCCAAAATTTTGATTTTCACCTATCAAAAACCTCACCCAATAGGGTGTCAATCTTTAGCTGATTCACTTGACCTAAACATGTCGGCACTGTCTATTTTGTAAATGGACGTTGTTTTGGCTATTTTGACTTTTAGTTGACGCATTTCAAATGGATTTCATGCGACATGACATGCCTTTGCTTTTCACTTCGTCGCACATGGTTTAATGGACCCGGAATAGTTATAGATGTCAACAGATATTATACTATAAGACGTGTAATTCAGCTAATATGATAGAAGAAATATGCAGGGAAATATATTAATTCACACCTACCTGCATGAATTGGAAAACAAATAACTCTTTCAAGGTCAGCTGAAGCAATTTTGTCCCAACATAGTTCCGAGTTTCCTGACTTAGAAGTGCAACTTTATCAATAGGAACTCCTGAGCATTTACAAGCACAAGATTGTCATAATGGTTGAAAAAGCATCCGGCATATGTAATACTACAGCACGACCATAACTGACATGATGAAGAAATGGCAAGTAACAACGCACAAAAATATGGCACCGGAGAAACAGAGAGAAATTTTACTGCCAGAAAGATGAATGTTGATTAAATAAAAAGAAAACAGTACAGAACAGTCAGGACCTACATGCAGCTCTATGGTCAATATTATGAATCACAACAGCCTTGTGAAATCAGACATTTCTCTTATGACTCCTCCCTACAGAGGCATTAATTGCAGAAGTGGAGCACTGCCACTGCAAGTAATCATATCTGCTGCCAATTAAGTGTCGTGGACAGCAGGCCCAAGTTTATGCAAACCTGTACTGTTTCTCTAGCAGTAAAAACAGCAGACTGAATCTTAAAACTAGTCAACAAATGAAAAAGTTTTCGAAATTCCTGCAATAAAATGCTATTCCAAGGTCATGACATCTTCAGCAAGGGAAGCAGGGGCTTCTCCTAAAGCCTCAAAGAATGAAACTCAAGAAAAAACACAAATAGTTGCTGGAAATTCTTAACTTTAAAATAAAAAACATCCACATATATGTGACAAAATAAAGTTTAAAAATAGCATCATCTCAACATGGACAAAAAGGAAAAGAGCAGAATATATGTTCCTTTGCTCAAATAATTTGGAAGCAATGCATTCTGAAAGTTTAAAAAAATAGTATTAAGATGTGGAAAACAAGACAGCACATTAAATGTCAAGTAGCTTCCCGCAATTTCATTAAATGCATGTCGTAACAAAAACTACGAGCAAATGAAAAAAAGGTTAGAAATCCACCTATAGTCAAATTCCAATCAATTTTAATCAAAATTACACAGAACAATACTACGAATTTGTATTTCATTCCAGGTTCATTGAGAGTGTGATATGCCTTCATATCAAAAACAATCAACAAACCAATACAAATTCAGCAAACAACAGATTTTTATTGTTAAACAAGGAAATATACAAAAGCAAGATACAAAGGTCCTATTTTGAGAGGACCGTCTCTCTCAAATCCTAGATGCCGCAAGGAACCCTCACAAAAAGAAAACTATAGCAAACACTCTCAATTTTAATTTCAAAGTATGAAATCCTTCCTAATTGATCCCTTCATTAATTACTATTCTCACATAATGAATTAATATTTTATTGGGTCCCATAATAAGAGCTGAAATCTATCTAGGTTTAGCCCCCCCAAGGCCGCCGATGCATCAATACTCCCCCCACCCCACCCCCCGCGCGAAAAGTACCACCTTGTCCTTAAGGTAGAATGAAGGGAAGTGTTGTTGAATAATCTTATAGGACTCTCACGTGGCCTCATGCTTCGGTAGGTCCTTTCACCTAATCAACACAACCATGCTTCCATGTACTCCCTATCACACTCCTTTGACCTCCAATGGTTCTAGAAATACCTCCCTGTCGTCCGTCAAGGTCATGGGAAGTGAAGAAGACGAAATGTGCTCTCCTATCACCCATCACAACTGGGACACATGAAACATCGGATGGATGGCTGACGACGGTGGTAATTATAGGCGATATGCCACGGCCCTGATGCGCTCCACTATCTCGTATGGACCAAAAATACCAAGGCGATAACTTATCATTTCGTCTCCTTGCCAAGTTTTTTAGTCTGTAGTGACAAAGCTTTAAATAAATCCAATACTCTGGTCTGATAACACTTTGAATGGTGTGGTCTGAGCTACGAAATGATAGGAATTGTTATACCAATACTCTACCCAAGCCAACCTTTTTGCCCACAACTTTGGAGTATCTGATAGAAAGCACCGCAGATAAGTCTCCACACTACGATTGACAACCTATGTTTGTCTATCCGTCTGACGATGATAAACAATGCTCCTTTTCAAAACGTTTCCTGCATTTTGAACAATTCCTTTTATAACTAGCTCAAAAAAAATTTGTCTTGATCTGATACAATCAATTATGGGATCCCATGTAGTCTCACTAACAGCTCATCAATAAAAATAGTCTACACAGAACCTCCAACTCCTATCCTCCTTAAACAACAATACAACACTAAAGAAATGGCTCATACTGGGCTTGATAATTTTAGCTTCAAGCATCTCCCGAATCAAGTTCTCAATCTCATCATTTTGGATCTGTCGGTAGCAATCATGGTTTAAAATTGCGCAATATGAGGCTCTCCTTGAGGCCCGCCTTTGCGCAATTCCAGTAAAAAACGCCTCAATGCTTACGCCTCGAGTTTTTTTTATGAGGCTTGCGCCTCAACTTGGTTGAGGCCCGTCTCGCCTCACTGGCATGAGGCTTACACCTCACGCTATATATATATATATATATATATATTTATGTTTACGCAATCTTTTGATTTTGAGGCTTACGCCTCAAAACGCCTTGAGGCTTACGCCTCGCCTCACGAATGAAAAACGCCTCAATACCTGAATACGCAATTTTAAACATTGGTAGCAATATGGCCGGACATTGATGGGGGATACTCATTCCCTTATAATAATAGAGTACTCATGTTCCCGTGGGGGTGGTAATCCCTGGGGAAGCTAGAATACATCCCTGAACTACTGAAGAAAGGTTGGACAATGTCTGGAATGTCCTCTCCATCCTAGGTCTCTCCTCCCTCCAGACTCTAAAGCTCCACCAAGAATCTCCCTCTTTTCCCTTGTAGGACACGAACCATGATTTTCAAAGAAATCATTACTTTTGATAAGATGGGTCCCCCTTAATTATCACCTTTCTTCCTTCCACTTGGATTTTCATGGCCAATGCTTTCCAGTTTACCTTGGTCTCTCCTAAAATTTGTAGCCAAATTCTCAAAATAAAATCAGAACTTCCCAATTCCAATGGGAGAAAATCCTCACTGATGTGAATCCCTTGCAATTCTACCATCATACCCTAACATACCCCTTTGCTCTTCTCCATCTTTTCAGTGCCTACCATCACCCAAAAATATCCTGTGTATACCAGTTTCATCCCCGGTTTGTCTACCACCTTGTTTGATATAAAGTTCTAGGTAGCGCCGTTGTCCACCCAAATCGCCACTGCCTCTCCTCATATTTTTCCCCTCACTTCAATAGTGTGATTCAGGGTGAATCCCACGACAGAGTTCAATGAAACTTCTGCTACCTCCAAGTTCACGGGCTCCTCTTCCTTTGCCTCTGCCTCCACCTCGTCCTCATCACACACAATGAGAAACTGCAAGGTACGATTTTTACACTATGTCCCAGTGTAAATTTATCGTCGCATCTGAAACATAGTCCCTAGCAGTTTAGTATCAATTAGCCTCTTGAAATTCCCTCCCTATCAGGCTCCCAAACTACCCTCCTTTGGAGTTTCCCTTTTAACTAGTACAGTGCGCCCTAGGTGTTACAAAAGTGTTTTCAGTGTTGTAAGAAACTCCTCTACTGACTCCTCGATCATCTGAGCCAACTCCATCATCTCTCCCAAGTCACGGGGCCTTACCACCTGCACTACTGCCCTCAACTCTGGTTTGAGGCCTTTCATGAAATTGCTTTCCAACAAGGTCTCCAATAACCTCCCACGTCCTAATAGAAGCTCAAAACTTTCTCGATACTCCATCACCGTGCCTACCCGTGTCAATGCAAAGAATTGTTCATAGTAATCATCATCTTGCTGGACTTGAAAGCGCTCCAACAAACATTCCTTAAACTCCTCCCACAAACAGATTGAGTACCTCGTCTCCCTCTATTGGTACCATGCAAGTGCCTTTCCTTCAAGATATAGAGTGGTGGCCATTAGTCTCTCATTTTGTGTCAACCCATTCACTGCAAAGTATCTCTCCACTCTATATATCCACCCATGTGCATCTTCCCCTTAAAATACAGGTATTTTTAGCTTCTTAATCTTCTAATATCCCCCGCCCTAATGTCCCCTTCCGACCCCATGCCTCCCATGAAGCGAGAAGTGGGGTCTCTCCACGGTTACCTCTCCTCCCTCCATTAATTTTCCCTCCTTCCTCCAAATTCAGCCCGCCTGTTTTCTTCTTCTAGTCCCCCCTCCTACCTACATATTCCCTACCCATCCCCTACTCGATAGAGGTTCCAGGTGGGGTATTCCTCTTCCCCTCCTAAATTCCCCCCGCCCCCCCAACCACCTCTTCATCTTTCCTTGGAAAATCATCTTCCGGATATCTCTTTGCTTTCCGGGGGGGGTGGGCAATTTAGTATGCAGCTCCAACGTCCGTTTCATCTCTCCTCCACATTCTCAAACCATCTTTCCAATGCTGAAATGCGTTCATTCACATCAACTAGTTGCCCTACTTTCCCCTCTGGCTTTTCTTCCAACGCCTCAACTCTTTTTCCAGCCATCAGTACTCAGATCAAGGTTTTCACAGCAAAAAACAACAACTTCAAAGCGAATCTGGCCTCCAAACAACAAAAATCAGCATACAAGAAGGAAAATCTCAGCATAAATCAGCATAAAAAAACTAAGATTTCGATCCAGGAAAGTGCTCTTATACCAATTTGATATGTCTTGATTCCATTACATGGGTTGACTACATGAATCTTTTTTCTCCATTGTGTCATGTTAAGAGTTAAATTTTCATTTAAATATAATAAAAAATATCATTTCTAATATTTTCTAACCAAGTCTTTTTAGGTCCACCTCTACCTTTCTTAGCATAGGCCAAATCTAATACATCTACTATCCTAACAGGGTAATCACAAGGCCGACGTTTTATGTGACCGAACTATTTAAGGCAACTCACACTAATCTTATGTGGAAATACTCCAACCTTTTCACATATATGCTCGTCTTTTTAAAGCAAACAAAATTAAAACTATATAAGATAAATCCAATCATAAGGATTGAAGGATAATGGCATCCAAGACTGAATATAATACCTGACACAAACTCTGTTGTCAAAACCTTTCTGCTTGACATTTCATCAATGACCATAGGAACAAAAAGGCCTTCCGAATCAGATAGTAGCGTCTGGAATCTCTTTTGGTTGGCAGCTTCAAGAACATAATCACATTCTCTAGATAGTTCTTCTCTTGCCACCTAAATATTGTTAATGATTATGGAAAGAGAAGTTAAGAAACATACCAAAAAACTAGTTTTCTTCTCTTCGTTTATATTAATACAATATTGCTCAAACAGTCAACTCTCCATTATCATGCTGCAAAGAACATATTATAAATGAACTAAGCAATCCATTCATAGAATTTAATCAAGGGTGCAAAAAGAAGCCTTTTTGTCCTGATTTTGTACCATTTGGCTTGTTTTATGCCTTCTGCAATTTAAATTTGATACCTCTAGTGGTAGATAAGATTAGAGAGAGTTGCCTTAGATGATTTGGTCACATAAAACGGCAACCTTCTAATGACCCGATTGGGAGGGTAGATGTTTTAGATTTAACATATGTTAAGAAAGGTAGAGGTAGACCGTAAAAAAAAAAAAAACTTGGTTAGAAAATATTAGAAATTACCTTTCTTTATTAGATATAAATGAGAATTTGATTTTTAATCGGACACATTGGAGAAAAAGGATTCATGTAGCCGACCACACGTAGTGGGATAAAGGCTTGATGTTGTTGATGTTGTTGTTGTTGTATAGAATGAAAGATTAGAACACAAAATAAAAAATAGATCTATATACTGAGTAAAAAATCTAAATTACACATTTCTTTTAATTTTCAATATATTTTACAATAAAAGTTAGCTATGAAGTAAAAAAATTACAAAAAAAATCTCAACTCTTTTCAGTAGAAATCATGCACATTCCAGAAATCTTCATCTTCTTTAACATTGTAACGCTTAAACAAATAAACATGAAAAAAAAAAAATGTGGACATTTGGGCTTTGTTACTCTTCTCCAAAAGCGTTGAAATTCATTAATTACAAGCAACAAAGGAAAGCATAAACAATAACAGAAAATAGACTAATGTTCTCAATTAATGCTCGGCATAAACATATGAAAAGAAAGTTTACTTTCTTTAAGATCATAGCTTAAAGAACTTATCATTAAATAATTATAAAACCTTACAAAAAGAAAGAATTTACTCTAATGAATTAATTACCTTCATAGCCCTATCAAGAAAAAGCCCTTTAGGAATGAGATTTGTGTATTCCAAAAGCCTTCTCATATTTTCAATGTCACTATCAATGCTACTTGCAACACCAGGGTACTGAATTTTCATTGCAACTTGAAGACCATTCTTCATCACTGCTCGATGGACCTGTCAAAACATAACAATCCTTTATCATCTTAAACAAAAAGAAGCACACAAGCTCAGGCTTTGTGCATTATTGACATAAGGGATGGTGGGGCAAAGATAATTGGAGGGACGGACATTATTTACAATACTAAAGGCAATGCAAATATTTTCATATCAACTTGATTCCAACATATCATTCATCAAAGAACATGGACCATTTATCTTTCTTTATTACAAATCAACGAAACAAGGAGGATAACAATATATACATTGCATAGATCACCCAACAAATAACAACCATACAGCATGTCTAAACAATAACCATATAGCAAGAGCTCTTTTCTGTTCAAGATCTAAGTTCGATTTCTTCCTTCCACACCAATAATCTGAATCAGATGACTTCAAGGCCAATGCAGGCAAAAGAGTAGCTAATAGAGGGGAGAAGAAATAATTTTTCCATTTTATCATGGTTTAGTTTCAAACTAAATCCAAAATATTATGAAAGGTATTAGGTGAAGAAATGAAATGAAATTTTATTACAACTTATGTAAATTTAAGTAAAATGCTTATACAATAAAATAGAAAATATTTATATAAATTATATCCAGGAGGTCCTCCAACATAAAAAATTATGCTAATTAGGGTTTGGTAATTTTTCTGAAATATATGTGACTTTTGATAGTTTAGAAGTTTCTATAAGTTCAGAAGGTTGTGAAATCTTCAAAATGTACCTAGAAACTTACAGAAGATAAAAAATGATAACCATAAGCCAGCATAAGCATTCACAATCTTCCTTCAAATATGTTGGTCATCCGAACCAAGGAAGAAAATCTAAATGTTGTTGAATAATTAATCAGAGGTTGGTAGGATATTTAGCATAATTTTCTATTTTGGTGCAATGTACATGATTGAATATAAATTTATTCATATTTGAATTTGACTCTTCCATTCCTATAAATAGAAAACATTTAGCATGTTATCAAGCTCAAAGAA
Organism: Dendrobium catenatum; assembly: GCF_001605985.2. Lineage (NCBI taxonomy): Eukaryota > Viridiplantae > Streptophyta > Magnoliopsida > Asparagales > Orchidaceae > Dendrobium > Dendrobium catenatum. The sequence goes on along the minus strand of NW_021319908.1, from coordinate 302,319 downwards.
AGAATATTATACTTTTCTCAGTTCTCTTTGCATAGCCAATTTGTTAAATTCCTGTGAATACCTCTCAGTATTTTGACATATCAGCCTCATTTTTTATTAGAATCTAGTGATTTAAAGACCAATTTTTTTGTGATTTGTTTCCCTATAACTTTCTAGCTGAGCTTGCTTATTCAACCTCCATTGAATCTAGATTCATATCATTACAAAACACCTATGTTGCACCGATACGGATACGGCGACACAGATACGACACGATACGGATATGGACACGTCAATTCTTAGAAATATAGGATACGAGTATGGCACGGATACGGTATTATAATTTATAAATTATACATAAAATTTAAGAAAGCAATCAAAGCATAATATTTGAAATGACAAAAAAATGAAAGCAACGTCATTTGTAGCCTTGTAGCTTATAAAATCAAAATAAAAGTTAGCAATAAATATTTAAATGTCTAGTAATAACAACAAAAGCATAAACAAATTGTCTAGCACATGAAATTTAAACTATTCAATAGAAGGATTGATAGAATTAGCTTCTTCAGTGAAATTAATACGACGCCTTTTTTGGGTTTTTTTCCGTTTTTCAACAGACACGTGTATCGGATATGCGTGTCCTTTTGAAATTAAACAATATTTTAATTGAATATGGTAAAGCCGTATCCGACACGTATCGGTGCCGAATCGTACGCATATCCATGTCTGACACATATCCGATACAACACGTCTTCATAAATAGTTGTATTGGTGCAACATAGCAAAACACTTCTCATTCCTCTATTGATCCATTAGTTTAAAGCATCTATTAGAAAAACCTTAAAAGCTTCACATAAAGCCATAACCTAAATATCAAACCAGTGCCAAAAGTCCTCCACACTCCAATTCATAATCAAATTAATTTCAATATGCAATCCAAATAAGATTAAAGTGTGGTAATCATTCAGAATCAAGTAAATATAAGGCACTAGAAAATTTAAAAAAAGCTCAAAGTAAAATATATACTAATTACTAAGGTTAAAAAAATCAAATGGATGAAAATCAATGACCTGCCCTATACTTGCTGCAGCAACTGGTTCATAATCAAAACTAAGCAATTTTGATGACCAAGCGGTACCCAATTCTGCATCCAAAACTTCATTAAGCTGACTCCTTGGCATTGCATCTGCACCTTGCCTAACAATATCCAAAGCCGCTAAGATCTGCAAAAGAGATGGAAGTCAAAAAACAGTAACTATGACAGCGCTACATGGCAAGTATTATGTAGATGGAACATCAATTGATATGGCATGCTTCTCCATTTGAACACGCTTAACTAAAAATTACATAGTGCATAAAGCTATCTAATAAGTAGAGTAGTAGACTCTTCTCTTCTTCCAGCAATAAATCATTCAATGGAGAACTTGTCAAATTGAATTAGTTTCTTTTATGTACTATTTTATTTCAAATAATTCAAATATTGAATACAATGAAGCTGGGTTTACATGAAACCTTCATAATCAAATACAAGTGAATAAACCAAGGTGCTGTGAACTATTTGTAAAGTACAGAAGATATAGAATTTCTTTTGAAGCAGAGCTCATACGTTAAAGCTTCACATTTGTAATATGATGACCATCAACTTGTCTGGCATCCAAGCACCTCGGACTCCAAAGTTCTTAGTAGAAGGAAATGCAGAAGACGAAATAATATAATGAAGCTGAATATAAATTGCAAAATAGATGAAGGTTTCATGATACTACAAGTAGAAGACATTTTTCAATGAAACATCTGATTCTGATAATTCCAACTCAATCTGGAAATCAAAAAGGGGCATGCCCATGCACAAGGTTCTTGCCTATTGCAATCTGCAGCATCGCTATTTTAATAAAAGTAATTTCCATGAATGGAACCATGACAAACAAATAAAATCGTATCAATATAATCATTACGCCTTTGGCCCGTCCATTTATTTTTTCATAAAAATTAACTTTACGCTACATTAAGGATTCCTACAGAAGCAAGATTACTCATCAGCATAAATTACTCTTTTTAAAGGCGCAATTATACCTTCGTGCTTTGAATTAGATTACTATCAATTAGACACAAATTGTTACTGGCTTTCATTGCATATAATACTTGTCTAGTTGAATGTTACATTCTTGTAAAATGGCTGAATAAACGAGTAAGTGTAGCTATCACCTAAATCGCTAAGCATGCTGAAATAAAGTGTAAATTACTTCTGGGTCCTTGAGGTTTAAGGCACGATTAATTTTGGTCCATGTTTTTGATTGTCCTGCATTCCGGCTCCTAGTGTTTTTTGGTATTTCACTAAGGTCCTCTCACTTAGCACAAATCTTCAAAGTGACACCAACAAAAAAAGTTTCTTAAAATTAGCTGTTTAGTTTGCTCGTGTGATTATGCACGCTTATCATTTGCTTTTCTAGTATTAATGTAATGTTAATAAAGTCTAGAACAAAGCGAATTGTATCAGAATGTAATTTATGCTAAGATAATTAAACAAACTACCATCTTTTATATATAAAAAAGGCGCACTAATAAAATGTAATGATCCATTACAAAAGGGAGTTTCCAAGAGAACAAAAAGGGAAAATCTATTCAACAATTATTCCCCCACTTGGCTTCCTATTGGTTGGCCTGAATAACATAATTGATGGCTACAATTAGAGGCACAAGATGATTTTAAATAAAATAGTGATAAATTAAAGATACAAGTTATTCTTTCTAAGTAAAATAACAAAGAATAATAGTCATGAAATAGCATCAATACCTGTGGCGGCACCATGCTCTCATCCTGGATGCTAAGCATCTGGCCCAATTTCAAGGCAGCTCCTCGCATTCTACATAAAGCAAGAGCTAAGCGCTCTGCATTTCGCTCGGACAACAAAGGGGAACGGACATATTGTTTTCCTTCTGATTTAGGCATGCCATAAAGAAGCCTATTTGCAGATTCTTGAATTGTACCCCATGCAAGTCCAGCTCCCAAACCAGCAAATCTTAATAAAATATAAAAATAGTCTATTTATTATATCATATAAGAATAACTTGACTGAAAAAATCAAATTGCAAAAAAAAAAATAATGATAAAAAGATTCCTTCCAGTATTCAATAGGATTTTGAAGGCAGGCACTAAAAGAGGGGCTATAAAATAAAAAGGCATATGAAAAATTGAATTTTATGCATGGACAATAAATAAAATACCACTTAAAATTAACCACCAAATAATGATGATGCAAAAAATGGTGTTCATGATTGCTAAAATTAATCAAAAGCACTAAGAAAAAGTGATGCAAGCATCATCAACAAAAGATCCATCATTGTCACTATCTAACACACCATCAGATCTACGGTAGAAATATAACCTAAAATAGATTTATTTACAATAAAGATATGAAAAATGCCACCTTATTTGGAAGATCCTCTCAGAAAAAACTTTTCTTATCTGAAAGTCCCCAAGTCTCCAACCCTCTCTCTCTCTCTCTCCATTTGCAGAACCCCCTCGTTTTGCTCTCTTATAAGAAAAACTATACCAAGCCTCTCTCCATCTCTTTCCATGCCCAATTTGGCATGAAAAAAAGCCTCTCACTTTCACTTCCCAGTCTGTTGTATTAGTGTCAAACGATTCCTGAGATCATGGTGAAGATTGAAACATCATTAATGTAAATACAACACACCACATCCCCCACCCACATTAAAATCGTATTCCTAAAAAAATAGATAAAATTATCAAAATGATCCCTTAAATTTTTTGTGAGGGTAATTACGTTATTTTTAATTAAAACATTTAATAAATATAAGTTTTTAGGAATTATAATTTTTGTAAAAAAGTTTATTAAACTTTTCTTTAATTTCAAGATTTCTAATCATTTCCACCAATAAACAATCCAAATAAAGCGTCAAAACTAGCAAAGCCATGAAGCGGTATAGCAATAACTGCGAGACGACTGTTGACTATAATTAAAATTAAATTTGAGCTATTAATTTAATTGCACGTTAAGTACAAGTAACTTATTAATTTTAATTTTAATCATAGTCAACAAGTTATAATAATAAATAATTTAATTATAAATTAGCTTAATTGTTAAATAATTTAATTACTAATTAAAATATTATTTATTAAATTACTTATTTAGGTGTTAATTTAATAAGTATTTTATATTTAATTATATTAATAATTATCTAATTAATTAGTTATTTTTTAATAACTAATTATTTGACTAATACTCATATTAATGATTTAATTAATTTAAAAGTATTATTTACTTAGTTTAATTATTAAATATATTGCTAATTATCTCATTAATCTAGGATTTGCTTTTTCATCTTTTTCATTTTGCTTTTTCCTCATCATTTCTTTATGTCTGCTTCTGCCTCGCGTGCTTCACGTGAAGTGAAGTTTGACGGGATGAAGTAGTGTGTTGAAAGAGTAGCTAAATAAGCTTCTTCTCCTCCTTCGAAGACATCGGATCGGAAGTCACGACGGGAGTTGCTGCAAAGGTAACCATCTTTATCCCTTTTGCACGCTTCATTGGACAAATCTCGTAAATCTGTAGAACCCCATGATTTAGTAAATCCAGAATTTACGGCAAAAGAGGTAAACGAAGGATTTATTACACTGTGAGATTTATGAGGTGCTCAAATCCCGTTTGGCTTCAAACTCTTGCGAGGGTTGTGGGAGTGATAGTCGACGAGTGCACGAGATGCTAAGGTCGAATTGCATTTGACGTGCGATGCGGGACGGTAGGTTGAAACTATTGTTCACGCACACTGGGTTGTAAGATGTTGGAGTCCTGTGTGGCTATGGTTTTGATGCTTCTAGAGGGTTTGAACAATTCACTTATGTGTATAATTAAAAGCTTATGTAATTTTTTTCCAACTATACCCTCGGTGTGTGTTGGGTAGATATAAATTTACCGTTAAAAGTTAATGGCAAGACCAAATAGATATCGTTTTAAAAGAGTTGAGGGACCAAATTAGTCCCTCAAAAGAATTGGGGACCATATTAGTCCCTCATAAATAGTTGAAGGGTCATTTTGATCCTTTTCTTTATAAAAATCCAAATTGCCATCCCCTAAATAGTAACCTTGCCCTCCATTTTTCCCTCTCCCCCAAATCAACTCTCTTCTTCATCATCCAAATTTTTTTGTTTTTCATACCCTTTACCTGTTCCCCTCCTTGGAAGTGGCTCAAAAGATGGCATCTCTTCTTCCCCTAAAATTTTCACCTCTTGATCCCATATTTGTCAACGGCGCAAAATGGCATGCGGCACATCTATGGTGCCAATTGCATGGCGCGACATAAATGTTCAAGTTGGCGTACATCATTTGCGCCACGTGTATGCAATGGCGCATGACACAATAACACACAGCGCAAGCAATTTGAATTTTAGGAATTTTTTAACATAATTATAAATAATTTTAATATTTATAAATTTTAATTTCAAAGATAATGTAATAATTAATTTTAATGGTATTTGATATGATTAAAATAATTTAGTTAGGTTTTATTAGACTTTATATAGATTCTGCTGCCCTATCCCTCACGAATGAAGGTTGTTGTATCTCGAATGCTTTGACGCTCATGAAGGAAGCGAGTTCATTTGATTCTGCCGCCCCTTCGTATGATTCCACTCCTTCATCCGTTTGATTCAGCCGCAGTTTAGGGTTTGTCCGTCTGATTCCGCCCTCCGTCTCCTTGGTCGCTAGTCACGACTCCCAACACCTCTTTGTCATCTCCTTCGATGAAGGCTCCAAATTGGAAGTCAGTAGGAGATTCGTTGTAAGGTAACAATCTCCAATATGCTTTTTATTTCTTCCGTCGTATCTTTTATCCCATCATAATCATTACTAAATCAACAATCTTTTTTCTTGCCAAATGTCAATAGTAATTCATAGGCATCTGAAGTGTAAATATCATCCAGAACTTGGCCTTATGTGACATTTCCAAAATGCATCTTCCACATGAAATCTCTCAGAACTCTTATCTGTCGTTGTGCCTCTTCCTGTAAAGTTAATTTAGTTTTTTTTCCATTAAATTCCTATCCAAGAAGGCTTTTGGGAAGTAGCAGTCAGGTGACTGTCGGCAAGCAAGTAGGAATTGAATGTTGCTTTCTATTTTTCCTGTTTGGGGAATAGTATTGCAATTAGTTTAGCAGAAATTTTGGATAAACTTGAAGCTCATTTTAAAGGTTTGGACTTTAGACCACAAACATATTCAACGAAGCCTTACCCAACTTGATTGATACTCTAAAATAAAATCCATATAATGATTTTTATAATTATTTTTTTTATTTTGCACCGTTTTCAAAATGGCGCACGTCCCTCCATGCGCTATGCGTTATGGTTCCACGAGAAACTTTGCGCCGTGGTATGTCGTTCGCCGTTTTCCGTTGACAAATATGCTCAATCCTCCCTCATTGTAACTATATTAGGGTTTTCCCCACTTCCTTGTCCAGTCAACAGTGCCCTTGTCTCCAATGATATCGTCTTGGCTGAAACTCTAGCATCATTTTCATCACCTCTATCTGATTCAAAAATTTGCCCTTAATTTGCTAAAATTAGTTCACCGAATTAAAATTTCTGATTTTCGACTTTTCCATCATGCCTCTCCTCCAACACATCAACCTTCTTAGCCGCAATAGGTTCCAAAAAATATGCTTTGATACTAATTTGATAGGAATACGATCTCCACAACCAAAAACAACAATAACGAAGAAAAAACACGCCAGAAATCAGCAAGAAAGAATGAGATTATGTGATAATTTTATTCATATCAGCACAACAGATCAAGATACAAGTTAATCTACTACTCGAAAGGTAGATCGACACTTCACAAACCCTAAGCACTGCTAAGAACAACTCCAAAGAAAACTACTCCAAAACACAAAATCCTCTCATGAAAATAAAATAATATAATTAATCTTAAATAAACCTTCCTAATTATCTCCCAATCTGAATTCAAATCAATCATCTTTCCCTAAATAAACCTTCCTAACTCCCTCTCAAATTTGACTTCAAATCAGTCCTCTTTCCCAAAATAAATCATTCTTAATTCCCTCCCAAATCATAATTCAAACCAACCATCTTTCCCTAGAAAACCTCCCTAATTCTCTCCTAATTTGGTTTTATATGGTAAGTAATTAAAAGTAGAATCATGATTTAAAATTGCACAAAAAGAGGCATGCCTCAGCATTATTTCGTTCTTTTAAGCCTCAAAGCCTACACAATGAGAGCAGGGAATGAGGCGTACGCCACAAGTTTGTTGAGGCACGCCTCGCCTCTGGTTTTAAAGGCGTCCGCCTCTTAAAATTAAAAATAAAAAAACAAAATAAAACCCTAACCTAATATTTATCTATTCGGCTCGACCCCCCCCCCTCATGTCTTTCGTCATTTTTGAATGAGGGTTTTTCTCCCTTCTTCAAGCGACATTTTCCCATCTTTGTTCCATTTGACTGGTGTCGGCTTCCTTCCACCGAGATTTCCTCTTCGCATCTTGCTTGGAGTTCTCTTCTACCGCATGTTGGCCTGGAGTCTCCTTCGACCAACCGACCGTTGAAAGCTCTTCTTCTTCGTGGTTAGAGTTTAGGGTTTATTGACAAAGGTGAAATAGTTTTACTTCCTCTTCTTCTTTGCACTCAAATGTGATTTTTTTTGTTATACCATCGCATTTATGGACATCTTCCTTTAATTTTCATTCATTTTTGGCGAAATTGTTTTCTTTTAAATTTTATACAATATTGCTTTGTTTTATATATACAATTTTCAATGTAATTTGATTGAATGGTTGTCATTGAAAGTGTAAGAAAATAAAAATGATAGGACTTTTTTATTTATGTAATATTTAGATCATTTTTGTTGAACTTATATTTATGTGGACATGTGGTTTATGCATGCATGATAAAAAGTATAAGATGCTCAATAGATATTTGTATAAATTAATGCCGAAATTTTTAGTAGGAGATATGTACTACAAGTTATGCACAAAAAATATTTTGATCTTCTATGATACAAAAGAAATTTTTATACAATTTTCAATCTCATTTGATTGAATGATTGTCATTGATAGTGTAAGAAAATGAAAATGATAGGACTTTTTTATTTATGTAATATTTAGATCTCTTTTTTTTAAACTTATGTTTATGTGGACATATGGTTTAGGCATGCATAATAAAAAGTATAAGATGCTCAATATATATGTGTATAAATTAGGTTGTTTTTTATAGTGGCTTGATATTTTGATCTTCTATTTTATATTCTTCTCATAAAGGATTATCAAAAGTAAGGATAAAGCTGCATCAGGTCATAGAAATGATTCAACATGGAAACATAGCACTCAGGTGGATATAGAAGGCAATGATAAAACATATGCATATCTAAAATGCAATTATTGTGACAAAGTTGTAAAGAATTGTGTGACTAGGATGAAGGATCACCTTTCAGGGTCTCACAAGAATGTTGCACCATACTCCAAAGTGTCTGATATTATAAGGGAGGAGATAAAGACTTACATGAATAAGTCTACCACAGCAAAACATCTTGCAAATAAGTAGTATAAGGACAGAGTTGATGTTGGCTCCTACTACGAGAGTGAGCGTAGCGTTAGGGATTCATCTTCTTCGATGAAGCTCATTTCATCTAGGGGTGCTAGAGGTCCCATGGATCATTATATGGTGCAAACATCAAAGGATAGGCCTCCTACTACACAGAAAATGGACCCAGAGAATACAAGGGAGGCACGAAAAAGAGTGTGTAAGGATATAAACAGATTTTTCTATGAAAATGCAATTCTATTTAATGTTGCAACATCACTTGCCTATTACAACATAATTCATTCAGTTGGAGCATTTGGGAGAAAGTTCAAACCACCAACCATGTATGATTTGAGAATATAGATTCTGAAGTAGGAGTTAGATAGCACTGATAAAAGCATTGAAGAAATTAAGAGGACTTGGGCCTAAACATGTGTAACAATTATATCAGATAGGCGATCTAATATAAAACATAGAATTTTGATCAACATCCTCATTAATAATCTTTATGGTACTGTATTTTTAAGGTCAGTTGAAGCATCTGACCAGGTCAAAGATGTTGAGTTCATATTTGGATTATTAAATAGCATTATTGATGATGTTGGAGAATAGTTAGTTGTACAAGTAGTTATAGCTAATACAAGTGCTTATAAGGCTGCAGGGAAAAACTTATGAAAAAGTTGAAACATCTGTACTGGACTCTATGTGCTACAGATTACATAGATCTGATTCTTGAAAAGTTTAGAGAGTTGCCTCAATATAAGAATGCATTTATTAAAACAAAGAAAATAACTAAGTTTATTTACAACCACTCTTGAGTTTTGACTTTTATGAGAAAACTTTCAAAGAAAGAAACTCTGAGGCCAGCAGCAACAAGATTTATCATAGCTTACTTGACATTGGAGAGTATGCTGGATGCAATACAACCAAGTAATTTTTTGTATCATTGCATGGATCGACTGATAAGCGATACAACTGAAATATCAAATGCTGACATACAATTGGTATCTTTTAAGAATAAAAAAGACCTTTTTGGATTACAACAAGCAAATGATACAATTGTCAAATGATTTCCAAGTAATTTCGTTTAATGTTCTAAACATTTATTTAAAAGTTGTTCTTTGAGCACTCATTAAACTCCATTATGTAAATTTTAGTTGAATGGTATATTCAGTTTGGTGATGGGACTCCAAAATTGCAGAATTTTACTATAAAAGTTTTGGGCTTAACATGTTCTTCATATGGCTATGAACGAAATTGGAGTACCTAAAACCAACTACATACAAAGAGGAGAAATCGTTTGTCGATATTGAGAATGAATTCACCGATGTATATTATTTACAATAGGAGACTCAGAGACAGGAACTTGAAGAAAAAATTATTAATGGATGATAAAAATCTTTTGTTGTGCGAGGATGTAACATCTGATAATGAGTGATTTATAGATGATGAAGTTGAAGTGATGCCGTCTAAATTATAAGATGAAGATTTAAATATTGATTTCTTTGATTGTCATAAAGCATCTACATCCACCACAACTCAAGAACAAATCAAAAAAGGTATATAAATAATATAATTTTCTAAACTTTTATTAAAGTATTGCACTATTATTCATTTTGATATTGTTGAAAAATATTTAGGGAAGAGAAAGATAACTAATATTGAGGAAGGAGCTGATTGGGAGATTTTGGACTCTATAGGAGAGGAGGAAGGGGAGAGAGCAGTTCATCATAATGATGATTCAAATGAAGACACCCTTAGTGATGACAGTGCTGTTGACTTATTTGTTCTTATATGATATGTCATTGCTATTTATTTTTTGAATTATATGTTAATGAAAAGAATACTGTGATTTGGGAAAGATAAAATTTTGAGTTGAACTATATTTCATGTTGTCTTATTATTGGGATATTTTGATTTAACTTCATATCTTGTGCTTTTTAATGTTTTATATTATTTACTCATTCGTATATAAAAATTTTATCATTTTATATTTACGAAATCTTTTGATTTTGAGGCTTACACCTCAAAACGCCTCGAGGCTTACGCCTCGCCTAACGAACGAAATACGACTCAATACCCAATTACACAATTTTAAACATTGAGTAGAATTAATCCTTTTTAGCACCCTTCTCTCCTTGCTTACCACCCATACTAGTGGAGCCAACAAGGCACTTTTCCCACCATCTAGATCGGCCCCCTTGATGGGTCAGGTTGATTGGCTAGACCGGCTCAACCGGCCTATCACATTGTTCTCAATGAGAGAAACAAGAAATATGTTGGTAAATATATTTAGGACAAAGAGGGAAATAAGATAGTTGGGAGGATACTAACAATTCTACCAATTTTGAAAATAGATAGTTGGGAGGATACTAACAATTCTACCAATTTTGGGATAAGACGAGATGAGAAGATAGTTGGGAGGAGACTAAAAAGTCTACCAATTTTGAGAAGAGATGGGATGAGAATGAGCAAAGAAAGGAGACAATTATGGCAAGAAAATTGAGAGTCCATTTGATGGGGACATCAGCTCGTGGAAGGTTTATTAGAGGCGTGGCCACCGATCTAAGACCACGATCGAGTCCTTATATTTCTGAGTTATTTATGTTATTTTCCTATTCATGTATTTTTTTTATTTTCGTGTGTCATGTATTTGTTTTTATTATTTTTTTCAGTTGTACACTTTTAGTGGGGAATGTCGTATGTAAGCCCGAAGGGCAAGATTGTTTTTTATTTTCTTGAGCCCTTGTACGTGGCTATTTATAGCCTCATGTTTTGAAGTTAATGAATGATTATGAAAATTTTTCTGTACTTGTGTTCTTGAAGCTTATGAGAGAGCTTGAGAGAGAGAGTTAGAGAGCTTGGTAGAGCCGATAGGCCACCCGTCGTACCCAACAGTCACCACTGGTGGCTCTTGATTCTCCTCCCCTTTCCCTCCCTTCCCCTTACCTCCACCGCCAACCAATCCCTTGCCTCACCTGAGCCCCTCATCCCCTCTCAATCCCATGGCCCAACCCACTACCCGAGTCCCAAGGCCGCCGTCACCAATCCCCTAGCCCCCCCCCCCCCCCCCCCCCCCCCCCCCTTCTCTTCATCCCCTCTCTCTATTACTCCCACTTGCCATATTTAGATTGACAATATTTGGGCCTGATTTGAAATTTCAATTCAAACAATTGGAGTTTTAAAATCTTTCCTAAATAGTCAATCTATTTTAGGAAAGTTTCTAAATCAACACTATTTTGAATTCAAATTCAAATAGAGTTAATAAAATACTTTCCTAAGTTCTAATTTAATTTAGGCAAGCTTGGACACTTGGCAATCAAACCCCAATCCCCATTATGATGCTGTCGGCCCCCTCTCTCCTAGCCCATTAATGCCCCCTTAATTAATTCCTAAATCCAAGTCCTCCTTTAAGCAATATTTCCAAATTCCTAATCCCCTTGACCGAATTTTTCAAAACCATAATTCCTAGTTTATTTCCTAAATCAACTAATTCAATTAGGAAATAAATTCCCCATCCCCATTGTACCGCCGGCCCCCTCTCTCTCCAAACCGCCACTCTCTCTCTCCAATCTTCTCTCTCCCTCATTATTACCCCACTTGATTTCAAGCCTTAATTCTCCCTCCAAAGTCTCAAACTCCTAAGTATAGAAATCTAAAATTTTCTCTCAGATTTTGGAGAAAAGTCTAAATTGTTTTCATATATTGAAAGGAGATTTGGGGGATTGTTGTCTCGCCACTTTGCAAGAGAAACTTCTTTCTCTTCATCAATACTCAAGACACTATCAAGCATTAAGGAAATCTTATCTCAATCACCCATGAATGGCGGATCTGAAAACTGAGTACGGTTTAACTTGGGACGAAGATGGCTTCACTAATATCCTCCGATCAACCTTCTACGATGTGAATCCAATGATTGATCATACCATCGAGGACTACTTGGAACGTATTCTGGATACCTTAGTGGAAGCAATCGACGAGCACTTCAAAGGCGTCGAGTGGAGGATCTCCACCACTCCTTCACGAGAAGTTCTCTGTTCCCCTTTTCATTTTATTTCTTTAGTCTAACTCTATCTTGTGCTTGATTGTAGTCACGAAGGACGACTCTCCCTGCTACTGCTAAGCTTAGTAAACATAGGGTTTTTGAGCGTGACTTTATGTTTATTAATTTTCATTGTTAGATTAGGGATTGTTTTGAAACAACTACTATGGCATTAAGTGATTTACTAATTGTTTTGAAAGCTTTTCCCACTCTCTGGATATGTAATTTGGCTTAATGTATGGCATGTGGCTCAATATGAATTAGGATGTTAAGCCTAATTAAATGTCCCAAGGCTAACCAAGAGGGGGGGTGAATTGGTAATTTAAAAAATTATACTTCTACTCTTAGATTTTTAGAAAACCTTTTTAATTATTAATGCAAGTTAAATTTAAAGTTTAAAAAATAAACTTTTCAACCAGAGTAAACAACTTGCAATGAAATTAAATGCGTAAGAAAAATAAGAAAGAACACACCAGATTTATAGTGGTTCAGTCAAACCTTGACCTACGTCCACTCCCCGGAGGCACCCTCCGAGTATTGCACTAATACCACAAAGTGACTCTCCTTTTGCCCCCACAGCAAGGCGGAGAAGCCTGTACAAAATCACTTTCACCTTCCCCGGTGCGGCGGAGTAGCCGAGTTCTTTGACACCAAAGATATCTTCTTCTCACCAAAACTTCCCTCAAGACGACCCTTGAATCCGATGGTACTGAAGTGCAAGTTGCACTGAAATATTAGTACACACAAGAGCAAAAACAAATCTTCCAAAAAATGTTAGGAGATAACAACACAAAAAATAATAATATTTGGAATCATCAAAATTATACAAGTTGCAAGAATGTAAAACATGCAAATAGCAACTTTCCTAACAATGTGTCCTCTTAAGTGTTGTATAAGACCTAGACCATTAGGGGGGTGGCCTGAATCTCATTAATCAACTCAACACTTGTTTTTTATTTCGACGTTTCAATTTCTGATCTTAATTTGAGCCAAAATGAGGGTTCAAAGCTATGTAATGAGGTTGGTCAGGTTATGGAGCCAATTGGCTTTTACTATGAGGCGTTTGGCAAATGTCTACTTGAAAGCAATTTTATCAAAACATCCCTTTGGGATTCCACTCTAAATTTTGTGCTTGAGTTCAGGAAAACATTCCTCAAAAATTAGCTTAGAAGTGTTTCTTGAGTGATCACTTTAAAGCTAACCGGACAAATCATTTCGATCTATCTTACCTGATTGGGTCTCCTCTCAATCTATTTATGCATCACATGTCCAGCCAAACTTAACAAGCACGATCACCGGAACTAATCATTTCCGAAAATAAAATTTTGTCAAGTATTCGATGTAGATTGTTTATCAATATGGAGGCAAATTTTAGAGCCCAAAAAGAACCATTTTCAAGCGTCCGCCGGCTGTTGGATTTTTGTAATCTTTTTAGAGACACCAACTTAAGCCTTTAGTTATACAATTACCCACTCTCACTCTCTTGTATTCCTTCTCTTGCTAGGTAAGAGATGCGGATACTCTATATTTTCCTTATTAATTATGTTTGAACCTTCCCCTCTACAGATTGAACACAAGCTAAAAAGCCGACCCACTAAAATCTGATCTCTCCCTCCTCGTCATGCTGGCGTGAATTTATGGCCTTGTCCTTCCTCTTTCTCCCCCTTAAAAGAATCTCAACTTGCCAAATCTGTGTCTTTTCCCCAGAATTATTTCTCACAGCCACATATCGTCCATGGCCAAGAGTAATCTGAATTAAACTAAAATGCTCCTTATATGACAATAAGATACTTGTTTTCCTGGTCTAAAATTAATTCCCAGACGTCAGGAGAAATAACAATCGCTTTTCCACCTTAAATTATCGGGGTTTCTAGGATGGCTTTACTCACCCAATTGCTCTGCTGAAAGGGGTTGAAGGCACTCTCCTCTCCCGAGGCCGTCTCGTCTTCATCGGAGCAACAATCTTATCCACCTTATCATCCCTCTCCTCCAAGTTCGATAAATTCACATCGATCTTCTCACTCAGAATGCGCGGCTCAACAGCAGACTTCCCATCATCCGAAACGGAAACGTTCTCTCCAACTTCCACTGTCGTAGACTCTGACACCGAAACCGTCGCAGAGACCGACAACGATACGTCACCGGAGCTGTCAGGCCTCACTACTGTAGCCTCTGGAGGTTCGGAGAAATAGACGACGGATTCCTCGGGACGCGGGGGAGTAAACTCGCGGACTTTCCCGCTGGTAAACCCGGCGAGATCCGTGGCTGAAAGGATGGCGTTTTTTATTGTGTGAGAAATTAGGGTTCCAATACCTCCAGTCCTCGCGGCCTCTAGGTAACTGGATCTCTTGGCGGCCTCCACCGCTACAAGGAGAACACCGTCCGCGAGGCGACGGAGGTCTCGGAGAGGCACCATTCTGCCGCGCAGCGCGCCGGAAGAGGATGCTAAGAGCGGTAGGAGACCCTGATGAGCATTAAAAATTCTCACTTTATTTTATTCAGACATTACGAGCATTTTAAAAAATTAAGATATAAGATAAATGTAATAAAAAAAATTATTATATATTTAATATTTAAATTTTATTATTTATTCATTAAACTCACCAACTAACACTTACTTTCCTTTATCTCCTCAAGTCCTAATCCTTCTCTTCAAGACCACCTACATGGGCATCTTCAGAACACCAGCAGCTCTAAAGCTCTAAAGCTGCAAGCCTAAAAAATTCAACAAAAAAAAAGTCATACGAACTCACAAGTAATAACTACAAGTCTATATCAGGCAATAATCTAATGGGGAGAGGGGAAGGACTCCACCGAATATTAACTTCTTTTTGTTGAAGTGGTTGAGATATTATTTTATATAATAAAATTTTGATATTAAATAATTAAATAAAAAATTCAAATATTATATATATAAATCCCCTAATAGTATGAGGAGATTTCATACACCGCATTCAAAATTATCTAATTTATATATTTAACATCTAATATATTATACTACTTAATTAATTTAGTCTCTCTCTCACATGCATGCACTAAAAAAGTTGTGATGGAAATCTCACGATGAGGACATCAACGCCAGTGAAGGGCTTCAATGAGACAATGGCATTTGGAGAGCAAAAGTTATTACGATATCTCAGTGGGAATGACCATTGGTTATGCAACATCAAAACCTCAACAATGAAGAAGACAAGAGAGAGTCGCAACGTTATCTTATTGGGATGACATTGAATGGTACTAGTGGCAGTGTATCCAAAATACTCATCAACAAAAAAAAAAAAAAAAGATTTTGAGGAAGTCGCAACAAGGAAGGTCATTCTTAACGAGATATTAACAATATTTTAATGCCACTTAAAGAATTTAGTGGTATGTGAGTAGATGTAAGGTTTAGGTGTTAGATTTGTAAATATGATAATTTTATTTTTCTAATCCCCAAAAATTTTATGTTTTTAACAGTCCAATTTTTAAATTATATGTCATGTAATTAGAGAAATTGGTGATATAAGACAATTAAATTTGAGATATTTAATCTAAATATTATTTTCCTCTAATCTTGATGACATGTAAGTTGTCAACCTTTTCCAAATTCATTTTCTTTTGGGTAATCTTACATTTAAAGTCCACATAAATATTTTAAGGACCCATTTTATCAATTGAATTTATATATTAAATTTAATATTTTACCAATTAATTAGATTTTATTTTTGAGTAAATATTATTATATTTTACTCTTAATTTTAAAATTCTTGATTATCTTCAAACCTCATCAATTATCATTATTTTACTTTCACCTACAAAATGAATAAAAAAATGTTATTTTCTAAAATCTATGTTTTCTATCTACAAACAAACCCAAATGAGTCGTATGTTTCATTCATCATAATCATTATTTATAAAAAAAATTATGTACATATCATTATAAGAGGCAAAATTCTTGTGATTCTTGGAGGAATATGAGACCTTCTTTGATCTTGTTGGATGAGAGAGGGAGAGAAGGGGAGCAAGAGCAGCTCTTGGAGAAGAGAAATCATGCTAAATCCTTTATTCAAATCCACTTTGCCAACAATAATGCATTCCTACTTATAAACTAGAACAACCTAAAGAAGGGCAAAATAGTAAAACCTAAACTAGGTAAGACTGGACAAAAAATACTAACAATCTCCACCTTAATTCAATATTATAAAGTATAAATAGAAAAATAAAAATGAGATATTGAATGCAATCATATTGTCTTGACCAAGCTTCACCATCGATCACCTCCTTATAACGACACCTCCACCTTGTGGCAGATCTTCATATTCCTCTACTTTGATCGAGAGCCACTACTCCACCTATTTTCATCAAGAATAGTGTATATCATCACTTCTCTGACCCGATTGAAATCGTGCATCAGATCTGCTTCTTGGGCACTCTTGCATGTGACTGCCTTCGCCAGTCTCACTCGTGCCGTGGTGAGCTCATGTCTATGTAAACTTATGGTCTGAACCCTTCATCTGCAATTCAGTTTCTTCAATACACTCTAGGGTCCATTGACAATCGTATCTCTATGTAGCATTCATTCCTCTGGACAAAGAGCAACCATCTAATCAAAATTGAACCCCTAGCTTTGATTTTTTGCACAAGCAAAACCTTTGTAATTTTTCATGCACGAATTAAAATATACATGCAATCCATGACCCAAGCCCTATTCCATTCGCGACACTTCTTGAACCTGGGCTTTGCTCCTGTTTACAGCTCTTCCAAAACAAAAAACCTTGCTCTCAGTCACGAGACCAAGCCATTCCATTCGAGCCACTTCCAAATATACGGCCTCCATTCTACCTCCTACATGCGGACAACCCACCTCCCACTCGATTCTGGTTACCATTGATCGGCCAAGCCAAACTTGTATGGCCAGCACTTTGCTACTTTGACCCTCTTGCGTGAACTCGTGCCTAACATGTGCAATCACCTACTTTAGCCCGCAAGCATAAATATTTCTTCGAACAGCCTATTTGGTGCCACTCTAGTCCAGCCCACATTTCTGTCTCATTGACCATCCACGCCTACGAGAACTACCACCCAATCGAGCACACTCACCCCCCAAAGAGGAGATTTGCTCGCACCCCCTTTCACGCTCTTAGGAAAAAAAAGGATAATTCTTTTTTTCTCCCAGGTCTTTAAGTCCTTCAATCATGACTTCCATAGTGGGGGCAATGGGAGCATTTACCTCCACTGTCCTCTCATAATGACTAGGTAATTGGTTATCCTTTATTGGCTCCCTACTATAAAGTTGCTTTTTTCTTCAGCAGAGAACCAATAGTTAGATCCACCTAATCCATAGATGCACGCACTTCTCCTCCACAAATAAGCCTAGTTTACGTGACCACCTCCTTACTTGTAACTTATAGAAACACATTCATCTTCTTATAAATAATATTGTAGGTAGATTGATGTATAGAGGACTCTATACAGCCTCTAAACTGAAACCAAGCTTATAATTTGGAAAGAAAAGGAACATTGACATCAGACCCATGGCTAGTATTTATCAAGAAACCAGACTGTGGTGTTGCCTGACCTATAGGGGATTACACTATTGATGTCTATACAAATATCAGAGCATTAAATTTTCATATACTCGTGCTCTTATTCCTAGTTTTTATTCCATTTATATGATCATTTTTACATCTAATGTTAAAATGGATGCAAAAGTTGGGGAACTAAATGTATACCTATGAATACCAATGCATGTACCCATTTATAGGTATCTCGCATGTTATGTTCAGGTAGAGTGAATGAAGGAGCACTCCACTTATGGAGCTCGTCATTCAAAGGATTCGCTCAGGAGCTGAAAAGAGCTTGATAATGGAGTATAATGGACAAAGACTTGTCACTGCCTCCAAGAGGTCGTCTCCCCAGGGGAGGGAAACCTCAAAAGTTTTTTACTTAGCCAAGCAATTCTTTATCTATCTAAGTTAGAATATAGACCCCTACATACTTGCTACATCCCGTGGCAGCCAAGATACCATGCTAACCACTTAGAGACTCCACTTTCAAAAAGGCTCTTAGGTCATCCTATGACCTTACTTGCCCTTTAGATTTGATAAGAAAACCTTGATTGATCTGTCATTGTCAATCCATAAGATGCAAAGAGAACATTATCTTCCCATCATTTCGAGGAGGAGACTCCTTAATGACATTCGACCTTTTATTGCTCACCCTAATTTATATCCAACCAACCCAGCACTAATGAGTTATTAACACAGATCGTTGAGATAGCTACATACAAAGACTTGACTCCTGCTTTTTTCCAAACCCTAAAAAGGGGAGAGGAGGACAATAGAAGAATATTTCAATATTCTAACCCTGATCCCAATATTCAAATTCCAACTCCAAGGAACCCTGGGAAGCCTTCAAAGAGATTTTTTAACAAGCATTGTATTATTTCCCTTGTAATATTCAAGCTCCACAGAGTGAAGCATAAATCTTTCATCATTTTTGTACTTTGGCTTTGATAATAAAGATTTTTTCTAAAACCCATACATCTTCTGAACTTATCATCCCTCACTTCTCCCCATAATCGAGCTTCATAACATTCTCTCCAATGGATCTCAATTATGTCATGTCGATAAGTATGGCCCAGCATCATCCATCGAACAAAGTTGGATTTAACAAAGCTAAGTACAATATATTATGTAAGTAAGTATATATATATATAAGCAGAGATAGAGTGTGTGTGTGTGTGAATACATTAGTTATGTAGCTCAGGAGAGTTACCCATGCCTTTGACGGATATAAAAAGTTAAGCAGTTGCAGTGTTATGATTGTGAAGAATTCTACAAATCTAATGGTGCTATTGATGATTAGTATAGTGGACAGGTAGCAGGAAAAAGGGATGCTTGCTTATCATGAGTTCAAACCAGGAAACATTCATTAACAATTTTGATATTCTAAATGCAAAGATTGAAATCCATTTTTAGAAGGTATGATGTTGGGATCACATCGCGCAACGCCGCATCGGTAGTCCTTCATTTTCAACTGCATTCACCCGAATAAAACAAGAAAGGTGCTTTAAGTCTTTTCAACATTTCAAACGTAATGACAAAATTAGTTGCAAGAATCAACTCATTCATAGTGAGTTTACTCAATGCATTTTGAGTCAATTTACTAAAGTAATCAACTCATTCTACTTGAGTTTAACTCAATTTTGTCCAACTATACATCACTAAATAATTTCTTAACCAAATTGAGTTAAAATTCTCTTGTTATATTTTATTAAAAATAATATAATTAGAAAAATACTTGTAGTATATTATGCAATATAAATCCAAGGACTTGCTCATGACGAAAGCCTGCATTTTTATAATTTCTCCTCTCAGAAGATCTACTTTTGCCACTATTCATATAGGAATTCCTTTACATGAAAAATATTAAAATTCAGCCCCGTTGGCTCTCAGGTAGGAGCAATTATTAGGTCCTTTCACTGGATGTAGAGGAAGGTTCGGTTTTAGGCAAAAATAGGTCAAAAAGTGCAAATACCGAGTTTTTCAAAAAACTCGGTATTTTTTCAAAAAACTTAGTATTTGCACTTTTTTAGGCAAAACTGAACCTTCCTCTAGGTCCTTGCACCGGACCAAATAAAAATCCCTCAGGGTAGCCACGCATCCTTCCATTAAGCAGCAACTTTTTTTTTTTGAAGAGTATCAAGCAGGAGCTTGATCTGCCGCCAATAATAGTTAACACACGTCGCTTGATAATAGATGGTCGTGTGGAAATGCTTTTAGCGCCTAATAGGCCAATGTCATTTTATATAAATTTATTATTTGTGTGTTTGTAAATAATTCATTCAAGGCCTCACACGCCAATTATAGTCCCTCTTAAAGTGGAGAGATTATTATGTGCGGAGTGTAGACTAAAGCTATGTCCAGCTTTTGTGAGTCTACACAACAAAAGTGCAGTAAAATTATAGTGGTGAGCAATAACTGAGCTTTTACTATACACACTCAACAAAAACCGGATAGTTCACTGATCCGAACTACGTTCGTAATAATCTCTCTTTATAGTGTGATGATGCAAATATAAAACAAATGAGTATAAATTACATTCAACGAGTGCACAAATTTTAATTATTAATACTTTAATAAACTATTTCTCTTTAGCTAAATATGACATGGACATAAGTTGAGATACAATTGAGTTCAAACGGGATATCTGTGTCATCAAAAAAAAAAACATCCAAATATTTACCAATAAAATATTTATAAAATTTTAATAAAATTTATGATAATTATGAGATTGGAGGGAGCTGTCATTGATGAGTGAAGTACAACCTCCAACATTACCTCAAAATATTATTTAAAGAATAAAATTTCTTTCAACTTGGATGTGGTTTTAAGATTCTAGTAAGTGGAAATAAAAATTATATTTGGAAGAGAAAATAGGGGTGTTGGAGAATATGCTTGGATGTTGAATGTTAAAGGGCGTTGATATTGATAAAGTGTGGGAAAAGTTGATAGAGATAAAGTTGTTGGTAAAGGACAATGTCATATATTAAGTTGATACTCATTGGTCAATGTTGTATTGTAGAGGAAGACACTGTATAATTTTTAATCTAAATTTATTCGGTGGATGATGCTCAATCATATTTTATGTGTCTACTTGTGAGCTGAGGCTCTATAGGTGGAGATGATGAAGGAAAAGAGAAAGAGGGAAAGAAAGAGTAAGAGAGTAGAAGAAGGATTCTAATAAAATCTCTATTATCTAAGTAAAAAAAATATAAGGATAAGAGGAGCGAAGGCTCTATCATATAGAGTTCAAGCTAAAATAAAGGAAAAGCTAGCACAATATCTTTCTATGAATCTTTCTCTATTTTTGTGTGTTTTGTCTCATTTTCTTGGAATGCATCAGTGTTTCTCTCGATGTTCCTTTTTTTTTGTATCCCCCTCCCAATATTATATGGCTTCGAGAGTTACAATAGAATATGTATGAAGTATAAGACTTGTACTATTAGTCTTTGATATAGATTGGCCAGCTGTGCCGACTTGTGTGACGATCTGGTGAGATATGATACAGGTAGGATGAACCCGTGGAAGTTTGGAGTTTGAGTCAGCATTGAGTAGAAGGCCAATCAGAGGTCACCCCGCTGGAGCTAGAAGAGGTGAGTTAGGACTTTTATGCAGATCTCTTAGCTTGGTGATGTTATGATTAAGAAGGATGTCTTATGGATGGGATGTGTGTCTTTAGCTTGATTTTTGATAGGTCTCACATAAAAGACTTAACTTTAGCTTAGGGTTTAGGGTCACTCCTACCAGGGAGGGTGACTTCTTGAAGGACGTGGCTAGAGATGGCCCTCCGTGCTACATGATAAACTCCTTAACTCCTGAATGAGCCTTGGAATGGACTATCTTGAAAGAAGAGATAATTCCCCTTTCGCATGATCTGAATGGAATCTTTAGCATACTTGCGAGAGGATACCTACACAATAAGTCATGGGTGTACATATAGGATCAATAAGTACAAGGTGAATCATCAAAGTGTCGTAAAGTATGACGATGGTAAATAATAAGGAAATAAACAAATCAATTTAATGTGGCTACAAATTGTTAAATTCCAAAAGAGTATTGATGAAAATTTGTATTCCCAAAGAAGCACACATTAATTATCATCACATCATTAATTATAACACAAATATAAAGTATTGATAAATAAAGGATGCATTAAGTGTCTGTAAATATTAAAATGTGACTTTAATATAATATTTAATGTCAAGGGAAATTTTTTTTCAAAATTTAATAAATTCTTCTCTAGAAAATGAATACAAAACCAAAATTTTCATACTTCATATCTAGAATACAAATATAAGGTAATGCAAACTAAGATATCTCAAGCATCATTGAGAATTATCTCAATATTTTTCTTACATATTAATATAGAATGAATGTTGCTCAATTTTAAAATCATACAAAGGTCTAATACTCATAATTGAGGAAATGTCAAACATATATTAATTGAAAAAACTACACATTTTGAAAAAAAAAAAAACATAATTGTGTTATGAATTATCATGATGGTGTGTTGGTCGGCATGAAGAAGATCTTCTTCCTCAACATTCAATTTCTTTGTATTCTTTAGAATTTACTTGGAGAATATAACTTGATCTCCTTTGACCCATTATTATCTTTATCATCATTGATTGTTCAATAATTCTTGGCATAATCCTAAAAATGCAGTGTATATAAACAAATATGTTAAATTTATTTATCATTTTTTGAAATATAACCAAGATGTTGGAGCCCAAAAATGCCTTGAAGGAAATGTATTTGAGTCTTGTTATAGTCTATATACCCAATTTTGAAGTTCATCCCTTAATTTATTCTAATAATCTAGTTGTACATGATCAATTGACCAAATCTTCTCTTGAATGTTAAGCAACTTGCATTAGTGATCATCAAATCTCATATTCGTAGTATAAATTTTATTAACTTATTCATATATCTTATTATTCAAATAAGAAGGATAATTGTTTGCAATGTACATGCTTAGCCTTGTATTATATATTTCTTAATAACTTCAGATAATTCATTTATGTGGATTCTTAGCATCTTCTTGAAATTTAAGAAAAAGGGACAAGATCGAAGAAGAAGATCTATGATCTTCTAGCTTACTAATCAGCCTAACATATTCAAATTTAGTATGCAAGCCCCCCTCATAGACAACCATACATGTATAAATAATGTTGTCTTAATGGTGATTCAAATGATCAATACTACAAATGATGTTATGCATCATCGAATCTATAGTAGAAGTAGCTAACTCTCATTTTAGGTTATTATGAACCTAATCATTCTCACATGAATAGTCATGGATTATTATAATTAAGGATTTGAATCACAGTATTTTCATTTATTGAGCTTTATTATTTATTTTGTAAGGAATATTTTTTAATATATTTTTGAAGTAATTTAGTGTGTAGTATTAATCGATCAAAGACACATTACTAGGCCAAATAATTTAATACATGCTTATAGGTTTGGGTCCAACATGTTCCTAAAGTCATTTAGGATCCATTGAAATGGAAGTTGGAGTTTGATATGGTTAGGTTATTTTGAATTTTGGGGAAAAGACTAAAATCCCTTTAAAGGGTATTTTGGTCATTTTGACCCTTGGTTAATTCTGGGTCAAATTGGATTGGAAAAAGTGTAGATTATTGATCAGTAGGTCCTAATGGAGGACATAGGTATGGTTGGAAGGTTTGGAAAGTGTCCCAATGCCAAAATCCATTGGATGGAAAGTCCAGTGGCATATGTCATTAATAACTAAAGGTTTTGCAACCTTTGGAGATTAACCTGGTTTATGGGGTTAAAGGACTACAAATGAGCTCAAGTTTGGAATGTTGACACTAGAGACATGTCATATGAATATGTATTTGATAGAATCTGAATTAGGGGCCAATTAATAGGGTTTCAAGGTGATAGAAAAATAACCTAGAAGGAGTTTAAGGAACTGAGTCCTTAACCCAAAGATTTGGTTCATAATGTTGGGTCTTAATTGGATTCAGAAGTTGAAGGGCTAGACTTGACTCATCCACATCAATGGAGGTCAATTAGATGATTGGGATTGATTGGATGTAATTTTGAAGCAAGATGAATGTTGATTTGTAGTTGAACTAGGGATTGAATTGGAGGGTGAAGTTAAATTTGATAGGGATTAAATTGGGTCTCAACTAGGATCTAAATTATTAGGAAGTGGACACTTTCTAATCATTGGGTCACTAGGAAGAAACCCAAGTGGGTCTTAGTGCCCTCATACAAAAATGAGGTCAACAAATGGACCCCTAATATATGTTGTAGAATGAAGTTCTAGTGCATATATTGACGTTGACCGAATGGAAGGATGTAATTTTGATTTTGATTTTAAGGAAAGGGAGGGACAAACCTTAGGGAAACAAGGTTGAGTGGACACCAGGGTGGTGCCACAAAGGGCATTATCCACCACTAAAAGGTGATCATATGGTGAGGTCAAAATATGCCCAACATAGAGGATCAGGTAGAATGACCATGTTATGGGGTCGAAATATGCCCAACACAGAGGGTTAAATGATCATATGATGGGGTCAAGATATGATCATCATAAAGGATCAGGTTGAATGGTCTTGTGTTGGGGTCTAAATATGCCCAACACAAAGGACCGAGTTGAATGACCTTATGGTAGGGTCGAAATATGCCCAACACAGAGGGTCGAATAGTCATATGATGGGGTCAAGATATGCCCATCACAGAGGATCGGTTGATCATATGATGGGGTCGAGATATGCCCATCACAGAGGATCGGATTGAATGACCTTGTGGTGGTGTCAAAACATGCCCAACATAGAGGACCGGGTGATCGTATGATGGGGTTGAGACATGCCCATCATAAAGGATCAAATGATCATATGATGGGGTTGATATATGCCCATAATACAGAATTAGGTTAAATGGTTTTATGGTGGGGTCAAAACATGCCCAACATAGAGGGCCGGGTTGAATGACCTTGTGCTGGGGTCAAAATATGCCCAACATAGAGGGTTGAATGATCATATGATGGGGTAAAGATATGCCCATTATAGAGGATCGGGTTGAATGGCCTTGTGGTGAGGTTGAAATATGCCCAACATAAAGGACCGGGTAAGATAGATAGATGATTCTGATCTTTCCCCTTCTTTTTTTTGAGATGCTTGGATAGTAGAAACATGATTTACCAAAGTTAATCCAAAACACCAGAGCTTTTTATTAATTAAAAATCTGAGCTACATCAAGTGTAATATTTCTTAAGGAAATGCCCATTGACAGGTAATATTGGGTGATTTCCTTTACAATTGACTAGCTGATATGAGCCTCCTTCATCGATAGTTTTTACAATGAAGGATCATTCCCAAGTTGGTTCAAACTTCCCACCAATCTTTCATAGGGCTAAGATAGGCCTTCGAAGAACCAAGACCAAGTATCCTACTTGGAAGGTTCTAGGTCACACTAACTTATCATGATCTTAAACCATTCCAACCTTATAAAACTCTTGACTATGCTGAGCTTGGAGATGATGCTCTTCAAGGCCTTCAAGCTTTTCTAGCTTGCGTTTTACATTTTACTCGGTCATGATTTGATTTTGGAATGCAAAAACTAAAGCAAGAAAATGCTTAACAATTGAAGGATATCAGATTTCAGTAGGAAGAAGTCTTCGGCTAAGGTAATAAAGAGCATTATATTTCCCTTCATCATTGACTTGAGCTAATAGGGCTGCTAAAGACTCATCTAGGGCTGAAGTGTAGAGTATCAAAGTTTCCCTATAATAGGGGTTGCTAAAATTAGCGGATTAGAAAGATATTGCTTGATTTCATCAAAGGTATTCTAACACTTCTCGTCCCATATAAATTTAGCATACTTTTTAGCTAGGACGGAGAAGGGTTGACATCTTCTGGAAAGGTTGAAGATAAACCTTCTTATATATGCCAACCTACCTTAAAGAGACCTCAACTGGGTAAGGCTTCTAGGAGGTGGCATATCTAAGATGGCTTCAATTTTGGCGGGATCAATCTTGATTCTAAGGTTTCTTACTACAAATCCTAAGAATTTTTCTGAAGTGATGCCGAATGCACACTTTAAAGGATTCATTTTTAAGTCGTTGCGATGCAACTGCTTGAAAATGACTCTTAAGTCATATAAATGAGCCTCTTTAACTTTTCTCTTAACAACTAAATCGTCGATATAGTCCTCGACTTTATTGTGGTTTTAGTCATCAAAGATATGGGTCATAGCCCACTGGCAGGCTGCACTGGTATTTTTGAGGCCAAAGTGCATCACCCTATAGCAAAAGAATCCTATAGGAGTCATGAATGCAGTGTTTCTCTCATCTTTCGGGGCCATCCTAATTTGAATGTAATCGGATGAGCCATGTATAAATGAGTAAACAACATGCAAGGAGGCTATGTCCACTATGATATTAAGTATGTGAAAAGGAAATTCATCCTTGGGATACACCTTATTCAAATTCCTATAGTCGACACAAATCCAAATTTGACCGTTCTTCTTTCAATTGGGATGACGTTGGCCACCCAAGAGGGATATTATTCCTCTTGAATAAACTTAGCCTCGAAAAATTTCTTAACTTAAAAAATGACTTGGTGCTTGATCTCTAAGCTCATGTGCGGAGGAACTTGTTTAATAGGAATGACATCATATTAAATTCCAAGTTTATAGACTACTACGTCGGTGGATAGGCCTGATATTTTGTCATATATTCAGGCAATGCAATTCCTAAACTTGGATAGAAACTAAATTAAATCTTGAGACTCATCCTCACTCAATAGGGTACTAATGAATGTGGGGCAAGGATCATCATCAGCTCCCAGGTTGATTTCTCTTAACTCTTCGACTATCGATTTAATCTCTTCCTAATATTCAGAGGGTACATCCCGAACTTAAAGTTCATCGGGATTATCTAAAGTCTCCAAACAAAGTTCATCGAGGGGACCGACGACATCAGTAGGGACATTATGAGATTTAAGGTGGTCAGTTATCATTAAATAATATTCATCATCATAAAAAAAACTAATGGTACCAAAGCTGATAACACTTGTCAGATTTTTCTTAATTTTTCTTTGCTAAATATTTTCATGGTATCTAGTTTGATCCTTAGTCCATCGATACGGTACAAGACCTTTAGAAAAAGAATTCTATACACAAATAGGAAAGTAGATGAAAGCTAATTCCATTAACTCATTAAAATCTACCTCCTCGAGGGTTACATCACTTTCTTCCCTTGAGGAGGAGCCAGGGAAATTTTTTTGGACTTTTCTCACTTCACCACTTAGGTTAGGGGCCTCTTTAATCTATAAAACTATAATCCTACCAGCTAATAATGGGGTTAAGGTTAGGGCTCAATCCTCCTACTTAGCTTTTCATACATTATTAATTTAAGCTTATCACTTTTAACCTTCAGAATATCAACCTCATGGTCGCTGTCCTGATCTAAAGTGAGATCAAACTTTGGAGGAGTATTTATAGTTTAGCAATTGAAAGGAATCATAATACCCCATCTTTCTGACTCCTCATCAAAATTTAATTACGGATTAATGTATTTGGGGGTTATTCTTCTTTCAATGGAAGCACGACCTCGACCATGTGCCCTTAAAGCCATCCTCCCACCTCTTTGAGGTAACATGATTGGAGGCCTTAGGACAACGATATCGAGATCATCTTCACTACCTGATTATATCTTTTCTTAATCTTTTTCCTTTTCTTTTTCTTTTGATTCTTGACTTTGGTTGGATCTTTGTCCACCCATTTTCTCATCAATGTTGATCTCAACTTTATAATGAGACAAGGACCCTTTTGGTAAAAAATTTCCAACATACTCTTAGATCCCAATTTCTTGAATTAAGAATGGTTGCAAATCACGATTAATCATGTGTTCAATACCATCTCATTGGTACTTAATGCATTGATGTAGGGTAGAGGGGACAATTTTATAGTCATGAATCCAAGGCTTACCTAGAAGTGCATTAAAGGATATGAACCTAAAGATTTCTCACCCTTTTCGTTGAACACATGAAGCACCAACTTGTCGGTTGAGAGCTTGTTATATCAATTCTAAGATATATGAGAGTCTTTATGTTCATCATGTAGACTGATGCTCCCGGATCAATGAGGACTCTTGATTACTTGTAATTGCCCACATCTATGATAATATAAATTGGGTGATTGTGATCGGTAGTTCCCAGAAGTAAATATTCATCTAAAAAATGTCACCCCAAGGATTTCCATTAAGTAGAGTGCCTCCTCTTTTGAAGTTGAAGACAACTTAGCTAGGAAAAATCTTGAGGTTGAGAAATGCCTTGATTAAGGATTCTCTCATTTCTTTGAAGAGAAGAAAGGCGTCGTAGATGCTTAGTTTGGCCAGCAAATTTCTAAGATGGGCTAGAACATTATAGTCAACCTTAGGAACAATAGAATCAAAACCTGATGAGATTAAAGGAAAATTATATTATTGAGGAAGATTTAAAATTGGATCTTCAGAGATAGCTTGCTTGCCCTTATCCTGAGGGGAAAGCCTAGGGGGTAAGACCTTACCACCACGAAGTTGCACCTACTCAATATCTTTGGGAGAGAAAATATCATCCCTTTGGCCTAAGGTAGTGTCTAAACTCACTATAGGCATTTGATTATCATTTCCTAAGAGGGAGTCAGAATTTGAGAGGTCTATCACGATACAACTTCCTTGGAAATTAATCTGAGGGAAATCACTTTCTGATAAGGCTTCAAATTCGACTTCTCCTTGAAGGATTAATTCAGGAAGATTAGATTTTTTAAATATTCATATTGATCTCAATAAAGTTTTGACTTGGAGGGGAAGAATTATCAAGTTATATTTTTGTCTCATGGTTAATCATCAAAATAGGAGTAGAAGGATGCTTTTTATTAATTTTGTGACCCTTTGCCTAATGGGGCAAATTAAAAGTCAGATAACAAGAGAGGAGAAAGGGGTTTTACACCACCATCCGCCACTCGGATACATCTCTCATCTACATACTTCTTTCCACAAAAATATATCTTTTTCCTTTTTCATAAAATAGAATAGTTCCTACGACTACTAGAGAGGGAAGCAGCTCAACATCCTCCTGCGAACCATCCAGGTCAACCTCCCAAAATTTGGCCTTGGGCTATCATGGTAAGCTATTGAGAAAGATGAAAAGATTTATTAATAAACTTTTTAAATGCTCAAGATAAAGTAATTTCCCAACCATCTTCAATGGATAAAGAAGCTAGCATTAGGAGTGTAACTTGAGATAGTTTTGACTGAGGCTTGTTTTGAATCTACCAGATATTCTTTAGGGATGATAATGTTACCTTGCATGAAGTTCTTCTTTACCTAATCTTTAAAAATAATGTAGTCTTCAATTAGATGACCTAATATGCGGTGATAAGGATAGTACTTGGGATCATCTTTCTTATCTACCTATTCTGGCCTTCTAACTTTAGGCAACTAAAAATCTGGATTTTCTTATGACTCCTAAAGATCTTCCTTATTGATTCTCTCTTAAAGGGGAATGGTCTAGCTAACCTCTCTTTAATATAGGTCGAGTAAGGCTCCTTAGGAGGCTGGGGGGTAATATAAAATGGATGTTTTTGAATCTGTGGTGACGGTGGAACACTAGGCTGGCTGACAATTGATTGTTTCCCCTTATCAACCGCTGAAACTATAACTTTTTTCTCAAAAGACTTCACTGGCTTAGGACCCTTCTTTTCATCAGACTGATATCGTAAGAATGAAATCTTAGGAGCCTCTTCATACATATTACTAGCCTTGTTTAGAAGTTCTCAAAAGTTTTAATTATAAAACCCTTTAGTAGAAAAAAAAATCTGCCCATGGGTATTCTTCAGAAGAATCTCCACTGCATGTTGCTCTTGTAATTAGGGTTCATACTTCATTGAAAGGTTTCTCCATCAGGATGTATTCATCTAGAGACTCCCACAGCTTTTGCTTTTAACGACTAGATCGCCCACTGTATTATGTTGCTGCACTCTAGAAATCCTCTTTAAGAATAGATTTTCTAGTTCATTAAAGGCTCTCACTGAACCATTGGGCAGATTGACATACCATTAAAAAGTAATGCTAGAGAGACTACTGATAAATTGGGGAAATAGTAAAGCATCTAACACTCTTGCATTGTAACAACTTGCTTAGAAGTGGGCCAGATGTTGTATTGGGTTTTCAATACTGGTGAAAATCTTAAAAGATGGTGGCAAAAAGCCCTTAGGATAAAGAACCAAATCATATTCCTCAGGATAGGGTCTACCTTTTGGAATAGATGTAGTTCCTTATGAATGGGTTAAAGCCTCCCTTACCCGATCCTCAATGAGTTGTTTGAGATCTTTTTTTGCTAGTGTTGGGGGAATGGAAGAAATTATTTGTTGGCTCATTAGTACTGGAAAAATTGATTGTTGGATAGGGGGAGCTGTCAAAACTGACTCAGGAATTTTTTGGTAGGGTTCTGCTTTTTTGACTTGGTCAGCAACTAACTGGGAGGTAGACGGTTGTAACTTAAGGGAAGTTTGTTATGATTTATCTATCTATGCATGTATTTCCTTAACCTATTACAACATCTTTGTCACTTGTACTTCCAGGTTCTTTATGTGCTCATCTTACCTAATTCTCACTCTCTCATCAAAATCTGAATCAATTGCACCTGAACCTCCTCCATACCAAATTGGCGTTTACTTGGTTCTGTTTCCATAGTAGATCCATGGGTCTCAACCATACAGATGCTACTAGTAAATTCATACTCTTCCTTTAACAAAAATCATCTAACTCCGGGTTAAAAGTTGATATTCCTTCATTCTTTTGTAAAATGTCCATTATCTTTTAAACTACCTCATTGATTAGTCTGTTTCCTATTGATTCAGGATCAATGGATAAGTTCCCCTTATATTACAACATATAAAAAAGTTCATCTTATTGTAATCTAGAAATGATGGCCTGTAGTCTAGGATCATCATCCATCTAGGGTTCTAAAACTAACTTATCTGTCATCTCTTGGTCTAAGTCTATCCCCTCCCCTCGATTATTCTGGGACTAGTAGTCAGAAGGGTGTCATTCTCTACTAGGTAAGAGAGATATACCTCAGGAGGTGATGCAGGAGCTTGGAGGGTAATAACTCCTACATCGAGTAAGGCAAAGTCCTCATACCATTGAGTAAGGAGCCCAGGAATGACATATGGACTTTAAGAAAAACTATTTGGGACATCAGTGGGGTGAGTAAATAGAACATCAACTGGACTAGCAATGGAAACACTATTAATTGTGATAGCTGGGACATTAGTACGAGAATCAACTGAACTGGCTGGGAATAAAGGAACATTGACTGGAATTTATGTAAACTTGATAGAGAACCTGGGTGTTTTGGACAATGGTGAAGGAACTAAGAGTTCATTAGGGATATTAAGCCCTTATAAATTAGTCCCAAGGCTAACCAAGAGGGGGGGGAGGTGAATTGGTATTTTAAAAACTTTTCAAACAAATCACAAACTAAAACCAAAATACAGTCCACCACAAAAAATAATGAGTGCGAAAATTAAATGCGTGAGTTAAAACAAAGAAAGAACATACTAGATTTATAGTGGTTCGGTCAAACCTTGACCTACGTCCACTCCTCGGAGGCACCCTCCGATTATTACACTAACTTAGTGTCTCTTCTTTAGCCCCCACAGCTAGGCGGAGAAGCCCTTACAAAAAATCCTTTCCACCAACCCCGGTGTGGTAGAAAACCTATTCCTTTTGCTGCCTCCTGAAGTGGATAGAGAACCCAACTCCTTTTGCTTCCTCCTGAAGCAGGCAGAAAACCTCGATCAATTACTGAAGAAGACCTCCCTTGAGCCTCCATGAATGAGGAACGACGATCAGAGAAGTTGCCTTGGAACCTTGCTTGAAGCAACCCTTATGAAACCCCTCACAAGCTCCCCCTCAAAAGTTCCTCCCTCTCTCACCCTCTCTCTCCCTCTCCTCTAGGCTCTCTCAGGTCAAGACAGTAGCAAAGGATGCTTGGACTTGAGAAAACACGAGTCCTTTAAATAGATTTTCAAGAATCGACTTTATCGTCCAGGATGATATCATCCTGTATGATCAGTACAAATTAAGCTCAATCAGCCCAAATGACTTAGAACGAATAGAAGATTTTTGTTCATATCATCCAGTATGATATTATATAGTCCTATATGATTAGATTAAATTGAGGAATATCGTCTAAACCATCGCTCTGAATGGGAGTCTGGATGAAAATAAAATGACTTGATCGTCTAGGCCGATCTATTGATCGTCCTGGCTGATTAGTTCAAAATCTACCCAAATTATCCAGAACATCACTCTGAATAGGTGTTGGTCATCTAGGAGAAATCAAGGTTTTTAAATTGATCATCCTAGATGATATGATCGTATCAATCAATCTTAAGTACTTTCTTTAATCTACAGATCAATTTATACATCATTATGCTGCACATCCAGGCAGATGTCCTGGATGATAATTAAAAAATAATGCTTTCTAAATTGATTTGGCGACTGATTTTTTCTGATTTGAGCCTATCATCCAGGACGATACAAAAATTGTCCAAGATGATATGTTTAATAATGGCTGCCTTAACTAGGATGCCCTAATTAGGGTTTCTATTTTTAACTGATTGGCTAGGAAAATTTTGGGATCGTCCTAGACGATATGGGAAAAATAAAAAAACTCTAAGTCAGATAGAAAAATTCACTCAAGTATATATGTGCAGGGTTACTTATCATCAGGCACCATAAAGATTACAATTGACTCAAGAATGGGAAATAATATATTACAAACTAACTCAGACCTAATTTACCAAAACTTGAGCTGGTTCAAATTGCGGTCTTGATCTTGTGGACCTGAAATGTTAGTAGGTAAGGCAGTCATAGTAAAATAGAAGTTTTTGCAATCATCAAAATTCTATTTTTGAAATAGATACGCAACAATCTCCCCCTTTTTGATGATGGCAAACAAACAACAAATAATTCTAAGTAGTTAAGACAACAGTGTACTAGAAACAGTGCAAATATAGAGAACATTCAAATTTTAGAATAGAATAGTATAAGTACAAACATATTACTCCTCTTTTTGACATCTCAAAAAGGAGGAGGCAAATAAAAATAATGCAGAAACTAAACAACAGAAGAAAAACAGAAACAAATCAACCAAAAAATAGAAACAAACTACAACAAAAAAAAAAACTAGTAAAATGATGGGTCCTGATCATCTGAAGGAGGAGGTGGTGGTGGTATAGGCTGCTGAAAGTAGCTAGTTAGAGTGGCAAATTGTGATCCAAACCAGGCCATGTCCTGATCGTGCTGCTGCTGCTGGTGTGCGACGTAGGCATCAAAATGGGCTACGTCCTTAGCATGTTGCTGCTCCTGTACAGCAACGTAAGTGTCGAATCGGGCCTCCCACTGGTCAAAGCGCTCCACCAACTGGTCCAGCTGAGAGTGCTGGAAGAGTGGAACATGTGCATGAACAGGAGCGGAAGCCTCCTCCTCTTTGGCCACCTGAGGTTCCTCGTCCCCTGGGTGGAGATGAGTACTATGAAGAACATTGAAAGAGTTGTTGGAGTAGAAGGCAGGCTAGAAATTTGGAGGAGCAGGATATTGGAGGTTATATTTAGATTCTAAGACATAAGCGATGATATGTCCTAGAGCTAGGTTTGGCTTTCTCCTATGACCTGGATTGCGAATTATGGTCAGGTGTTTGATGTAGTGAAAAATTAGGTCGGTTGCATTAAATTGTCGATGGGCTAAAATATAAAAGATGGTGATCGAAAGAAGAGGAGTAATATGGACGCGATAACTAGCTTTTGGAATTATGGATGTGCGAAGGACATGTTGGACAGTCCTAGCATCTTTGAGTAAATAGCTAGTGTCTCCAACATGAAAGTAGGCATTAGTGTTTTGAAGAAAGTGATTGGCCAAAGCCCAGCTATAATCAGGATCAGAGTAGAGAGTGTGAAGCTTATCTCCTGTGGTGGAGAGTTGTAAAAATTCTGCATAATATTGGTATGTGATCTCGACAGGGCATCGATTCATATATGAGCCAAGAGAAGTGAATGTAGAATTTATTCTGAGTCTCACAAAAAAATCAAACAAAAGCTCAGAATTGAAAGGGATTGCGAGCATTAGAATAAAACAGAGAGAGGTGTGAGTGAAAAGGTTGAGTACTGGATAAGAGAGATGGTTTAGATTGATTGGCCGAGACATAGTGATACTTGCTATTTCATAGCGATGATAGGCGGCTTGATCATTCTCCTCCATCAAGCGAGGGTCCAAGGTGGCCCTCGAGGAACTTCCTGAAACTTGGCGAGAGCGCTTCCCTCCTACCATGATCACTAGAAAGCAAGAAAATATGAAGTAGGAACCTAGAAGAGGAAGAAAGTGTGAGAAAAAATGGCTGGAGGGCTTTGAATATAAAGAACAGGCCGGATCGTCCAGGAAGATCACAGGATCATCCTAGAAAATCTGGTGCAATAATTGTGGCTAGACGATTGGTCAAAAAGACAGTCATATCGTCCGAGATGATTAGACACAAGCGATCGTCCCGAGGAGACAATCAGAACGATCGTTGAAAAAACAGATCGTCCAGGACAATGAGGTGGATCGTCCAGGATGATGATCAATAATGGATCGTACCGGTCGAATTTAAAATGATTAAATGCACTGCCACATGTATCATCCAGGATGAATAGGTGGATCATCCGGGACGATTCTCTAATAATGGATCGTACTGACCGAATTTAAGGCTTATTAAGCGTATGTCCATGTGTATCGTCCAAGATGAACAGTGGATCGTACGGGACAATTACCATTACAGACAACATCATCCAAGATGTAAAAGGGTAGTCCAGGACGATCACAGAGGATTGAATCATATATCGATCAGATTGTCCATGATGAGAATGAATCGTCCAGGACGATGAAGAGCAGAAGTTTCAGAACATTCAGCAGATGGGTTTTTTAAAGAGAAATGAACCGATCGTCCAGGATGATATGAATATCATCTGGGTTGATATGATAAAAAGTGGAAAATAGAGGATGGATGGAGATGATTAGACTAAGCTTAAAAATATTAAAATCAAGTAAAAATGATAGAAAGAAGATACAAAAAAGACATAAAAACGAACAAAAACAAAGATTTTTTTTTTATTTTTTTTAAAGGGTATGAACATAATAAAATTTCCATGTGATTGAATTTAGGGACTTGTAAGACCAATGTGTTAACATCGATGAAATAAAAAAAATGGTAGAATATCCGATCCTGCTAATCCTTGCTCAGACTTCTATTAGGGCAAAATAATCTTTTGAAAATAAGAGACCTAACTCAGAGCAAACCAATTGGAAAAGAAAAAAAGATCCGTTCAAAACTCGATTCCATAAAAAATACCTTATTGAATAATATACAAAAGTGATTTATCATAATCATGAAATTTGAATCAAGCTATTAAAAATACCAAGTGACACACGAATTCTTTTAAGATTTAAGAGTTTTTGAAAGAGAGGGAAGCTTTTCCTTTTGTGGGCTCATTTTATGCCTATTGTCAATTTGATTGGCACACTTTGCGCTTCTTTTGATATTTGATACACAGTGTATTTTTAAATTTTAGGCGATTATTGCGCATCTTTTGTTTTGGCGTCATTGATCTTTTTTTTTAAGCTAGATCTCTTTTCAAAACTCTTAAATATTCTCAGTTGTGAGTATATCTTCTAGTTTTTAGAGAAGAAAATCTCATTCTCTAATAAAGGGAAGAGTAAACCACAAAATAGAATCAAATTCATATGATAAATGCAATAGTAAGATTTCAAAGAACTTGAAAGTAATATAAAGACTTTTGAATATTATATATATGAGGTAGATTACTGTAGCAAGATAGAAAAGATCTTAATTGCAAAGTCCAGTTATTTATTTGAGATAGATTTTTATTTAGAAAAAAAAAATTACACCACTGAAAGAGGTTAGAGGGAGGGAAACAATCAACGGTGTTTCTCCCTTTAACTGATTTAGGGATGTTTAGACATTAATTATTCAAATTCCAAAAACTAAAAACCAAGACAAAATATCATTTCAAAACAAAACATTAGAGATGAAATAACTAGAAAATCAATAAGCATAAAAAAGGAAAGCAACAATAATCAATAAAGTAGTAAACAAGAAATCTAGATTTTATTAAGCAACAAGTTTAAGTAATTATGAGTCACGAGCCTCTGCTATCCAGGTATTATATGCTCTCACGAGGCCTTTTATGAGAGCAAGCCTGCAAAATTATCAAATGTCTGATTTAGGAACCCAAACATATTTGGGTCCCTTCTTATGAATAGAAGAATGTAATGCATGTGTGTTATACTGTGAATCATGCAATTTGGGTCTCCACACCCAATGTGTACTACGGTGATTGGTGAAAGTGTGTGAGATGTTTCCTAACATACCACATGAAAAATTTCTAACACCAAGAAAAGGATTTCTTAATCTATTCAGGTGGTGGTGCTTCCTTTTAAAGTTATGAAATGCATGCACTGGAGGTTTGGTTTTTTCATGCATTTTTAAATTTTCTAATCTTTTGCATTCATTTTCTAAATTAGCATTAGATAATTTTAGGGAATTATGTTCATCGGATAATTCAGTATGCTTTTTGTTTAATGCATCAAATTCATCAAGTAAAGCCATGTGATTGCTATCAATTTGGGAGTTATCTTTTAAAAGAATTTCATGCTCTTTTTGCAAATTTGAAAATTCCAATTTTAGACTAGCAAGTGATTCTTTTAGATTCCTATATGATGCATATATTTTTACATAAATTTTAACTAATTGATTATAGGTTGGCTCACATACTTCTTCTTGATCAGATTGTTCGTGTTGATTATCAGCCATTAAATACTTGAATGATCCTTAAGTGTAGGACAATCAGCTTTGACATGCCCAAGCTTCCTGCATTCAAAACAAACAATATCAGAAAAACCTTTAAAATTTTTGCCATCCTTTTACCTTTTTTCCAATTTTGATGATGCTTGTGGCATTTCCTTAGAAAGTTTTTGAACTGCCTAGTGATGAAGGCAACTTCATTGCTTTCAGGCCCGGAAGAATTTATATTTATTTCATAGGCCTTTAGTGCTATAGTTTTCTCCTTCTTTTTCTCACCTTCATCCAGATTTCTTTGATTCACTCCTTGCTCGTAAGAAATGAGTGATCCAAGTAAGTTATCAATCAAATAAGTATTCAGATCTTTGGATTCAATAATTACAGTAATCATAGCATCAAAGGAAGAAGGCAAACATCTCAAAATTTTATAAACCTTTTCAAAATTTGTGAGTTGTCTTCCTAAAGCATGCAATGATATTACAATTTGAGTAAATCTTGTATACATATGAGAAATTGATTCATGATATTTCATACAAAAAAATTTGTAATCATGCAAAAGAATATTCAAAATAAGATTGCTTAACTTCATTAGTTCCTTCATAAGTAATACACAATTTATCCCAAATTTATTTACCAGTTATGCAAGTTGAAACGTGCATGTAATCTTTAGAATTTAAAGCACAGAAAAAAATAATTCAAACATTTGCATTAAGTTGTGCTAAATCCTTATCATCGAGAGTCCATTCAATAAAAGGAAGTGAAACAGTAACGCCATTAAGTTTACCAGTTGGAGGTGTATAACCATCCTTAACAAGCATCCACATGCGATAATCAATCTATTGTAAAAACATAGACATACAAGTTTTCCAAAAATCAAATATAATATTATCAAACAAAGGTGGTCGGGTAATGGAATATCCTTCCGTAGTATTACGATTACCAAAATTAGCCATAGATTGAAATTCAAAAGCTTTAAAAAACTTATTTTTATGAATCTTGCTCTGACACCACTTGAGAGTTCGTTAGGGATGTTAAGCCCTTATGAACTTGTCCCGAGGCTAACCAAAGGGGGGGATGAATTGATATTTTAAAAACTTTTCAAACAAATCATGAACTAAAACCAAAACATAATCCACCACCAAAAAATAACGAGTGCGAAAATTAAATGCGTGAGTAAAAATAAAGAAAAAACACACCGGATTTATAGTGGTTCGATCAAACCTTGACCTATCTCCACTACTCAGAGGCACCCTCAAAGTATTACACTAACTTAGTGTCTATCTTTTATCCCCCAGCTTGGAGGAGAAGCCCTTACAAAAACTCCTTTCCACCAACCCTGATGCGACAGAGAACTGACTCCTTTTGCTTCCTCCTGAAGCAGGAAGAAAACCTTGATCAAATGCTGAATAAGACCTCCCTTGAGCCTACAAGAATGAGTAATGACAATCGAAGAAGATACCTTGGAACCTTGCTTGAAGCAACCCTTGTGAAACCCCTCACAAGTTCCTCCCTCACCTTTAGGCTCTCCGAGGTCAAGACAGCAACAAAGGATACTTGGACTTGAGAAAACACGAGTCCTTTAAATAGATTTTCAAGAATCAACTTTATCATCCATGACGATATTCCTATCATATTGTACGATCAGTACAAATTAAGCTCAATCAGCTCGGACGACTTAGGACGATTAGAAGATTTTTGTTCATATCATCCAGGATGATATTATATCATCCTATACGATTAGTTCAAATAGAGGAATATCATCTAGACCATCGCTCTGAATGGGAGCCTGGATGAAAATAAAATGACTTGATCATCTAGGCCGATCTATTGATCGTTCTGGCCGATTAGTTCATAATCTGCCAAAATTGTCCAGAACATCACTCTGAATAGGTTTTGGTCGTTCAAGATTAATCAAGATTTTTGAACTGATCGTCCTAGCCAATCCTGCGATCGTCTAGGATGATATGATCGTATCAATTAACCTCAATTACTATCCTTAATTTTTAGATCAATTTAGCCATAATTTTGCTGCATCGTCCAGGCCGATGTCATGGATGATAATTAAAAAATAAAGCCTCCTAAATTGATCTAGCGGTTGATTCTTTCTGATTTGAACCTATCGTCCAGGAAGATACAAAAATCATCCAGGTGATGGCTGCCTTAACCAAGATGCCCTAATTAGGGTTTTTGTTTTTGACCGATCAGCCTGGACGATTTTGGGATCATGTTGAACAATGTTGGAAAAAATAAAAAAACTCCAAGTCAGATAGAAAAATTCATTCAAGTGTGTGTGTGCAGGGTTACTTAGCATCAGGCACCATGAATATTACAATTGACTCAAGAAAGAAAAAAAATATATTACAAACTGATGTTAAGATAGTTGCTATTTGCATGCTTTATATTTTTACAACTTATATAGTTTTGATGATTCCAAATATTATTGTTCAAATGTGTAGTTATCTCCTAACAATTTTATAAGATTTATATTTGCTCTTGTGTGTACTAACATTTCAGAAAAATCGAACTCCAGACTACGAAGACTTCAAATCAAATTCAGCATGAGATACTTTGTGAATTTGAAGCTTGTACTTTTCTTTGAAATAAAACTGAAAGGGAGTGATTGTAATTTGAGTGAATAAAAACATACACACACACATATGGAGATCATATAAAATTTATACTGATCGTACGGGACGATATCAGTTCGTACAGGACGATCAGACAGTTATCTCCTATTGAGCACATGGAACGAATAGGAACTGGCTTGAAAAATTTTTTCTAAGTCCTATTCATCCAGGACGAAATTAAAAATCGTCCGGGATGATTTGTTCTCTGTAAGATTTTCGTCAAGACAAAATTAAATTATCGTACATGACAATTTGCTCTTTGTAAAATTTTCGTCCAGACGAAGTTAAATATCGTACAGGACGATCTGGTCTCTGTAAGATTTTAGTCCAGACGAAATTAAATTATCATACATGACGATCTGTTCTCTGTAAAATTTTTGTCCAGACAAAATTAATTATCGTCCAGGACAATTGGTTCTCTGTAAAAATTTTGTTCGGACGAAAAAGATTTTTGTCCCGACGATTAACCGACTTAGAATGGTTTTTTGTAGTTTTTGATCCTACCTAGTAATAACCGTTCATACTGGACAAACTTAGTTCGTACGGGACGATCAGCTTCTACCTACACTTGGAGAGTGTGAATAGCCGAAGGGTTCACTGCCTACACTTGGAGAGTGTGAATAGCCGAAGGGTTCGCTGCCTACACTTGGAGAGTGTGAATAGCCGAAGGGTTCTCTGCCCACACTAGGAGAGTGTGAAAGGACGGACGGTTCTCTGCCAACATTGGGGATTATGTGAAAGGACGAACGGTTCTCTGCCGCACCGGGTAGCGGTGAAAAGAGTGTTTTGTAAAGGCTTCTCCGCCTTGCTGTGGGTGCAAAAGGAGAGTCACTATTGCTATTAGTGCAATACTCAGAGGGTGTCTCTGGGGAGTGGATGTAGGTCTAATTTAGACCGAACCACTATAAATCTGGTGTCATTTACTTTACTGTTTTTACTTTTCCACATTTTATTTTTGATTTTAAAAACTCTGTGGTTGAAAAACGTTTTCTACAAAAACTTAAAAAGAAAATTTTCATTTCGGTTCAACATAAATTTAAAGAGGGTTTAAAATTTTTTAAACTACCAATTCACCCCCCCTCTTGGTAGCCTTGGGACATTAACTTAGGTTTAACAACCTATTTATTAGACTCAACAACTGACTCAGACCTAATTTACCCAAACTTGAGCTGGTTGAAATTACGATATTGATCTTGTGGACCTGAAATGTTAGTAGGTAAGGCAGTCGTAGTAAAACAGAAGTGTTTGCAATCATCAAAATTCTATTTCTGAAAATAGATACGCAATAGGAACATCCAACTTAGTTTTCTTAGGAAGATATTTCATTTCATGAGACTTATGCCTCTTGCCTTTAACATCATCTATTCTCTTAACTTCAAAGACTTCTTTAGTTTTTATCACCACTAAGGCCAACTTCTTAAATTTTGGAGAAGGGACCGGTGGCCTACTAGTAGGATGGCGGCATCTCTCGAACTCAGTACAATACCCTCCATTTTTTAGGATGGAGGGCGTGGTACCCAGTGGTAACCATTAACCAACACTGAGGTAGCAAGTTGTCAGTTAAACTTCTTATTCATCGTAATAGGTTGAGAAGTCAAATTCTTAGCCTCGGATGCTTCCTCTTTCAAGATTTCCTTTTGGAAGCAATGGAAGATAACTCCTTTCAACTGCCTCATGTACTCTTCCTTTGTCAGTCCAGATTGAACAATATAAGTATGGATTATGTTCCTTAGAGTTATTATCCTTTGGAGATGTTTTTCCTTAGGCTTTATCTTGGTTGAGTAATCATTCGTACATTACAGGGAGCTGGCTATCCTAGCTGCCCTCTCCTCCCCTTCATCAATGGAAAGGGGGTAATAATGACTTCCTTTAAGGATGGGGGATGAAGCAGGAATAGGAAAATCCTCGACAACCTCTAGCTTTACCTGACATAGAGTCTTGGCTGTAACAATTTTTCTTAACTTAGCTATTTCCTTCCTTACTCGTCTCAGATAGTTCTTTCTCTGATTTGTACTAATAAATGGGATCCTAGAGCTCAATCCCTCATCAAAAATAGACTTAATAGTAGTAGGGGACTGACTCAACAGTCAACTTAGGTCCTTTTTCCTCATCACTGGAAATTGGGAGAACAGGTCCCATCCCTACAATCAGCTCTACCACAAAAGGATCTTCCTTAGTTACATCCAAATCAATTATCCTATGGACATCCATTGATAGTTCAAGGGTGTTAAAACCTATCACAAACAGTATGTTACTTCATAAGTTAATCCGCTCACAGGCCAGGTATCTGTCAAAGGAAAATATCAACTTGCCAACCATTGTCATACAGTTTGAGTTTCTAGAATTGAAGAAAAGGTTGGAAATTAGATATTTTTGAAAGAATTTTTTTTTTAGAAAATTGAAAATCATAATGAAGCCTAGTTTCCATCATATGTGCTGAGTTGTAAGAACTACAACAAGACATATAATGATAGAATGCAAAGGTTAGTTATGATTTTGAGGAAAGGTGAAATTTTCACAACATAAACTAGCCTACAAGGAGATATTGTAGGATAGTATAAGATGTTGTAGATTTCAAATTGAGATTAAAAAGGATTTTTAAACAAAGAAACATGATTTTGAGTTTTCTTCCAAATTTTAAAACACAACATGCCGAACTTTCATTTAATCCGAAGGCTTACAAAATGGGGAGAAAATTCAAGAAGCATTGGTTTCCTAACTCTCTCCATTCCATGAGTCAAATGGAAATGGAAGGTTAAGACTAAAGTACTGGAAGATTGAAGATCTTGGAAGCAAGATCGTCAGAGCTCCTTGCAATTTTAAAACTCCACACATTGAGTCAAATTCAATAGCCAGGTTCTTAAAATTAAAAAGGAGATCTTAAAAGTCCCATTTGACACTCTCTCCTCACCAATCGACTTGGGGGCAGAAGGTCAAAACCTAATTTTTTAGAGGACTTACCACTCTTTTAACATGAAATTTAAAAAGAAAATTGATGTTGGCTTAGCTATCCAAAGGAGAAAATAGGTAAATGAGCCAACAGAAGAAATGGTAGTTAAGACTACTGATGAAATAAAATTTCACCATTATTAGAGATATAGAGAGAGATTATGTCCCACCGGACGTGCCATTTTTTTATTGGTGGAAGTTTGAAAGTAGGTTTTGAAAAGGTTTAGTTTTCTTTGGGAAATTCAAAATTGATGTTAAATTTTAATTCTAAAATTAAATGTCCCATCAAAAAAGTTATAGCACCTCGGGAGGTGGTAATAAAATCATAGAATGGGGTTCATGTTTAGAATTGTAAATCTCATCTTGAATATCGTAATCAGATTTATGAAAGAACTTTGTATGGCCCCGAAGGGTCAAAATGAAGTTCCACCAAATATCTAGCTATGATAATCCAAAAGGACTATCATTAAGTTCATATCTAAAGTTTTTTTCAACAAAAAATTTATCTCCCCGAAGAGAGAAAATATCATTTACTATTAATTCTTTGAATATGATGATAACGATCATCAACGATTTAAGTTTCCCAAAGAAGACCAATTAAGTTTTGAAAATTAATTTTTTTGAAAAGGGGATAGTGGGTTCTAAATCTCCTACAAGCATAAACCTCATAGTTAATTACATCATAAGAAATCGAAATTCCCTACGAATACTCTCGAATAAATTATTGGAAAACTTTTGCTTAGAGATTTTCAAGGAGTGATGTTAAAGGAGGTGAAAATGGTATTTCAAATAGGATTGCAGCAAGATTGAGCAGTTATTATTGGGGTCAATGCAAGAAGGGTAGGAGACACTTTAAGATTTGTAAACTATTCAAAAGTGTCCCGACCTAAGTTAAGTGTTGGGCTTTAAATTTTGGATTGGGAGAAAGTTTAATTTTAGTTGAGCATTTTATTAGACATTTGAGATTATATTCCTGAAGGTTAAGGTTTATGATTTAAAATCTGCCTTGGATCCTAAATCTAAATTAGGCACCAAATAACGATAGCCCGAACCTAACTAATGCAATGTAAAATCTAGACTTACCCTAGCCTAGATTGGGGAGCCAGCTAATCACCTAGTAAATTTTAAATCCATGAGTCTGATCATTTTTATGAAAGAGTAGCAAGGAATTTTTTTATTATGATTTTGGAGAATTGGGATCGACGTCTGGAGGTTTTCTGAAGTGGCCCCTTAACTTATGTAAGTTCAAAAAGCTATATATATATATATATGTATATGTTAAAGCTTGATTAAGGGTATCGACGTCTAGAGAGTTTTCTTAGGAGAACTTTACATTTGAGTACAAGTATTAATATGTTAAAGCTTGATTAAGGGTATGTCTTAATCATTAAATAATTACTACCTTTGTTGCTCACCGAGACCTTAAAGTTTATTTCACCTTTCTTGGGACTATGTTAATAGCCTCGTAGGCATG
The DNA here is from genome assembly GCF_001605985.2 of Dendrobium catenatum. Lineage (NCBI taxonomy): Eukaryota > Viridiplantae > Streptophyta > Magnoliopsida > Asparagales > Orchidaceae > Dendrobium > Dendrobium catenatum. Next base: position 258,279 of record NW_021319908.1, on the reverse strand, counting down.
GTTTACCCAATAGCAATCGAGATTGATTAAGTTAATTTAGTTGGTTAGAAATTAAGGGTTGGTTAATATTAATTAATTAAATTAATTACTAATTTTATATGTTAAATTATTTTATGTTTTCCATCAAGAGGTTCATGGCATTGTGCCACTAAGCTTGAGGATCCATTCCTCCTTATGACACGTAGCCTCATAGCCCGGAGCATTCTATCCTAAAAACCTTATTGATGTAGTTGAATTAAGGATTTTAATTTGCTTAAATAATTAAAAGTAATTTAAAACTCATGTTTAACACTCCATTGAATTTATTCGTGGTATTGTGCCACGAGGCTCGAGGAACTAAGCCTCCTTAGCACACGTAGCCCCAGATAAGTCCATCCAAAAAACTTCATCTCGAGAGGGGTTATTATATATTACAATGTTGGTTAAGTGATTTTATTAATAAAATTGGATTTTTTTTATATTTAATGAATTATTGAATTTTTAAAATTATTGGAATTATTTTAATATATTAATTAAGGGGTTAAAAATTAACTTTTTAAATTAAAGTTAATTTTTAAAGTTTAAGATTTTTTAATAAATATTAGAGCTTATGTTGAGTAATTAGGCTTTTAGTTTGCTTAATTTGAAGTTTTTTTATAAAAAGTTATGAATTTTCAAAATTTTATTTTATTTATTGAATTTCTAAAGTTGCCTTAATAAAGGGGATTTTAATAATTATGATCCAAATAAGCTTTAGACCTCTTAGAATCACCCCCAAAGGTTAGAAATAACCTATGGGGATGTTCCAAGCATTAATGATTTTTTTTGGAATTTTTTAATTATTTTTAATTAAATATTTATTTAGATTAAAATTTGAATTAAGGTGAACTTAAGGGTCAACTAATTGGAGATTTATTTTTCCTGGATTAAGGGTTACAAAATGATCAATTAGAGTCCTTAAGTGAATATTTGGGATTTAATATGAATTTTTAATGTATTACTTAAGTTATAGGTCAAATCTATGGGGAATTTTGGGGCTCCTAATTGGTGAACCAAATGCGAACGAAATCCAGTGAAATTTTGAACATAAGATCACTTAATATCAAGGTCAAAACTCTCTAAGTTTGACCCCAAGTGGGCCTAACTAAGGTGGCTAACGAAGCCACCAAAGGTAACCTCTGAGTTACCTTAGACAATTCCTAAGAAACTAACATAAGGTTGGATTGGGGTAAAATTAGTTGCCTTAAACTCCTTAGGCTAAGCAAAATCATCAAACAAAATCACAAATCCTAATTATTCATTGGATAGATCATAATTCCAATTTGAATCCACCCTTGAATCTAAATTAGCATACAAATGCCCTAAAACACCTTCAACAGGGGACAAAAAATTTGGACATATCAAGAACATGTTCAAATTCACTCTCCCAAGGTCCCAATCCATGATGACTTCAATTTAACACTTAAATTCACAAATAGCTTAAACATTCAAATAGAAATTGACATTTATATAGAACTCATCAAGGTCTGGGGCCATATGGCTTTTGAACTTCCTCATGAGTTCTTTCCAATGATCCTAAGAACACCTAATTTGGTAAAGTATGGAGGGAGATATAAAATTTTAAAATTTCTTATGATTTTTGAATTTAATTAACTGTGAATTATAGAGTCAATTTGCACTTTATGCGCAGTGCACTCTAATTTGGCAGCAAATCATTGACGTTGATTATGTAACCGAGGGGTTAATCATAGTCATCGGATTAGTGATCAGAAGAACATGATTAACTGGCTTTAAAATTACAGGATCGAATACGGACCATTGATTTAAATCAATGGTCATGTTTATGTATTCAACCTCCCACTGTCTCCCAAAGTCGTTAAGCTATTCCGGCATGATCCAAGTGATCCCGCTGGATGATTTGCACCAAAATTCATAGGAAGGATCAGGACATCACAAACCATCAATCCAACGACCATATTCCAGCAGTTTAATAGTTTGTTTCATACTTGACCAACACTACATAGCTAAGAGCTCGGGATTGAAGTCTCACCATGTAGATACCCCAATAAATAGTTTTTTTTTCTTTCAAAAAGCTTCAGGGATGGATAGCAAACACTTCTCTTTCAGACACCAAGGCCAAAGGATCACTGGACATAGGAGTTTGAATAGAGTATAGAGTCCTTTTGCCACAGTTTACTTGGAATAAAGGCTGGGAGTGGCTAGGAAGCTGGGAGAAGGTAGTGGATAACTCAGAGAGCTCTGGGGAATATTTTTTGAGCTGGAATTAGAATGGGGATGTTTGAGCCTAGCTTGAAATTCTAAACGACAAGAGGGGGGGGGGTGAATTGTGAAAATCTTTTTCTTAATAAAAATAACCCTAAACAAGAGTTCTAATTTTTTTGTTGTTTTTGAAATTTTATAACAAAATTTTAAGCAAGTTTTCTTCCACAAAATTTCACCATGCAATAGTTATGAAAATTAAATGCAAGTAAAAAGTAAATGACGATAAGGAAAAAATACACCAAGAATTTTTATAGTGGTTCGATCAAAATATGACCTACATCCACTCCTCGGAGTCCTCCACTCCGGGATTTTCACTATCAAAAAATAGTTCTCCTTTTGCCCCCCTTGGCAAGGCGAAGAAGCCTTTACAAACCTCCCTTTCACCAACCCGGCGTGGCGGAGTGCCAAACTCTTTTTTCGCCCTCCTGGCGACGGCAGAGAACCTTCTCGTTTTTCTCCCTCCTGGAGAAGGAAGAGAACCTCGAGGTAACGGATGTAGACGAGCCTTTCCCTTGGAGATCCTCCCTCAAATCCTTCTAGGGCATAGGAGGAGCAAGATGCAGCAAGCTCGGAGCAACTGTGTGATCTCCCTCACACTTCTTCTCCCTCATAATGCTCACCTCCTCCTTCCTCTTTCAACCCTCAAGAACTTCTTTAGAGTTTTCTCCCTTGGAATCCCTCTCTAACCACGTTCACCCCCTCTTTAAATATTACTGAAAAAGGACTTGATTGATATCTAAAAAAGGCTCCAAAAACCCTTTGAATTCAAAAGTAGTCGTTACTGTTCGTACAGTACGATCATCATAAACAGACGTCGTCCTGGTACGAAGATGTACGAATAGTTCAAAAACAATTCGTACTGTACGATATAATATAATACGGTACGATCCAACAAAACACTATTCGTACTGGACGATGGTCTGGACGATCAAATGTCGTCTCTGTTCATCGTATGGTACGATTACTATCGTACAGTACGATGTGACAAAAACCAAGAGATCGTCCAGGATGATATCCGTCACGATCATACTTTGTCTCTGTTCATCGTATGGTACGATCTAGTTCGTACAGTACGATGTTCAAAATTTAATTAGGCCAAGATTTCTTGCACTAATCACGGGTTAATTTAAGTAAGTATTTAAAATAGATCGTATAGTACGAACATGTTCGTACAGTACGAACGATGCAAATCACTTACTTAAACTAAACTACGGCTAGGGTTTTGGATCTGAACATATCGTACAGTACGATCTATTCACAGAATCGTCCACATAGCTTGGATTGTACGGTACGAATTACAATCGTACAGTACGATCTCCAGAGAAGAAATTTTATTACATTTTGCAGTTAAAAAATAACTCTCCCCCTGTGTGTGTGCATGGTTTCTCTTACTCTTATGCATTTTATGGCCAGACTCAATAAAGTAAAAACAAAATAAATAGAAAAATACAATGTTTGACTCATACTCCTAATCTACCCGGTCTTGAGTCTTCCTTTCGTCCTGAGTCACTTGTGATCTTCCTGAAATGTTAGTACTCAAGGACAATAGCAAATAAAATAATATTCAATGAA
>NW_021319908.1:176735-249685 GCF_001605985.2 Dendrobium catenatum | reverse complement strand
TCCAGAGAAGAAATTTTATTACATTTTGTAGTTAAAAAACAACTCTCCCCCTGTGTGTGTGCATGGTTGCTCTTACTCTTATGCATTTTGTGGCCAGACTCAACAAAGTAAAAATAAAATAAATAGAAAAATACAATGTTTGACTCATACTCCTAATCTACCCGGTCTTGAGTCTTCCTTTCATCCTGAGTCACTTGTGATCTAACTCGGGGTCATGGGTTGCAACATAGCTGCCCTATTCAACCCACTCCTGCAGCCATTGACAACTAGGATTAATTGGGCGAGCCATTAGATGGTCTCTAGGTGGAAGGGGACATCCTCCCAGAGGCCCGTGAGGTTGAAGCTGGTGAGCTCAGGCTTTGGAAGCCTTTGGATGAGGTGCGAGGTGGAGGGGACCACAGGAGATCATTCTCCATTGGTTCCAGTCACCATCGACCGGGGCCTGGGTCAGGTTGATGGGGATGTGGTGAGCTCGAATATGAGCTCAATTGGATCTATGAGGGGCTAGCTTGGTTGGAGAGCTCGTGTTGACCCATATTTATATGGTTTGGGTCGATTTGGGATCAACCAAAGTCAAGCCAGACCATGGGTTGGATGTGGGAGGTGTGTCAGGCTCTGGTGCACCCAATGCAAGTGATAATTGAGGCTGAATTGACCTCAGGTGGGAGATGGCTCGAGTCAATGTGGTTTTGACCGCTTTGGGTGAGCCTGGAGGTTAACTCAAGTTAGCCCAAGGTTTGGGCTGACTAGGGTAGGTTTATTAGACCCAGGGCTATCTAATGGAGGTATTGATTGAGTTTGGTGAAGGCTAGGTTGGAAAAATGGATCAACCTAAGGTGATTTTGGCCACTTTGGGTTAGCCTAATTCCTTACCCAAGTTGACCAAAGGTATGGGTTGGCTAGGGGAGGCGTATTGGGTCAAGGGAGCCCGAATGCCACCATTAGTTGGGTTTAATTGGGCTAGAATTGGAAAATATATCAAGGGGAACCTCTCGTTGGACACTAGGGTCAAGCCAAATGTCTGACCCAAGTGGGCCCAAGGCTTGGGACTCCAAGGGAGGTCTCTTAGGCACCTAATGTGTCATCCAATGGGTTTGGGTAGGCTTGGCAAGGCTTTGATCAATAGAATTGAATGGGTAGGAGTGCATGGGAAGAATGGTCATGCTTGGTTGACTTGGCCAAGTTGACCTAGATACAAAAGTTGGGTTCATTAAGTTCAAATTGATCATTTGAACTCAATGGAGATGGTCTCATTCAAAAAGTAATTCATTTGGCTTGAAATAGCAATTTGATCCCTTAAGGGGGCATTTTAGTCAACCATGGTTGATCTTGTTAACCAGGTCAAGCCAAAGAGTAGGTTTGGGTCCAACATGTTCCCAAAGTCATTTAGGATCCATTGAAATAGAATTTGGAGTTTGATATGGTTAGGTTATATTGAAATTTGGGGAAAAGATAAAAAATTTGTATAAAGGATATTTTGGCCATTTTGACCCCTAGTTAATTCTAGGTCAAATTGGATTAAGAAAAGTGTAGATTATTTATCAGTGGGTCCTCATGGAGGTCATAGGTATGTTTGGAAGGTTTGTCCCAAGGCCAAAAACCCATTGGATGGCAAGACCAATGGCATAGGCCATAAATAACTGAAGGTTTTGCAGTCTTTGGAGATTGACATGTTTTATATGGTTAGAGACTTCCAAATGAGCTCAATTTTGGAAGGTTGGTACTAGAGACATGTCATATCAACATGTACTCGATAGAATCTGAATCAAGAACCAATTAATAAGGTTTAAAGGTGATAGAAAAATCACATAGAAGGGGTTTCAGGACCTGGGTCCTTAACCAGAAGATTTGGTTGGGAATGTTGGGTGTGGATTGGAAGGGCTGGACTTGGCTCATACACATCAATGGAGGTCAATTAGATGATTGGGATTGATTGGATGTAATTTGGAAATTGGATGAATGTTAATTGGTAGTTGAACTAGGGATTGAATTGGAGGGTGAAGTTGAATTTGATTGGGATTAAATTGGGTCTAAACATGATCTAAATGATTAGGAATTTTACACTTTCCAATCATCGGGTCACTAGGAAGAAACCCAAGTGGGTCTTAGTGACCTCATACAAAAATGAGGTCAACATTCATGCATGTTAAAAATATTGATGTTATGTTTATATGATGAAATGTGCATGTCATGTTTATATGGTAAAGGATAAGTGGGGAGAAAGAAAGTGATATAAGTTGTATCTATTTCATGTTCTATGAAATACAAGTGAAGTTGAGAATCTATACACAGATGCACTTCATTTATCTTAAACATATGTGAGATGGTCAAGTGGAGTTATATATGAATTGGGCATATCTCCATTTATCCTTAACAAATGTGAGGTAAAAAAGTTGAGGTATAAGTAAAAGTAGAGTTATTAAATGGAATCAAGATAAGTGAATGAAAATCATGTTTCGCATAAACTACATACAAATCATGCGTTAAACCCTAAATTTAAACTATAAGTTGAAATGAAAGTTCATGTTATTGCTAAATACCAGTCAAGAACTAATTATGTTATCGTTGATTAAAAGTTTATGTTCTTATCACTTATAATTTCCACAAATGATTACTATTGACACATAACAACTGTTGATAATCAAGTGAACTATTGAAGTCATGTTATGAGTGGAACATTACATAATTGTCATGTCACTAAAACCAAACTATGGAACTTCACATTTATTTCTTATGCAAATTAGGTAAATTATGAATATATAATTATTTAGTAAGGTTTTAAGTAGCTTACTGAGCAAGCAATTTTCTCAACGTACATATATATGTACATACTAATTTAGTAAAGGGAATAGTCCTGATAAAATAGGTTAATGGTTGATAAGGTTAAAGTCCTACAATGGGGTATGTCTATAGTAGACAAATTCTTTTGATAATCCATCTAGTTATATTTGAATGTTTATGTATTAGAAATGTAGGATTATTGCATATGATTCTTTTGGATGAAAAAATGTAAATGTTTATATTTTATCTTCTATCATAACTTAGAATTTATTGCTTAACCTAGTAGAGCTAAAGGATGCACCAGATATGGTGATTGGTACAACTTTTTTTTCGCAATCTTATCACTTTTTTTATTCTAGAGCAAGTCATGTTTTTTTCTTAGAAACATATGAATAGTCTAAACTTAGTTCTTATTCTTCTATCATCTAGTTTGTATATTTTATTACCTGCAGGAGATTGTATGATCACTAGTTAAGTTTTTTTTATGAGATTGAGATCTCAAGTAGGAAGTTGGAATAAGAATTGATTGTGTCACCTTTTAAAAGAGTTTGAAATTATTATGGGGATGGATTGGATAAGTTAGTGTGGGGATCAAATTAATTACTAATTTATATGCTAAATTTTGAAAGTGTTAGTTCTAGTTGAGGTTTATGATATTACTATGACATGTTGTTAGTAAATATGAGATATCTAAAAATCCCCAAAAGGTATAAGATGTGTTTGATTAGCCAAGACTAACTTCATTATCAGAAGTTTATTATTTCCTTAGCATGGTAAGATATTATAGAAAATTTGTTAATGAATTTTTATGAATTATGATTTATTTTACAAGGTTGACGTAGATGACTATGAAAATTATTGTGTTGACTCCTATATAGTTTTGATGATTTTTAATTGTTCAGTGATGCTTCTCTAAAAGGATTGGGATGTGGGTCACAGTAGAATGGAAGGAACATAACTTATACTTCTAGTCCATCGAAGTCACATGAGAAGAACTATCCCACTCATGATTTATAATTAGTAGTGATTGTATTTGTTTTGAAGATAGGGAGATATTATTTACACGGAGTGAGGTATGAAATTTATATGAATCATCAAAGTATAAAGTACATCTTAACAAAAAAAAGGAACATTAGGCAAAAGAGATGGTTAGAGTTCATTAATGATTATGACCTTAACATCATTAATCGGCTTCGTAAAGCTAATATTATATCTGATGCTTTTAGTAAGAAATCCATTAAAATTGCATCTAGCATGATAACATATGAGCAAACCTTAATTCAAGAAATAGAGAAGTTGTAATAAAAAATTATATGTATGACTAATGTAAATGCAGGAATTATTTCACAAATGATTATTTAGTCTCATTGTGGGGGAGGATTAAGGAAACAAAAAAAAAATTGATGATGAATATAGAAGTTTGGTTGATCAGATTCTATCTAAATAAAGATTTGAGGTGTTAGTGAATGTTCAAGGTTTTATAACATGTAGAGGTTGATTGTGGTCCAAGATAATGGTAGAATGAGGAGATAATTTTGCATGAGGTTCATTATTCTGGATATTTTATTTATCTTGGTAGCCAAAAAAATAAATCATAATCTAAAGCTAATATTCTAGTTGCTTGGTTTGAAGCATGATATGGTAATTTTTTTTCTAAATATGATACTTATAAGATGGTTATAGAAACCCAGAGGTTAAGTGGTATGATATAACCCTTATTAATTCCGTAATGAAAGTGTGAGAAAGTTACTATGGATTTTTTATAGGTTTTTAAGGACTAGATGGAGTCATGATGCATTATAAGATGTGTTGGATAGATTGACCAAGTTTTCTATTTTCTTCTTATGAGGTAGATTAATTTAGTGGAAAGTTAGCCGTGTTGTTTACATTGGGGTGGGTGTGGGATGGGGGTTATTCAAGAAGGTTAGGGAACTAAAATAAATTTTAGTATAGGTTTTCAACAAAGAAATTGTGGGCAATCTAAGAGGACCATTCAAGTATAAGAGGATCTTTTGAGTTCATTTGTATTGGATTTTGTAGAAAACTATGAAGATCTTATTCCCTTAATTGACTTTAATTTTAATAGTAGTTTTCATGCAAGTATTATTATGGCTCCCTTTGAAGCATAATATGGTTGAATTTGTAGAACATTATTATCCTAGACTGAAATGGATGAGAGAAGCTGATGGGTCCATAGATAGTAGAATATGCTACTAAAAAGATTAGATCGATCAAAAAGAGACTAGAAATAGTTCATGATAGATAGAAGAAGTATTCTGATTTAATTTAATATAGGTGACTTTATTTTATTGAAGGTTAGTCATATGAAGGGTATAAGAAATTTTGGCAAGGATATTAAGTTAAGCTCAAAGTATATTGCACCTTTGAAGTGACTGGAAGAGTTAAAACGTCTGTTTATAGATTATTACAACTCAATCATATGTTTGACAATTTTAGTTAAAATTTTATCATGCCTTATACTATCCTCTATTTCATTTAAGTTGTCTAACTTTATGATTTTATGCATGAAAATTAAAAAAAAAATAATGAAAAAAAAAACAAAGCAAGCATCGCAACATTAGACTGTAGTGCATTGTAAATTTTAACTCAAGATAGAGAACAACGTGACACATCTTGCAACTCACTTGAGCCACAACACCATACTAGCACTACATCACCAGATTATCAGAACATCACAGCACTATTTAAAGCACCATAGTGCTAAATCACCAAAGCATAGTGATAGAGTTGTTAATATAATAATTCTTAGTAAATGACACATCAATTTAATTAGAGAACCAAAATAGAGTTATTCTTTGCATTGTGACTTTAGTTTATTTATCAGCACCGTATTGCTATCATTATGGAATTTTTGCAACCTTTATTAACCTATTTCCATCCTCACATCCATTTAATTTCTACAATATGATAAATTTTGAAATATAAAGGGGGGTTGTGGGCTTGACTATGTAGTTTTACAATCAATGGTGTGCTACACACAGTGCTAGCATACAACATGAATTATAAAATCTTCATATAATTCATATAACCTAGAAGGTTTAACATCCTTTGTCAAGGTATGCCAACATTCCATTTTAATACTCTTATTAGTTCCAATATTCCTCTGTTGAGGTAATACATCAAATTAGATAATGACTACATACATGATCATTGTATGCATTAAATTAAGAAAAGGGAAATATTGATATATCTTTAAATTAATTAAAAGCACAAGAGTTTACATTAGTACATGTTATGTGTTTATATCATTAGCCCAAAAAATTAGAGATTTACCCAGATAGGGATAATATAAAAAAGTAAACCTATGTTCATTTCATTCATATAAGAAAAAGACATAAGAGAATTACTAACATAGATGTCACTTGGAAGGATCAATTGATATTCCCCACTATGCTTCTTCTTCCAACAATAGAATTACTTACAAAATATTGGCTAAGATCTATAAATGGAAGTATCTTGCACTTCCTTACCCTCCCATGTAATTTACTCTAAGGGGTCTAAAGGAAGACACAAAAGAATAAGACTTCACTAAAATGAATAAACTCCTCCAACATAAGAATTTAAAACAATTTATATAAGTGCAAAAAAGTCCTCATGCACCTTGGAACTTTGACATGGTTGTGCCATTGGGGTCTAAAATGAACTAGCACCTTAATGCCATAAAACTTTCTTCATTGTGGCACTATGCTGACCTGACATGGTTAATGGTTGAACCGGCATGGATTTTGGCTTAGATAGAGATACTCTTCATTTTTATAACTTCTTTATTGTGATGCTACAAAAGTTGAATGTTGTAATGCTTGAAAGTGAAATTCAATGCTACAACATTACGATGATTGGAGCTATGGTGATTAGTTTATTGAGACTTAAGTGCTACGATGCTAATTTTTGGCACAGTGGCACTATGAGGCGCTGACATTGCCTCTGTCGATGTGCTAAATTTTTGTTAAATTCTTAAGAGGTTTGTGCTACAATGTCTAAAATAGGTGTTGGGGCATTGCGGATGGAAATGCTGCGGTTTGGAATCAATGGGCGCTATTGAGCTCATTCAATAATTATTTTTCCTTTTGCTAAACATTTCCTTCATAAACCTAACTTAAATAATACATATTAATTGAGTTTTAATTAAATAAATTTTACATAATTTACACTTAATAAATTGCCCCAACTTAAACTCTTGCTTGTTCTTAAGCAATTGTGCAATCACCCATTGATTAACTTAATAACCAAAGTTAAAAAAAATGATAATTTAAAATTACTAAAATATAAGATAATACATCATAGTATAGAATTAAATTGTAATGAATAAAGTTTAAAAGAAAAAATTTTGATCACCCTTGCTTTTGCTTGAATTGGAGTATATGTGTAAGATTGACTTCTGATTTCATAAATGAATAATATATTACTTAGGGATTAGTTGTACTTGTAGTTAAATTAGAAGTCAAGTAGTGCACATTCATATGTATTACTTCACTTATCTTATCGTATTTGATTTAAGTATTAGGATTCTAAAAGACTAAAGCTTAAACTGATAAAAGTTTTGGGAATGTACTCATCTTTTCATTTTTTTTTTCAAATTTTTTCTTTTGATTTTTCATATTTTTTCATTCTTTCTGACTTATGGAGTACATAATTAATGAATATTAATTTTCCTTTCATCCTCTTGTAACTAAAATTGATTTAATGTAAGGATTTAAATGATAACTAATTCTATATTTAAGTTTACTATTATCTTCCTAATTTGAGTTACCCTCTTGTTCTTGCTAAACTCAATTATTTTTTTTTGCTAATGCAATGAGAAATGGAAATTAGATTAAATAAGTCAAAGACATCAATGGTGTGTTGATTGAGGACTAGGAGGGAATAGAAGGCATTTTTCTAATTTTTTTTCAAAGATAAATGAAGAGAGAGGAATTGTGTTCTTAATGGGTGGCCATCTCCCATGAGTATCCTTCAGGACATGGATAGAAGCCTATTAGTAGCTGATTTTACAAAGGAGGAGTGCATTGAGGTCATTAAGCATCTTGGGAATAATAAATCATCGGGTATTGATGGAATCACATATTCTTTCATTAAATTCTATTATAGCATTATTAGGGATGATGTTTGGAAGGCCATTAGCTTATTTTTCACAACTGGTAATATGTGTTCATCTTGGAAAGAAATGCTTATTGTTCTTATTCCTAAAACTAGTAATGCTATGGCCCTTGCTAATTATTGTCCTATCAGTTTTTGCTTGTTCATTTATAAAATTGTTGCAAGAATGTTGCTTAATAGATTGATCTTGGTGATTCTTAAACTAATTTTTGAAGATCAACCAACTTTTGTTAAAGGCCATTCGTTATCGGATCATAATTTTCTAGCTCATGAGGTTTTTCACCGGTTTAAAATCTCTAAATATAAAAAAGGTATGATGGCTATTAAGATTGATATGGAACAAGAATAATAGCATGGGTTGGTCAGTTTTAAATCAATAACTAGATCTTTTAAATTTTCCAATGAAGTTATCAAACCTTTTGATGGAATGTGTTGTGAATACAAGGTTCTCTTTTTTTATTAATGGAAATATTTAGATTGGATTAATGGGAGGTGTGGATTTTGACAGGGTTGTCCCTTGTCTTCTTATTTATTTATTTTGTGTTCCCAAAATTTATCTAGTGCATTTTTTCATAAAGGAAGAAACATACGGATTAAAATTTCTCCTAAGACTCAAAAGATTTCTAATCTTTTATATGCTGATGATATCCTTATTTTTTCTAATGCCAAATTTAGGAGTGTTAAGAAGGTGAAAGGGATCATTAACATGTATTGCAAGTGATCTGGTCAGAATATTAATTTGTAGAAATCCTCTATCTTATTTAGTAAGGCGGTGGGTAAAAAGAGGAAGAAGTGTATTTCCAAGTTATTGGGTTTCAAGGTGGTGAAGGAGTTGTTTTATCTTGGGTTAAAGATCACTTTAAGGAGGCTAGTGTGTTCTAATTTTCATAATCTGATGGTGAAAGCCTTGAAAAGATTAAATGTGTGGGGTAACAAGTTTATCACCTTGGCAAGAAAGATTGTTCTTGTTAAAGCTGCATTTTCGTCTCTTCAAAATTTTCTTTCTTCTCATTCTTTAGTTCTTATGGGACTTTTATGTGAATTTGATAAACTGTGTAGAAACTCTATTTTGCATAAGCAAGATGGTAATCAAGGCCTCAATTATCTTGCTTGGGATGCATTGTGCAAGCCAAAAAAATGGAGGCCTTGGGTTGTTTTATGGTAGAGATTTAGTAGGGCCTTTACATGGCAAGTTTGCTTGGAATTTTTTTACCACCCTGAGTTCTCTTCTTAAGACAAATCTTATTGCAAAATATGATAAAAATATATGGTATTATGAAGCTAGGAGAGGGTGTTCTTCAACATGGAAAATTCTGCTTAATGGTACAAAGCATCTACGTCCTATTGTAAGGTGGAAGGTGTCAAATAGAAAACTGGGGTGCTAATCGACTTTGAAAGCTATCTTCTAATTCTTGGCATCCTCTTCCTCCCGACTAGATTAAAGTGATCATTGATGCATCTTTAATAAAATTTAATAGAGCTGTCATTGATGATGTATTCAAAGATTGTAAAGGTAAATTTTTATTTGCTTTTGGCTTTACTTGCTTACATTGGGATATTACTCAGCTGGAGATGATGGCTATCTTAGCTTTAAAAAGAGTAATAAGGGATTGGATGTTTGAAACTAGTGGAATAATTATTGAAGGGGATAATTACAATATTATCAAGCCTCTTCAAAAGTCTTTTGATACAGCCAATAAGATTTCTCTTCAAGTGGTGGATGAGGACTTTTTATTTTTAAAGGATTTTAATCAAGTTTTGTTTCATTTTTCTAATCGTTATTATAATAAGTTAGCTGATTAATGTGTTAACTATGTTATTTTTAATGATTTCATTTGGGATGATATTAGTACTAATAATATTCCTCCTTATTTATTTCTTTGTTAAAGGAGGAATGTAATAGTTTAGCTATCAATTGGTAGTTCATAATAGCTTCTTTTTTATTATTAATACAAGTTGCATTCCTTTTATAAAAAAATTATTATTTTTTATATTTAATTGCTAGTGTGCTAGTATATAGTTTCTAAATTTAAAATAAGTCAATATCTTAAGTGATCTATATTAGTTCATTATTAAGTTTTTCAAATTGTAATTTATTATATATTTTTCATTTAAATTATCATCTTGGGGTTTAATACTATCTTAATTTTACCTAATTTTTAATTAATATTTTTATTCTGGCTAAATAAGTAATAAAAGTGCAGTAGAGATAAATAAATAATAGATGACCGGTCCATGAAGCAATATTCTTCTATTCCATCTCCATCCATGATCCACAAGATCTATTCTCATTAAAATATCAATAATGGCTCTCATTGCCATAAAACAATATTACTCTCATAAATCACATCGCAATCATGATTCTATGGGATCCCCTAATTAAGAAAAAGAATTGAAAAATAAATAAAAGAAAAAAATGATATAAATAAAATTAGCCACATCCACTATATCGCTCTCTCTCTCTCTCTCTCACACACACACACACTCTCTCTCTCTCTCTCTCTCTCTCTCTCTCTCTCTCTCTCTCTTATATATATTTATCTTAAGTTTGCAAGAAAAAAACAAATAAAAGAAAAAAAATGACTCCCATCACTCCGCGTCATGATCCTCCTCCTCCTCTTCATCATCATCATTATCAGGCCAGGTCCAAACAAGCGACTAGTATTCTAGAGCAATAGGGAAATGTAGCTAGTCAACATTTTCCATAAAGAGACTCCTCCTGAACATCCCCACTAAGGCCTTATTGAAATCGGCTATATAATGGAAATAATTTTCTTGCATAGCCGAGTAGTGCTCTTTCCAATCTCCACTCTCCTCGTAGAATTTAGTCACCCTCTCCATCTACTCAGTCAATTTAGCCACCTGATTAACTAAAGATTTTGGAGTCCTAGAAACTCCCACTACTGCTACTGTTGGGCATACTAGACAACCTTCTTGGCTCATTACAGATACCATCCTCTACACATAATCTTTCAAAGCTCTTAATTGTTCCTTTAATAAGGGATAAAATATATAAAAACAATTCCTCACTATGATCTCCACTTACACCAGCATTTACACACAAAGCATAAATAAGATAAGCATTCCCCAAGCCCATAAAAGTAGTTCCTCTAATAGTGTAAGTTAGGGAAGAATGAATAATATTTCCCACATCAATGGTATACCTAACTTGAATAGCATAATTAAGATTAGCATGATATTTAGTTACCTCAATAATGTGTCCCGGAGGAGTGTCCTTCCATGTTCAGTTTCATTTTTGCTGGGAAAACTTTGAGCAAAAATGAAGTAATGGAAAGCCATTAATAATTAAGTTAAATAAGATGAGGGAAAAATAATCATTTTATTCTCCCTCTTCTTCCACACAGCACCACTATTAATCTCACACTTCACTCTCAAAATTTTCTTAGAATCAAAGGCAAAAGAAAAGGGGTATACTTGTCAAACTCAAAATTTGGAAGCTTATAAATATGGTTAATGGTAACAAGATCTAAGGGTACGCACTTACCTCACACGTAACATGTATTATCCACAACCTCTTTTCTTTTAGAGAAAAATGCCCTCAGTATATTGACAACTACTACATAGGGTTTCTAATAAAATCTCTCCCAAATCTAGTTTATAATCATTTGTATTACATTCCCTCTTAGGTTTTGGAAGCCTCTCTTAGCGATCAATTGATTGGATACCATTATCGTCCCATACCTTAACTCAACCTCAGCATAAATGAATATGTTCTTATCATATGATGATGAAGATTGTTTGCCAAACATTTTTTGGGGCTAATTTTTATAAACCTCAAATAAAGAAAATGCAAAAATTTTGAGAGAATGAAAGAAAAAATGCAATAATTTTTTTTTGAATAAGCACACAATATATGAATATTGCGATTGTTATGGTGCTGAAGAGATTAGCACCACGGTGCTTAAAACTATAGAAAATGATAAAAAGTCAAAAAGGCAAATTTATCAGTGGTACGGAGCATCCGGCACTATGGAGTAGGCATTAGAAAATGAAGCTCCATTTTTTTATTAGGTAAACACAACGGTGATTGACATGCATGAGCTTTGTTATGCTTACAAAGACTATTACCATTGCACTTCAATAGTAATAATAATAATTTTGACCTAACACTAGGATGATGATAACACGCTGCGATGCTCAATAAAATGTCATAATGTAAAAGTTATAAAAGTATGTCCTATTGAAGGCATTTCCATCAGTACTATAGAGATAACAAACTAATGCTATAATGTTTAAGAGAGTAGCACTGAGGCACTCAGCAAGGCAAAATAGCACAATGGTGTTTAATGATATAGTGATGTGCTAGTGCAATCTAAAACTTTTTTTTTTTAGACTTCAATGATGTGATATTATTTTTGAATGTTGTGGCGATTGACTTGCAAATGCTATGACACTTCAAATACTAACACTACGGTGCTAGTTCTATTTTTAGTTCAACATTTTTTTCTCTTGAAGTTTTTAATAACTTATCCAAATTAATATTAATGATTTTATAAACAATACAACACACACATAAATTACAAAACATAATAAAAAATATAAATTACCCAACAAAACATAAAATAATAATGTTTTTGACCTAACACTATGACTCAAACAATAGCACTAAGACACTTAATGAAGTGTCATAATGTAAAAGTTATGAAAGTATGACATATTGATGACACTACAGTCAATACTGCAAAGATAATGAACTAGCGCTACATTGCTTCAGAGAGTAGTCATGAGGCGCTTAGTAAGGCAAAATATTACTATGGTATTAATGATACAGTGCAGTGGCAGTGTAATCTAAAAAAATTCTTAACACTGCATTGCTATAATATAATTTTTGAACATTATAGAACTTTGCTAGCAGATGCTATGATGCTTCAAATACTAAAATTATGGTGCTGGTTCAACAATTGTTTTCTCTTGAAGTTATATATATATATATATTACCCGACAAAACATAAAAGCACATAACATAATTGGGCAGTCTCCCAAAACATCACTAAATTTATAGCTTTTAGCAAAACTTGCCTAAACATGTCACTTTTGTTGTAGTGAATCGCCACCACTTCTCAAGTGGTCTCCACTATGCTCATTTTTTTCTCCTTTGAATCGGTATTATTGGGGAAAATTTAATGAGGTCTACTACTAAAAGAGATTGTAACTATCCTAATTGACTTTTTAAATTGTTAATTAAATCAGCCTAACTTTGGAATTGGGTTTCTGCCTGAGTCACAATCTATTATAATGGTGATTTCCTCTCTTTGAATTAATTTTTTTTTTGCATAAAACGATTAGAAGTCTATGATTTATTTTAGTTTGCTAAGTACTATTCCAATTTCCTTCTTGATTTGATTAACCTATATTTAACAAATTGCTATCTCTAATATTATTATTTGACTAGCTAAGCTTAGGATGGTTCCTCCAACCTACATTATATGTATCAAAATAAGAATTAGTTTATCTTCCAATCAAATTCTCATTCTCAATCCTTAATGTTTTATTATCATCTATTGAATTTAAATCATACTCTTCCAACTGTATAGATGATCTTGATGCTAAACGTACTCCAATAATTTCTACCTTTTTATATATTATAGCTACTTGTACAATCAAAATAGATAATACATCTTATTCATACTTACCTGCTACTCTCAGGATTCACCCTATAAGAAGGAAACTAGAATTATTTATAGCCAATTCCTTAATTAGTTTATAGGATTCCTCAAATGTCTTAGACATTAAAGCACATTCAGCTACTGTATCTATGATTGACCTAAGGGATCCTACCAAACCATTATAAAAAGTCTGAATAACTAACCAAATAGCTAAACTATGGTGAGGGAAACTCCTAAGTGTTTCCTTAAATCTCCCCCAACTTTCATAAATATGCTATCCTTCAAATTGACCAAAAGATGTGATTTTACTCCTAAGTTTGGTATTTTTTAAAGGTGGGAAATACTTAGCAAGAAATTTATGTGCCAACTCATTCTAGGTGGTTATAGAGACTGAGGATTAGGAATTCAATGACATCTTAGCTTTGTCTCTTATAGAAAATGGGAACAATCTTTGTCCAATAGCTTCATTACTAACACCATTATATTTTAATATTATACAGATATCTAAGAAGCTAGCTAAGTATAGCTCTGGATCCTTAATAGGAATTCCCTAAAATTGATAATTTTGAATCATCTAAATTATTAGGGGTTTAAGTTAAAGTTATTGGCCTGGATAGTAGGTTTATTGATACTCTGATAAATTCCTTCTACTATAGGGTTAACATACTCTGTAAGATAATTAGGATGGTCCTTCTACTACAATATGACTTTCCTAATAATCTCTTAATTTTAGATTTGGATAAGAGCATATGGACCCCTAGATCTTTATCAAGCTTGTAGTTGTGAAAAGGAAGCTTTATTGCCTTCCTATAAATATAATATCTTCATAGAATCTAAACGGTTTGACATCCTATGTCTAAGTATGCTAACATTTCATTTTAAAATTTCTATTTGTTCGCATATTCATATATCGAGGCAATGCATCACACTAGATATTAACTACATATATAAGCATTGTATGCATTAAATTAAGAGCAAGAGATATTGAAAATAACTTTTAAGTAATTTAAAGCATAAAATCATACATTAATACTTGATCCATTTACGTCATTATCCCAAAAATTAGAGATTTAGCCAGACATTGATAACATAAAAAAGCAAACTCATGTTGATTTCATTCAAATAAGAAAAAATATACGAGGGAATTAATAAGATAAATATCACCTGGAAGGATCAATTGACATTCCTCACTCCTTTTTCTTCCAACAATATAATTACTTATGTTATTCAGGCTAAGATCTCTAAATGAAAGTATATTGCACTTCCCAAGCATACCTTAGACTTCACTTTAAGAGGGAACTAAAGGAAGACACTCAAAAGTATAAGAATCCACTAAAATGATAGAACTCCTCTAATGAAATAACTAAAAAAATAGTTATACAAGATAAGTAATGGCCTCGGGTATATGGTTATGCCGTGATAGTCTAAAATGAACTAGCACATTAGCACTATAAAACTGTATCTGCATCAATGTTGTGTTAATGTGGCATGATTTTTGGTTGAACTGGCACATCTTTTGGCTAAGTTAGCACAACTCCTTTTGATAACTGCTCCACCATGGCAGTAATAAAGTTGAGCATTGCAGGGCTTTAAAGTGTAATAAAGCACTATAATGTTGCGATGATTAGTGTTGTAGTGCTCATATTCCTAAGCCTATAGTGTTGCAGAGCTGATTTTTAGTGTAACAATGTTGGGACGCAATAAGGTGCTAACCTTGGCTCTGCTTAAGAGCTACTTTTTCCTTAAATTTCAGAGAGGCCAGTGCTGTAATGTCTAAAATAGAAGTTTGGGAGTTGTAGATAAAGATGTTGTAGCATGGAACAATGGGCGCTGTGTTGCTCATTCAATACTTATGAAATTTTGCCTTCTTCTAAATATTGTCTACACACACGCAACTAAATCACTATATTTTTCACTAAAATTTAACCTTATAAATAGTGCACAATTTACACTTAACACAAGAATAAAAGTTGGGGTTAGGTGATTTTAGAGATTATTTGAATATTCATACAAAGGCTACTAAACTCACTATATACTATTTAACATGACACGTGCACTTGCGTAAAATTCTTTATAGCCCATAAATATAAGGTGTAGCATGAATCACGTTTTTAGCACTATTACCAATGATATAGACATGTTATCTCTTTATTCACTTTCTATTACTTGGAGAATTTCAAGTTTTTTATTAATTTTTATTATGTTTAACTTATTCGTGTTTGTAGGATATTTATTTTCTTGCATTATAAGTTGAATCAGATGTAGAAGTTATTCTTATGTATTCATCATTGTTAGTAAGATTTATAATTCAAAACTTGTATTGATTGAAGTGTTCACTTTCAAATTGCTAGATGCGCCAAGAGGGGGGGGGGTGAATTACGAAAAACTTGTTGCAATAAAAATCCTAAACATGAGTTTTAATAAATAATTTTTTGGTTTTTAATATTTTAACAGAAAAATTTAATTAATGCGAAAGCAAGTACTTGAGCATAATTTGCAACAACTATTTCCACAATGTTTTTTAACAAGCAATTATAATGACAATAAAGTGCAAGAAAAAATAAAAGCAAGGAAAAAGTACACAAGAGTTTTTATAGTGGTTCGATCACTTGACCTACGTCCACTCCACAGAGTCCTCCACTCTGGGAATCACTATAAAAATATAGTTCTTCTTTTGCCCCAAAGGCAAGGTGGAGAAGCCCTTACAAGACTCACTTTCACCAACCGGGCGTGATGGAGTGCCAAGCACTTTTCTGACCTTCCTAGTGACGGCAGCGTACCTTCTCATTTTTCTTCCTCCTGGAGAAGGAAGAGTACCTTAGAAGACACGGATGTAGAAGAGTCGCCCCCTAAGAAAGCCTCCCACAATATATTCTCGGACCATAGGAGGAGCAAAGTGCTGCAAGCTTGGAGCAACCGTGTGATCTCCCTCACCAAGTCCACCATCTCCTTCCTCTCGTAAACCTTAAAATCTCCTCAAGGGCTCTCACCCAAGGAAACCCTCTCTAATCACATTTCCCTCTCTTAGTCACATACCAAAAACATTACTTTTTGATACTTAAAATGGGCTCCAAAAACCCTAAAATTTTTCAAAGTAGCCGTTACCATCATACAGTATGATTACATATCCTACAGAACGATTAGTACAAATGAGCTTCATCTTAGTATGAAGGTTTACGAATAGGTTTAAACTTTTGAATAAGTTCATACCGTATGATATAAACTCATACGGTATGATAGGGAAAACTCTTCTGAAAGTTCATTAGGGATGTTAAGCCCTATAAACTAGTCCCGAGGCTAACCAAGAGGGGGGGGTGCGAATTGGTATTTTAAAAAATTCTTTAAAACCAAAAGAACGATTATCACAAATCAAAATCACCACGAAAAAATAAGTGCTGAAAAAATTAAAGTGCGGAAGAAGTAAAAGGAACACAAGGTTTTATAGTGGTTTGGTCAACTTGACCTACTTCCACTCTCCGAAGGCGCCCTCCAAGTATTACACTACCAACGTGACTCTCCTTTAGCTCCCACAGCTAGGCGGAGAAGCCCTCACAAAAACACATACTTTTTGCCACACCCGGCAAGGCAGAGAACCCAACTCCTTTTGCTTCCTCCTGTAGCAGGCAGAGAACCACGATCACTTGCTGAAACTTACTTCTCCCAACCCTTCCAAGGACAAGAGACTCTAGGGAAGAAGAAGTGGAACAATGCTTGGAGAAACTCTTGTGAACCCCCTCACATGCTCCCCCTCACAAAATCCTCTCTCTCTCTCCCCCCCTCTCTCTCTCCTTTAGGATTTCTCAAGTCAAGACAGCCGCCAAGGATATTCAAAAATGTTGAACAAGAGCTCTTAAATAGAAGAGCTTCAAAGGGGCTCATTAATTGCAAGTTGCCAACTTTATCGTCTAGGACGATCAGTACAAATCTCATAAGATCGGCCAGAGCATCGCCCTGAATGCAAATTAGATGATTAAAAATTTGCTTGATCGTCCTGGACGATCTCACGATCATCCTGGACGATCAATTCAAATCAGAGGAAAATCATCCAGAGCATCGCCCTGAATTTGTGCTGGCCGATATTTATCTTCCAGAAGCAACTAAAAGTTTCTGAATAGATCGTCCTGGCCAATCCTGCGATCATCCAGGATGATGTGATCGTATCAATTATCCTTAATTACTTCCTTGATTTCTAGATCAATTTAGGCATAATTGTGTAATATCGTTCAGGCCGATCTCATGATCATCCTGACTGATTTGCAAAAATACAGAATACCTAAATTGATAATGGAGGCAATTTCTTTCTGTATTGAGTATATCATCCTGGCCGATCAGTTAATTACGGCTGCCTTAACTAAGAAATCCTGATTAGATCTTCTATTTTGAGCTCGATCGTTCATGATGATATAAATATCGTCCGGGATGATGTGAGTAAAAACACAAGTTCTAAATCTCTCAAGTGTGTGTGTGTAGGGTTACTTAACAACAGTCACTTCAAATAATTACAATTTAATCAAGAAAGAAAAAAGAAAATTACAAACTGACTAACCCCTAATCTATCTAGTCTTGAGCTGATTCCGATTTCCATCCGATCTTTGAATCCTGAAAATGTCAGTAGTAACAGGCAGTTGAAGTAAAGCAAGTGTTTGCCAATCATTAAAACATAGTCCATGAAACTAAATTTGCAACAATCTCCCCCTTTTTGATGACGGTAAAACACTACGACAATTATTTTAAAAATAGCAGTGTAAAATATGGAATCAAAAGTGTAAGCAAGCATCCTAAACTACTCCCCCTTTTGACATCTCAAAAAGGAGGGAACGAAGAAAGCAAATCAAAAGACCAATTTTTTTTTTGCCCAAGGCATGAATATGATGTAGCATTCCATGTGATTGATTTTTTTAAAAAAACTTGTGAGTTAATGAGTTAACATCATCTACAATCCAAAGAACGGTAGAATATCCGATTATGGTTACCCTTATCTCAGACTTTCTTTTAGGGTAGAATCGTCTTTTGAAATCAATGACCTAACTCAAAGAAAACCAATTGGATATGAGATAAGGTTCCCTTCATCACTTGGTTTAAGAAAAAATATCTCATAGAATAATAAACCAAAGTAAATTTGTCACAATCTCAAAACAATCAAAATCAAGCCTTTGATACATGAAAACTTCTAAGTTTTTAAGCTCTTAAATAGAAGAGCTTCAAAGGGGCTCATTAATTACAAGTTGCCGACTTTATTATCCAGGATGATCTCACGGTCGTCCTGGCCGATCAGTTCAAATCAGAGAAAAATCATCCAGAGAATCGCCCTGAATTTATGTTGGCCGATATTTATCGTCCATAAGCAACTAATGGTTTTTGAATAGATCGTCCTGGCCGATCCTGCGATCATCCAGGATGATGTGATCGTAGCAATTATCCTTAATTACTTCCTTGATTCTTGGATCAATTTAGGCACAATTGTGTAATGTCATTCAGGCCGATCTCATGATCGTCCTAGCAGATTTCCAAAAATACAGAATGCCTAAATTGATCATAACAGCAATTTCTTTCTATATTAAGCATATCGTCCTGACCGATACAGGTATCATCCAAGCCGATCAGTTAATTACGGCTGCCTTAACTAAGAAATCCTGATTAGATCTTCTATTTTTTATATCGTCCGGGACGATGTGAGTAAAAACTCAATTTCTAAATCTCTCAAGTGTGTGTGTGTGTGTGTGTGTATGGTTACTTAACATCAGTCACTTCAAACAATTACAATTGACTCAAGAAAGAAAAACGAAAATTACAGACTGACTCAACGGACCCAATAAAGGAAGGTTCACGTACGCAAAAATGATCGGTATCGCTTCGCGCCTTCGCCCCCTAATCTACCCAGTCTTGTGCTGATTCCGATTTCTGTCCGATCTTTGAATCCTGAAAATGTCAGTAATAACAGGAAGTTGAAGAAAAGCAAGAGTGTTTGCCAATCATCAAAACATAGTCCATGAAACTGAATTTGCAACAGCTTCTATTCTTTTAGGATGATACCCGAGATGATCAAAACTCATCTCTGTACATCATAGGGTAAGACCTACTTCGTACAGTACGATTAGGAAAAATAAGGGTAACATCCAAGATGAAGTCCGGGATGATCAAAACTCGTCTCTATACATCATAGGGTATTATCTACTACATATAGTACGATTAGGAAAAATCAAGGGATCATCTAGGACGAACTTTGGGACGATCAAAAATAGCCTCGGTTCATTGTGTAATATGAACTGGTTCATACCATATGATGACCAATCAAAAATTAATCCTTGATTTATTCTACTAATCATAGGTTAATTTAAGTAAGTATTCAAAATAAATGGTACAGTATGAATATATTCGTACAGTACGAACTGCTAATAAATTTACTTAAACTATTCTGGCAGCTAGGGTTTTGGATTGGTAACACATCGTAAAGTACGATCGTAGTTGTACAGTATGACCTGTTCACAAAAAATATGTTTCAACCAGATCAGATCGTATAGTATGATATAAACTTGTATAGTACGATCATCAGAGAAGAAGAAAAAAAATCTACATTTTAAAAACCCTCTCCCCCTGTGTGTTTGCATGGTTGCTCAGATTTACATGAAATTTATGGCCAGACTCAAGAAAATAGAAAATAAACTAATTGATGAAATTACAATGTTACAAACTCACACTCCTATTATACCCAAACCTGAGTCTTCTTATTGTCTGGAGCAACTTATGATCTCCTTGAAATGTTAGTACTCACAGACAATAGTAGAAATAAAAGATATTTAATAAATTATAAATTAGATGACATTAATTGTCATCATCAAAATATCAAACTAGGGGTCATGGATTGTAACAATCTCCCTCTTTTTGTTGATGTCAAATAAAGTTGCATGGCATTTATTTTATTTGTTTTTCTTTAAAAAAAAAATTAAAACATCAGAAAATAGATAGAAAAAGAAAAATGCATTTAAGCAAAAATACATAAGCAAGATAACGAGAATACATAAGCAAGACAATTGACTATAACAGAATTAACTGACTACAACAAGACTTCTCCCCCTTTTGACAACACCAAAAGGAGGAGACACAAACAACACTAAGAAAGAAAGTACAAAAAAGATACACTTCAAAAAGAAGGATCCTGAGCACTTGAAGGTGGAGGTGGGTGTGGTTGGAAATATTGAAGGATTGTGTCAAAATGGTGATCAATCGAAGTGAACCGTTCCCCAAACCACCGCATATCTTCCTCATGTTGCTGATGTTGTTCTTGTATGTGTGTGTCAAGATGACTCTGAAGTTGGTCGAAGAGTTTGACCAAATCTTCATGAGGGTAGGCTAGTGTAGGTGCTCATGGAGATGCATGTCTTCTTGGTCGATCAGGAGCTTCTACTGGGGCATCTTCTCATCCTTCTTCATCAAATTCATGTTCTTCAGGCTCTTGCCCCCAATAAAAGAGAATACAAAAAGAGGCATCCGTATAGAAGATTGGTAAATTATCAGATTTACCAGGATAGGTTAATTGGTATTTATTTTAAAGAATGTATCCTATAAGGTGACCAAGTGCTAGATTCTGTTCCTGCGGGTAGTGGGGAGGCGAACTAAAATCATATTTTAGATATAGTCAATAACTAAATCTGCCTCATCAAATTTTATGTTTGACATTATGAGGTAGGTAGCGATTGATAAGTTCAGGGTCATGCGGATTCAGTCGCCAGCTTTGGGTATGATCGAAGAGCAAAGGATGTGCTGAATGATTCGAGCATTTCGGTTTAAAGATTGAATAAGAGGCTAGTGTTGATAGAAGGCTACATTCCTAAGGACACGATAGACATCATTCCATTCAAATTCATTTGAGAGAAAGGAATGAGCCCTAGGCCCTTCAATGGACAGCCCAATGTATTGGGCGATGTCAGCCTTATTGACTTCTATGTGTTGGCAGCAGACAAAAGAGTGGAAGGTCATATTATCGACGGTGTAGGTAAGATTGGCTAAAATTCAAATAAGAGTTATGAATTATAGGAGAAAGTCATGGTAAGGAGAAATTGAAAAGTGGTGGATGCGAAGAGGTTCTTTACCTCAAAATTAAAAGCTGCCTGATTGAGCATCCAGGACTGTGTAATCTTACAGGCCCTGAACTTGTGATAAGCATCTTCATTTTTAGCACTCAGGAAATGATCATTTTGATGGTGAGAGGAAGACGGGCTTCCCATGATGTGACGATCGTCCTTGCTAGAGCTCGACATTATGTGAAGTCTAAGTGAAGGTGAAGAAGTGAGTGAAATGATCTGCCAATGAAGCCAATTTATAGAATTTTTTAGATATCATAAAGTACGATCTGGTATCGTACAATACGATGGGGAAATAATTGTTGTCTAACCGATCAGTTCGAGAAAGGTGGTCAAATCGTATAGTACGATATGTATCATATAGTACGATCAGAAGGATTTTGATCATACCGAGGGTTGTTGGTATGACCCTTGTTGAAAAGTTTTGTATAATACAAACAGGTTTATTGTATAGTACAAAATAACAATTATATCATATCGGCCACCTTTAAGTCATCCTCATCCATTTTGCTAACGTGGATCGTACAGTACGAAGAGGAGATATCATAACGTATGATATTCAATAATATCGTACCAAATGAATTGATTGAACTGCCACATATTTCATATATTATGATATGTATCATACAATATGATAAACAGATGAAGAAATTTGAGTTTGGGCTGTGTTGTGTGATTAGATATATCGTACAGTACGATAGTGAATAGTATAGTACGATAAGGAAACTATAAATTATTGGGTTTGGTGAAGTGAGTGTGTGATGATCAGGAACAACCTTAGATGATTTTTTTATGCATTAATATATATGACACCTAGTCTCATCCTCAAAGTTCTAAAGGTGTCGAATGCTAGTGGTTTCATGAAGATGTCTACCAATTGATTTCCTGTAGCGATGTGATACAATTCTATATCTCCTTTAGCAACATGATCTCTTATGAAATAGTATCTAATGTCTATATATTTAGTTCGAGAGCGCTGAATTAGATTTTTAGAGATGCAAATTGCACTTGTGTTGTCGCACATGATTGAGATGGTTCCTATAGGTAATCCAAGATCAAGAATTTGTTGCTTTAACCATAATACTTGTGCAACACAGCTTCCTACTGCAATATATTCTACCTCGGTTGTGGAGAGGGCAACATAATTTTGCTTCCTACTGGACCAAGAAACTAAAAATTGTTCTATGAATTGGTAGGTACCAGAGGTGCTTTTTGTATCTACCTTACATCCTACAAAATCAGAATTTGAGTACCCTACGATTTCAAAGGAAGTGATGTGTCCAGGATACCAAATTCCTAAGTTCAGGGTGCCTAATTGATATCTAAGAATTCTCTTGACCACAGTTAAGTGGGACTCTTTAGGATCAGCTTGAAAACGGGCACAAAGGCACACACTAAACATTATGTCCGGTCTACTAGTAGTTAGGTAAAGAAGAGATCCGATCATTTCTCTATATTTTTTCTGGTCTACTAATTTTCCATTTGGATCTTTGTCTAATTGAATTGTTGAGCTCATTAGAGTGTTTATGGGTTTAACACTATCCATTTCATATTTTTTCAGAATATCCTTAATGTACTTTGTTTGACTAAGAAAAGTTTATTTATCCATTTGTTTTATACTAAAGCCAAGAAAGTAGTTTAGTTCTCCCATCATGCTCATTTCAAACTCATTACTAATTGTTTTTGAAAATTCATCACACAAATTTTTATCTGAAGATCTAAATAAGATGTCATCCACATAGATCTAAACAATGAGAATTACATCTTTAATCTTTTATAAGAAGTGTGTAGTGTCCACACTACCATTTACAAATTCTCTATCCAATAACAATGAGCTAAGTCTTTCATACCAGGCTCTAGGTGCTTATTTTAATCCATAAAGTACCTTTTTTAATTTGAATACCTTATTTGGAAATTGTGAACTTTCAAATCCAGGGGGTTGCTCAACATAGACATCCTCCTTGATTACCCTGTTCAAAAAAGAACTCTTTATGTCCATTTGATAAAGTTTAAAATTCTTGAAGCAAGGAAAAGCTAAGAGCACTATTATGGCTTCTAGTCTAGCAACAGGGGCAAAGGTTTCTTCAAAGTCTATTCCCTCAATTTGATTGTACCTCTTAGCTATTAGTCTGGCTTTATTTCTTATTATGGTTCCTGAGTCATTCACCTTATTTTTAAATACCCATTTTGTTTTAACTACACTCTGTTCTTTAGGTGTTTTGACTAACTCCCAAACATCATTCCTGGTGAATTGGTTCAGTTCTTTTTACATTGCTAGGATCCAGAATTCATCTCCTAATGCTTCATCTATACTCGTGGGTTATATCATAAAGATGAATGCTGAATGACTAACCTCATTCCTAAGTCCATGCCTAATTCTTACACCTTCTGAAGGGTCTCATAAAATTAACTCTTTAGGATGACTAGAAGAATATCTCCATTCTCTAGGAAAATATTCTTGAGGTTCTACCCTTTCTCTTATGGTGATAGTCTCTACTCCTTGAATTGCCTATATTTCATCTTCTTCAATTTTAGATTCAGAGCGCTTATCTGATTCATCAAATACTACATGGGTGGACTCTTCAACTACAAGGGTCTTCTTATTAAAGATTCTATAGGCCTTACCTACAGATGAATAACCCAAGAAGGCACCCTCATAAGACTTGGGATCAAATTTTCCCAAGGGAAGTTTGCCATTATTCAAGATGAAGCACTTGCAACCAAAGACATGTAGATGTGAAAGATTCGGTGTCCGACCCTTAAGGAGTTTATAAGGAGTTTTATTTAGCATTGATCTAATGTTCACCCTATTTAAGACATAATATGTCGTATTTATTGCTTCTATCCAAAAGTATCTAGGAAGGGTGTACTCAGCTAACATTGCCCTAGCAGCTTCTACCAAGGTTCTATTCTTTCTTTATGCTATTCCATTTTGGTGTGGAGTCCTAGGGGCTGAGAAAGTATTCTCTACTGCTATCTCTTGATAAAATGATTCAAATATTTCATTTTGGAACTCTCCATTATGATCACTATGGATTGTTGAGATTTTATATCCTAATTTTTGTTGAATTCAAGTGGAGAAAATCTTAAATTCCTCAAATAACTCATTCTTATGTGATAGGAATCTTACCCAAGTGAATATAGTGAAGTCATCTACAATCACAAATCCATAATTTTCCCTCATAGGCTAGCTGTGCTAACTGGTCCAAATAAGTCCATGTGAAGAATTTCTAATGGCCTAGAGGTGATCACATCTTTGATTGAATGAAAAGATGGTTTGATTTGTTTTCCTAGTTGGTAGACATTGCATAGATGGTCCATAGTGAAGTCTAACTTAGGTACGCCTCTAACTAAGTTTTTCTGAGTAATGTTTCTAAGTGTTTTCATACTTGCATGGCATAGTCTCCTATGCCATATCCATGAGTCATCTACAATTATTTTCAAGCATTGCAATCAAGGTCTAACATGTAAACATTGTTTATTCATTTTCCTTCTACACTAGTTTGTCATTTAAACTAATCAGACATTTATTAGAGAGAAATTTTATGTCAAAATCTTTATCACATAATTGACTAATGCTAAGTAAGTTATGCTTCAAATCATCAACTAATAAAACATTTTCAATTAAAAAAATTTTAGCATTACCAATAATACCTAAGCCCACCACTTTCCTGGTGGTGTTGTCTCCCAATGTTACTTTGCCTCTGGTCCTGGTTTCCAGTAAAATGAACTTCTTCATATCTCCAGTCATATGTCATGAGCATCCACTATCTAGGTACAACATGCTCTCACTAGTTCTTTTGTGAGAGCATCCCTACAATTTCATTCAAGGGTTAGATTTGGGAACCCAAGTGAGTTTGGGTTCCTCCCTATGCTTGCATGAATGAGATGTAAGCATGCTATGCTGTGATGGATGCAATTTAGGTCTCCATACTAGGTGTGTCCTACGGTGAATTATGCATGTACGGGCTGTGTGACCTAGCATGCCACAAGAGAAGCCCCAAACACTGGGAAATAGGTTTACTAACCTATGTGAGTGGCGTTGCCACTTCCTAAAGTTTTGTGATTCATGTAGTGCTAGGGTTTGCTATATTGAGCTAATATGAGTGATGCATTTTCTTTTTCTAGTTCTTTATTTTTTCTTTAAATGTGTTGTTTTGATATGTTAATCCATAAACTTTCCATTTTAATAAATGTTCACTATGATCTACCTCCAATGCAAGTTTGTCTTATCTGTTAAAAGCCTCTTCTAATTCAACATGCGTGGTTTTCAAGGATTCATGTGCTTATGTTAATTCAATATGCTTCTTATTTAATGCATCATACTCATTAAGCAGGGACATGTGATCTCTATCTAAATCAGAATATTCTTTAAATAAGTTAGCATGCTTAGTTATTAAAGTATTAAAATCAATATTAAGAATAGCATGCATTTTTTTAATTTCCTATACGAGTCATGAATTTTTTTAGAAATAAGCAGTAAATCTTTATATTAAAGTTGATATACCTCATCTTGATCCGATTGATCAAGATTATCGTTAGCCATTAAGCACAAATTTGTTACCTCCTCCTCTGCTTCTTCTTCTGACGATTCTGAGGCAGAGTCAGCCCAAAATGGTTTTTATGTCTTCATCTTCCCTTTCTTGTACTTGGCTTTGTCTATGCCTTTTTTCCTTAGCTCGTTGACTCTTTAGGTTGGGGCAATCAGCTCGAAGGTGTCCTGGTTCCTACACTTAAAACAGATTGTATCAGATGAAACTTTAGTAAACCTTGAGCTTTTACCTTCATTCTAATTGTTCTGATGACACCTTTATTTTATTTCCAAAAATTTTTTGAACTGTCGGGTCATCAAGGCTATGTCATCTTCTTCCTCCCCTATAAAGCCTCCACTTTCTGAATTGTTTACTTTTAATGCCACCGTCCGCTACTTCTTTTCACCTGCATCACTTTGCCTTTGACTCAGTCCTTGCTCGTATGCAATGAGTGACCCAAGCAAATTATCAATAGAATAAATGTTTAGGTCTTTAGATTCAGTGATGGCAATAATTTTAGCATTATAGGAACTAGGTAAGCATCGAAGAATCTTGTTAACTTTCTCAGAATTTGAAATTTCTCTACCTAATGCATGCAAGGATGTCATAATTTGGGTGAACCTAGTGTACATGTCAGATATTACTTCGTTAGGTTTCATATGGAAGAGTTCATAATCATGTAATAGAATGTTAGGCCTAGACTGTTTAACTTCACTAGTTACTTCGTACGTGATGCACAGTCTATCCCAAATCTCCTTACCAGTAGCACAGGTAGAAACTCTCATATAGTCCTCAGATTTTAAAGTACAAAAGAAATAATTTAAGCACTTTGCATTTAATTGAGCTAATTCCCTATCCTCATTTCTCCATTCATTGAAAGGCACTTGAGTTTTCACTCCATTCATAAGTTTAAAAGGTGCAGCATAACCATCAATTACTAACATCCACATGCGGTAATTTGTAAAAAAATAGACATTCTATTTTTTTAGAAATCAAATGAGATATTGTCAAAAAGAGGTGGACAGGTTATTGAATAACCCTCCACAGTATTGCAATTACTAAAATGAGCCATGATTTATTTTCAAGGTTTTCTAAAATTCTATTTTTGAAACCCCGCTCTGATACCAATTGTAATTACTAGATGCGCCAAGAGGGGGGGGGGGGGGGGAATTGCGAAAAACTTGTTGCAATAAAAATCCTAAAGAGGGGTTCTATTTTTTTTTTGTTTTTAAAATTTTAACATAAAAATTTAACTAATGCGAAAGCAAGTACTTGAGCATAATTTGCAACAACTAATTCCACAACATTTTCTACAAAGCAGTTATAATGAAAATAAAGTGCAAACAAAAATAAAAGCGATAAAGGAAAAATCACACCAGAGTTTTTATAGTAGTTCGGTCACTTGACATACGACCACTCCCATGAGTCCTCAACTCTGGGAATTTCACTACAAAACTATAGTTCTCCTTTTGCCCCCTCGGCAAGGCGGAGAAGCCCTTATAAGACTCACTTTCACCAACCCGGTGTAGCAGAGTGCCAAGCACTTTTCTCACCTTCCTGGCAACGGCAGCGTGCCTTCTCATTTTTCTCCCTCTTGGAGAAGGCAGAGTACCTTAGAGGACACAAATGTAGAAGATTCTCCCCCTAAGAAAGCCTCCCACAATATCTTCTCGGGCCATAGTAGGAGGAAAGTGCAGCAAGCTCAGAG
Source organism: Dendrobium catenatum (assembly GCF_001605985.2). NCBI lineage: Eukaryota > Viridiplantae > Streptophyta > Magnoliopsida > Asparagales > Orchidaceae > Dendrobium > Dendrobium catenatum. The sequence goes on along the minus strand of NW_021319908.1, from coordinate 221,838 downwards.
TAACCGTGTGATCTCCCTCACACTCCTCCCTCACCAAGCCCACCTTCTCCTTCCTCTCACAAACCCTAAAATCTCCTCAAGAGCTCTCACCTAAGGAAACCCTCTCTAATCGTGTTCCCCTCTCTTAGTCACATACCAAAAACATTACTTTTTGATACTTAAAATGGGCTAAAAAAACCCTGAAATTTTTCAAAGTAGCTGTTACCATCGTACAGTACAATTACATATCGTACCGTACGATTAGTACAAATGAGCTTCGTCCTAGTACGAAGATTTATGAATAGGTTTAAACTTCTGAATAAGTTAATACAGTATGATATAAACTTGTATGATACGATAGGGAAAACTCTTCTATTCGTACAGGATGATAGCCGGGACGATCAAAACTCGTCTCTATACATCATAGGGTACGACCTACTTCGTACAGTACGATTAAGAAAAATCAAGGTATCATCCAAGATGATGTCCAGGATGATCAAAACTCGTCTCTGTACATCGTAGGGTACGATATACTTCGTACAGTACGATTACGCAAAATCAAGAGATCTTGTAGGACGAACTCCAGGATGATAAAAAATAGCCTCAGTTCATCGTATATTATGAACTAGTTCGTACCGTACGACGACCAATTAGAAATTAATCCTTGATTTATTTCACTAATCACGGGTTAATTTAAGTAAGTATTCAAAATAAATCGTACAATGCAAATATATTCGTACAATACAAATGGCTAATAAACTTACTTAAACTATTCTGGTGGCTAGAGTTTTGGATTGGTAACACATCATATAGTATGATCGTAGTTGTACAATATGACATGTTCATAGAAATGCGTTTCAGCCAGATCAGATCTTACAGTATGATATAAACTCGTACAGTACGATTAACAGAGATGAAGAAAAAAAATCTATATTTTAAAAACCCTCTCCCCCTGTGTATGTGCATGGTTGCTCAAATTTACATGCAATTTGTGGCCAGACTCAAGAAAAGAGAAAATAAACTAAATGAAGAAATTACAATGTTACAAACTCACACTCCTATTCTTCCCAAACTTGAGTCTTCTTGTTGTCCTGAGTAACTTTTGATCTCTCTGAAATATTAGTACTCACAGATAATAGTACAAATAAAATATATTCAATGATTAGTAAATTAGATGACATTATTTGTCATCATCAAAATCTCATACTATGAGGCATGTATTGCAACACACTTGTTTAGTAGTTTTTATTTTACTATTATTATAATTATAATATATGTAGTAAAATCTAGTTAGGAGGATCATTATTTGAACCTGACATAGAAAAAAACATCAGAAAATTTTGAAAATTTTAAGAACATTAACAAAAGTAGAAATGTTAAACCTAATTCATAAAGATGAACAACCTAGACCCTTAAAATATTATGCTAACCCATTAGTAGATGGCATTCACAAGAGTATTAGTAGGCCAAATATTCAAGCAAATTATTTTGAATTTAAACATGTGATTATCTAGCTCGTATAGAACACACAATTTTTGGGAGACTCTTGTTGAGGATACAAACCTACATATTTCAAGTTTCTTAGAAATTTGTGTCATCTTTAAGTATAATTGAATCTTAGATGACACCGTCAAACTTAGGTTGTTCCTTTTTTCAATAAGAGAAAAAAGAAAAATTTCTACACCATTGTGCATGGAATGATCTAGCCCATAAATTTTTAGCAAAATACTTCCCTCCATCTAAAATAGCTAAGCTTAGGAATGACATACATCATTCACCAAGTTAGATGGAGAGTCAATTTATGATGCAAAAGAAAGGTTTAAGGTTTATTTAGAAAATAACCACATCATGCACTACCATACTAGTTGATTATACAAACCTTATAAAATGGATTGATATAATCAATTAAGTTAATTATAGAAGCTACCACTGGAGGTTTAGTAATCTATAAGCCCTTCAAAGAAGCTTATGCTTTAATTGAAGTGATGGATATTATTGACTTCTAATTATCATCTAATAAATTCAATCCCAAGAAAGTTTCGAATGTCTATGAGTCTGATACATTGTCTATTTTTACTTCTCAAGTAGCTATAATTTCTAGGAAGTTAGATAAACTTGGAGTTAGTTCATCTAGGAAGTGCCTATACTTGTAGATGAAAACTTTGTGGACCACTCAACAACCTGAGTTCATCTGGTATAAAATCCTTAAATGTGATTAATCACAAGAAAAACAATCCTTACTCTAACACTTACAACCATAGTTAGAAGAATCACCCAAATTTTTGTTGGAGAAATAATCAAAATGAGAGAAAAAACTAGAATAACAACTAGCCAAATAATTTTGGAAATCAAAACAAGCCTAAACAAAATTTTGGAAACCTCAAGATGAATTATCCTCTAGGATTTAATACAATTAATTAATATAAGGATAAGAAGCTATCAATAAAAGACTTAGTGTTATAGATGGGGAACAAAATTTTGATCTAAGCTACTGCCATTAGGAACATTGAAAACTAATTAGGGAAGCAAGCCAACTCACTAAATAATAACCCCCAAGGAACCCTTCCTAGCAATACTAAGGCTAATCCTAAGGACAAGGGTAGAGAGTAAAACAAAGTTATTCATCTAAGGAGTGGTGAGGAGTTAGAGGAGGTAGTTAGAAAGAAAGATAAGCTAGAGGAAAATTAAATAGAATCCACTCAACTAATAATACAAGCTAAGCTATACAAAAAGGTGGAAAGGTATATAAGGAAGGTTGTTGAGAGGCCACCAAAAGCATTTCCCCAAACATTATTGAATGAAAATTTAGATAGGAAATTCTCTAAATTTTTGGATGTATTATAAGAATTAACCATTAATATTCCATTTGTAGAAGCCTTAGAGAAAATGACTAAATATGATAACTTTATGAAGGACATCCCTTATAAGAAAAGGAAGTTTGGAGACTTTTTTACTATTACCCTTACTTAGGCGAATGGCCCTTACTTAGGCGAATGGCGCATTAACATTTCAGGTCCACCGTATACTTACAAGTTTGATAAACTTAAGATTAGGTAGACTAGGGTTATGCATATTGTGAAGAGTCCGTATTTTCAATTATCATATATTTTTATCTTTCTTAAGTCAAATCATGTATTTGGTGGATACTAAGCTTGGAAAAGACACACACACACACTCAAGGGAGTGAGTTAGCGATAATATAAGAAGTTAGATTTTTTGAACTATTGCACTATATAATCCATATCGTATTATATGATAAGCTAATAAGAAAATAATTAAAAAGGCTAATTATGATAATTAATGCAATATGAACTAATCATATTGTACGATGTATATCACATAAGATGATTAATTGAAATAAGGATCTTAGCTACCAATCACAAGTTAGCCAATATTTTGATATCTAAATTTTATATTCATCAGATTGGATGATAGGTATCATGCTGTACGATGTAATTAAATCTTTCCTAAATTAATCTTGTGATTAGTGACTGAATTTGGATTAATTGATCTAGTCAGATTGTATATGATGATTTGACCAATCATACTGTACGACTTGATTCCTACATGGGAAGATAATTAAATCATCGCTAATCATACTGAACAATATTTTAAGTCATTTGAACTAATCGTATTGGAAGATGCTCTAAATCGTCCTGGACGATCAGCTCAATTATTTGAACTAGTCGTACAACACGGATTTCTTCGTACAGTACTAAATGAAGTACTTTTCACTAATTATATTGGATGGTCCAAGACTTTGCTGTATGATCAAAGTCACCAAAATTGAATTTAGGTCTTTTTTTCACCTTAATTTTGTTATAAAGACTTGGTGAAAATCATACTCAATGATTAACTCTATTTATTTGAATTCCATCATTGTTATTTTCATGTCTTGGTAAATTCATCTTGCTTCCATACTAAGTGAAAATTGCTACTAGTTTTTTTCAAATATTGAAAAAATCCTAAAATATTATCCTTATTTTTAAGTCAAGCAATTAGTTTTTAAATTTACAAGTTCACTTAGTCTTAACATCCTTATTAAACTTTCATCATAGAGGTTCTTAAAAGTCTAAAGAACCACTTTATGAAGCTTAAAAACTTCATAAAATGAGACATGATAGTTATTTTGAAACCTAGGGTGGAAGCTAGGGTTTGAGTTTTACCTATGTAGGAAGGGTCAAGCTCTTAGGCTTATTTTGATCCTTAATACCTAAGGAAAAACTTTATTTAAGGTTTAAGTAGGAGGATCGTTGGAGTAAGAGTATGATAGCTTGGGATGAAGTAGCTCTCAATCAGTGGAGGAACTTACAACTGGCATCTTCCAAATGACTAGTAATTATTGGGAGGATGTAGAGGAAGCTCTGGAATGCCAAAACAAAAAGAGGAAAATATAGGGAAGCACTGGACTAAGTGTAAACTCTAAATGAAGACTTTTGTTATATTCCTTATTCTATGCTATGTAGCTTAATCAAAGGGCTGGGATTGCTCAATGTTTTTGGCTAGATTATTGCCATCTTTCCCAGATGGTTAGGGAATACCAGCTGAGCAAGGGAGTTATTAATGAGATGAAAATGACTTTGTGTCATTTTACTAATGTGGGGACTACTGGGCTGCGTTTGGTCTAGATTTAATAAGCTTTAGGAATACTCTAAAAATTATTTAGAGTAAATGAAACTAGTAGTTGTGAAGGGATTTGAAATGATTTGAGGGTTTAACCTTCTTGAATACTTTTAGAGGTTTTAATCACTTTGATTGGTCAATAAAGGTCAAGCCACCTAGGATGGACCCTAGGGAGCCTCTAGAGGCTATTTAGCTCAAGTTCAAGGGACTTGATTGAGTGGATTTGAGGTTTAAATGATGGAGACCATGTTCGAATAAGTTTGACCAATTTTGTATGAGTTAACCATGTCAACTCATAATGAATTAACTAAATCTTGTGGAAAAAATTCATGCAAGGTCTAGTGCATCACACTAGGAAGGTTGAATATTTATTAGGATTTTGAGCTGAATCAAAGATATTTGAATTTTATTTAAGGAGCTTGGGGTTCAATGGCTAGGTCTAGGTCACTTAGACTAGTCATCAGATATAAAACACGGTGAGGTTTTAGAATTTTAGGGTTTGAACGACCTTAGCTAAAAATGAGGTTAATAATATCATTATATTATAGTAAAAGAAAATGTAAACATACCATTTAAAAAAAATGCACAAAATACTTTATTGGTAGATTATAGATTCAACTACTATGCAAAATTTATAGTTTTAGAATTTCACCAAATTACTAGGTATTGTTCAAAATTTTATTCTAAAGCTTTAATTTACTACAATATTATTTTTTAGAGTCATAATAATTATTTTCTAAATTGATATAAACAACACATTTTTCATATTATCTAGTAATAATTTTCTAGGTAGCAAAATATTTTGAATAGACGTATCTATAATATGGAAAAAGTTAAATGGTGAAAGTTTAACAAGTGTAAAGTTATCCTCAATTTTATGCTATAAAATTATTAATTTAATAAAAAAAAATATAAGAATTTTCTATTTTAAAAAATTGAGATAGGTATAATATAAACTACCTCAATTAGGATAACTCTTAGAACGAATATAACAATAGAAAATGTATGGGAGTCACCAAAACCCATCTTGCTCTCACTAGGTTTTCAATCTTTCTCTATGTAAAATGCAACTTAGAGGGTTGATTTAATAACATGAGAGAGAAGTGGATTTTTTATGTTTATAAAAATTTGAATTAGTTCTACGACGCTCGACACTATAATGTTGTATAGCTCTCCACATGAGAGAAATATGCTGCCGTGCTCAACCACAACACCATAGCAATAATTATTTTTTCCAAAATTGTTGGATAGCTCAATCTCGCTTCACTACCAACCATGCGTTGTGGTGCTTATAGGGGAAAGTTTTAGATTTGCATGAATGCACACAAACTAATGAGACCCGCTTCAGAATATATTCAAATATTCATATGCATACATAACACACACATACATATATGAAAAGTTTAAATGAAGATATTTTACTTCATTGCTCTTACCAGACTAGGTAAAGACATATACAACGACCTCCTACTTCACTGGGTATTCCACTGCTTCCATAGATTTTGGATACCCTTCTTTTGTTTATTATCTTTGTATTCATACTGGAGGCCTAGGAGATTCTAGGGAAGAGTAGTTATTCCATATTTTTGCTCCAATTAAAAATAAAATCCAATCATTTAAGATAATCACTATGTAACTTGTGGAAAGTTCTAGTCAACCTAGCTAGCCTGCATAGCTAAAACATAGAGCTCCCCATCCTTTATTGCATGAAGAGTAGAAAGAAGGAATAACTTTTATTTTGTATTTTCTTTATTTTTTATATGCTATTGATAAAATTATGTTTTTTTTTTAAAATATTTGTGAGCTTAAATTTATTATTTACCTTCAAATATTTTCTATTACAATGTTGAATATTAATCAATCATATCTTTTAATTGCTTGTATTATAAATTTTGGAATTTTGAAAATTTGAAAAATAATAACTTATGCGATTAATGATGCACAAAGTAGATACTAATAAAATTAATTAACTTGTATAATAACTAGTAATGTCATTAAAATGGGTACTTTCGAATAAAGAAGACTCATGAAAGAACGAAAGCACTTAACTACTTATCTTAGGATTAATTTATTAAGGGATTACCTAGAATGGAATATTTGGATCAATTTTAAGGAGTATTAATCATAAGATCTTTGATGAACCTTTGGCAGTAAAAACTTAGATTATATAAGGGGGAAAGATAAACATGCATTCAAAATTATTAAGAAGTACTTAGAAAAAAATAAGAAAAAAATTGAAGAAAGTAAGTAAGAAAGACAAAAAAAAAAAAAAAAAAAAAAAAAAAAAAAAAAAAAAAACAAAAAACAAAAGAAGAAAGTAAAAAAAAAAAAAGCAAAGTGAAAAGCTGATTAGTATTGAAACATAAAAAATTGGTGCCTACAAGTCTTAACTCCATGTAAAGGGTCAAAAACAGAATTAACCTAAGGAGAATTGTAAGAATTAGGGTATATAAGGAAAATTATATTATGACTGAAAAATTAAATATATATAAAGTTCTTCTAAACCCAAGATCATTAACCCTAAGTAAGCTAATCAAAATTTTCACATACACATTAGGAGTTGATTTTAAAAGGAATATCAGTGGAAATGAAATATTATGTTGTTATAGGACTGTATTAATGGAATTATTAACACTTGGTGTTACTATTTAATCCATTAAATTAATATTTTCTTAAAATAAACAATTCAAAATATTGCACTCCAAGAAAATAAGATTGCCATGAAATAGAGATCATGTAGATTACTTGAAGATAAGTAATAATTTAAGTTTGGGTGATTTTATTAGTTTTAAAATAATATTATGAAAATTTACATTAAATTTATTTAACTTGCTGATTTTGTGCTAAAAAATTAAATGGAAAAGAAAAAATTCAAGAGAATACCCAACATCGTGGCATCGAACTTTTGGACTACTACATCATTCAAGGACAAATTCTTACCTTAAGGCAGAGAGGAGAGAAGGTTGTTGCAGCAAAAAGGTTTTTAGTGTCATATGAGCACCATAGTGTTAGCTTTCCATAGTGTTGACTAGGGCACAACAATGTTGAATAAAAAAAGCACCACAACGAAGCAGTTAATTCAGTTATTCTTTCAAAATAACACATTATTTTGAATTGAGCACCACAGGGCTATTCTTCATGAGCTATGCAATGGTAGTTTAATATATGAACGTTGCAACTTTACCACTCTGAATGTCATGGCATTAGTGATAGTTATTTATTTTTTATATAAATAGCATGGCCAAATTAATGAGGGGTGTTGGCCATTCATATCTCTTATACTTAGATCTAGGCGTGGACAATAGTGAGTGAGAGTGTGTGTAAGCAAGGAGAGATGGATCAAAGGGTAAGAAAATGTTGTACATTTTTGTTATGACATAAATCTAGTTTTATCTATCCTTAAAACTCTACACTTGTATCTATTTTATCTTTGCAATGAAGCTTTTAAATTAATTACAATGTTAGGCTAAATCATTTTTTGGGCTTATGAAATTATAATAATACATGCATTACATAGAGTAGATCTAAGTGCTTAATAATTTTAAATGATGTTTCTAGTTCCTTTGAACTTCAATTAATTTGTATATAAGTTGTGTACAAAGTTAAAATTTAGTGCGATCAAGATTCTCAACCAAGGAGTTGTGGAGCAACTAGAGATACTAGAATAAAGTTCTTCTAGCATTGGCATATGATGGTTTAGGATATTGAGATTGTTAAGGTAATAATATAGCTATAATAAAGCTATGTTTTGCTAAAGACTTTGATAAACTCAACTGAGATTTGGAGTAAATTATGCTTTGATTTATAGTACCTCTTAGGATAGATAAATCTATGCACACAACATTTCTTATCAGTCATAAGTTCATAAATAATTGAGCATAGAATTTCTTCCAAGTTCATTAGTGGTAGTTTTTTATCACTAAGCACAAAACCTTTAATTTCTATGATAACATAAACCTAGCAATAAGTAGAAGTAGTACTAAATTATTATTAAGATCATTATAATTCTCATGGGGATGATACTTGACTCATCTTAATATTATTTGACATGGCACTTACACTTAGATAATATCCATTATTTTCCATAAGTGTAGGGTAATACTAATCAAGTACTCGCAATGAAGTCCCACTAACCACATAATGTAATATTTACCATATCAATAAAAGACATAAATGTAAAAATGTGATCAATATGATCATAAAATTAGTAAATTTAATTAATGAATTTAATCTTTTACATAAAGTTCTGTGGGCACACACATTATATAATATTACCCTAAAAAGAAAAGAGCCACAAGCCTATACGCTGCCATAAAAAGCCTTATAACCGGGATTCGGCGTTGCCACCTAAGTCAACCCATTTATCCCACTCAAACAATCTAACATAAACTTGTTAACCTCTATATATTGGGATGTCTTCTCCTAGTGGTAGTCTGCCCTTATCTTTGACTGAAGGAGCTCATCATGTTCCTCAACTCAACGAGCTCTCCCCTCAACTTTCTTACCTCCCTCTTTAGCTCTTGACTTCCTATAAATCCAACATATTCCTCAAGATGCTGGCCTTACGAACTTTGAGGAGGTTTATCATATTCTCTAAAATAGTCAAACACCCGAGGTCCTCTTATAGTGGGATTGACTATGGGAATGAAAGATATTAGCAAATCATTCATAGGATAGCAAGCCCATGGCAGCGAGCTTACATGCTTCTCATTGAATGCCACATATATGTTCTCATGCTCATCCTAAACCACATTCTCAGCTTGCTCAACTACTTCTTGATCCCTTCTTGGTGACCCCCATCATCAACAACTAATGGTGTCAATATAAAATTCTATATCTAAAAAGCATAGGCGATCTCCAAGAAAATGTTTACGAAGGATGGTTCCCTTTATGTACTGCCCATCGCCCACTTCTCCAAAGCTTTCATCCCTTACTTGCTTAGTGGATTCCCTAGCAACTCACTCGAGGAAACACACACTACACACTCTATCTTACATTAATGACTTTCTTTCTAGATAATATTATTTGCAAAGATGAGCTTAATAATATCATATATGTTTGGCACATTAACGATGGTGGTCGTCGCCTCATGTTTGACTTTTACTCTTCTTAGTATGAGGAACAAGAACAAGTTTGTGGGTCTCCAATATAAAAGGACATTGTTAATTACCTTAATCAGCAATACCTAAGTCACATTACTTAATGATGCCTTAGTTGCCCTTTTCCCTAATATCTCTTTCCCAGCCTTGATGGAAGGGGACTTTCTTAGAATATTTGAGATGAGATCAAGCCAAGCCATAAGGATCCATATCTCTACACTCGCAAAATCAAAAGTGTGAAGCCCTCTCAATACAAACCTTGTATTTAGAAGGTCCAAGCAAGAGGTGATGCCGCATCACCGTCATCAATGAAAGACAAAGCGATCCTGTAGGGTATAATAAACATGGTAGTAAATTAATATTTACTTTCTCATTTTCTATTTACTAGCCTTATTTAGTACTCATCAATTTAATTCACTCTTCATTTTCTCCACCCGCCCAATAAAAGGCCAAGTGAATCAGTGAACAAAAAACGTGCATATGCATTCACAGGTGTTTAGCAAGTAGTTCGTGGGTCATGGTGGAGGAACTCAACCTCAAGGGTGGTGCACTTAGAGAACTCCCCTAATGGTTTGAGAGGAACCACTCGCCTCAAGCTCCTAAAGAACACACCTGGAGTGATTAATAGGCGTTACTTGTTCGAGCCTATCGAGGAGATCGCTCTGTATGTGGTGAGTCAGGGATTCCTCACTAAGCTAGCAACCCAACACTTGCCATATACTTGGTCCACTACATCAGGCACTTGCTCCCCCTCAAAACAAACTCAGGCACTCACTCTCTCCTAGAGCGACAATCCCGACTAGAGACTCAGCTATAGAAAAATGCTTAGTCATGGGATCTAATTGTGACCATCGAATTCATAGTTCTCCATCTTCGTAACAACACTTTAATCCCCTCTCCCTACTCAAGCAATCCAAGGTCTCTCAAGAGGCAACTTACTGAAGCCTTCTAACTTCGCTCTCCTTCAACCAATTAGGAGGCAACATATGTTTGGGGTAGTGTGTAGTATTGTGCTGGTATTCGATGTAGCATTACATATTTTTACTTTTCCTCTATTTGTTTTTTCTTGTAGCACTCAGAATACTATAAATAAGGGCGATGATAAATAATTTGAGCGACTTGAACTTTTTTGATTGATTTTAATGGATATTTACCAATTTGGGAACTATAGTTTTATTGAGCATTTATAAAACACTCCCCTACTCTCTCTTTTCTCCATTCTTATAGAGCTTCACATAGTTCACAAGTTCAACATGTTTATAATGTCCGATACCTCCCACTAATAGATTTGGTTCCAACAAGACCGAGCATATTATAATATCATTTTGATGTTACAAACTACGATAAAATAAATGTCTTGTTAATGTTAAATTGTATAACCTGATTTAATTGATTTTTTAATTTTATTTTCAAAATCTTTTTTAAATAAGTGACAATAATGTCACTCTACTCTCTTCAATGAAAGATTAAAAAAGTTAAAAAAAGATTAAAAAAAAAGAAAACCCACAAATTAAGAACAATAAATCGGATCACTTTCTTTCTGATCCCTTCCCATTCTTAAATAAATAAATAATAATAAAACTACACAAATTCGCCAAAATCCGAACAGAGCTGGTGGAGGGCTCGCCCGGTTTCTTCTAGTTTCTTGCTCCCGCTTTTACAATATCTTATTGATTTTACCATCCACTTGCCATGGACTTTGTCGGCCTTTTCTCCTCAGAGTGGGCGAGAGCTCTTTGTTTCTTGAAGGTGGTGTACCAGCGCTTTACCAACATCACGAGGTCCGCAGACTACCTGTGTGTTCCCCGAAACCTCTTCTTCAATCCGATCGATCAATCGTAATTTTTTCTCCGCCGATCGTTCCCTACTTGCCACAGTTTCAATTCTCGCGCGAAGCTGGTTTTTCAGCTTCATAGCTTTCGGTGACGCGAGGTATATATTTATGTTAGTTTGTGAAGACGGAGATTTAAGTTAGGAATTTCTTTCTTTAGGATTCTGGCATCTGAGAAAGTTTGGATTTTGTTACATGGTCGGAGATCGGAAGGATATTTTTTTTTTCTTGACACCTTTTAAGGAGCCTTCGGAGTTCAAAACATCCTGTGGGGATTTGGTGCTTGCAGCATCGTAAGATCAACGAAGATGTATGGATCTTTTGTTTATTTTGGGAAAATAGTCATATATATCTTTGTAGTAGAAATTATTTTCTCTTTCTAATAGTCATATCTTGCTGGGTATCTGGAAATCTTGAGCTGTGAATTGACTTTGAGCATTCTGAAACTGTTCAACTCGAGCCATAGAAGCACTTTTCGTTTGAAAAAAAATGTCTACATCAAGACCCTCACAGTCCTCTTCTAGCTCCAGCAGAAGCAGGCACAGTGCTGCTCGAGCAATGGCTCAGACCACCGTGGATGCGAAGCTTGACTCTGCGTTTGAAGCCATGGGCACGTCTTTTGACTACTCTCAGTCAGTAAGGGCTCCACCTGACGAAAGGAGATCTGCGAAGGTGACTGCCTACTTGCAACACATCCAAAGGGGCAAGCTAATCCAACCATTTGGTTGTTTGCTGGCTTTAGATGAGAAAACCTTCAAGGTCGTAGCTTTCTCTGAGAATGCCTCAGAGATGCTCACTATGGTCAGCCACGCAGTTCCCAGTGTTGGGGATCACCAAACACTCGGCATTGGAACAGATGTGAAGAGCCTCTTTACTTCCCCTAGTACTGCAGCACTTCAGAAGGCGTTGGGCTTTCCAGAGGTTTCTCTGCTTAATCCAATTCTTGTCCACTGCAAGAGCTCTGGTAGACCATTTTATGCTATTGTTCATAGGGTCACTGGTTGTTTGATTGTAGATTTTGAGCCTGTGAAGCCTAGTGATGTGCCCATGACTGCTGCTGGGGCTTTACAGTCTTACAAACTTGCTGCGAAGGCCATCTCTAGGCTTCAGTCATTGCGTGGTGGGAGCATGAAGAATCTTTGTAAAGCTGTTGTTGAAGAGGTGTTTGAGCTGACAGGGTATGATAGGGTCATGGCTTACAAGTTTCATGAAGATGATCATGGGGAGGTTTTTGCTGAAATTATAAAACCAGGCATGGAACCATATCTTGGCCTGCATTATCCCGCTACTGATATACCTCAGGCTGCAAGGTTTCTTTTTATGAAGAACAAAGTTCGAATGATCTGTGACTGCCGAGCAAAGCATGTAAGGATTTATCAAGATGAGAGTCTTCCTTTTGATATCAGTTTCTGTGGCAGTACACTTAGGGCACCACACAGTTGCCATTTACAATATATGGAAAATATGAATTCAATTGCTTCTCTGGTCATGGCTGTGATAGTGAATGGAAAAGATGATGATGGTGATGAGGCTGAACAGAATCAGCAGGAGCAGAAAAGTAAGAAGCTCTGGGGACTGGTGGTCTGCCATAATGAGACTCCGAGGTTTGTTCCATTCCCATTAAGATATGCCTGTGAATTCTTGATGCAAGTTTTTGCTATACATGTGAACAAAGAATTTGAGTTGGAAAGCCAGATTAGGCAGAAGAATATTCTGAGAACCCAGACAATGTTGTGTGATATGCTGCTACGGGATTCTGTCCCTCTGGGAATCATAACTCAAACTCCTAACATTATGGATTTGGTTAAGTGTGATGGTGCTGCGCTTGTTTACCAAAACAAAGTTTGGCGACTTGGGGTTACTCCAACTGAGTCTCAGATTTTTGACCTTGCTAACTGGCTTTGTAATTGTCACACAGATTACACAGGGTTAAGTACAGACAGCCTGCATGAAGCTGGTTATCCTGGTGCCTTTTCTCTTTGTGACGTAATTTGTGGAATGGCTGCTGCCAGAATTACTTCTAAGGACATGCTTTTCTGGTTTCGGTCCCCAGCGGCTACTGAAATTAGATGGGGAGGTGAAAAGCATGACCCGTCTGATAAGGATGATGGTAGTAGAATGCATCCAAGATCCTCCTTCAAGGCTTTTCTTGATGTTGTTAAGATGAGGAGCTTTCCATGGAGTGACCATGAGATGGATGCTATTCATTCCTTGCAGCTTATACTTCGAGGGACAATCAATGGTACTGATAATTCAATGAAGAAGGCTACGATTGATTCTAAGATGACTGAGCTCAAACTTGAAGGAATGATGGAGTTGCGAGTAGTTACAAATGAGATGGTTCGTTTGATTGAGACAGCCACGGTGCCAATTTTGGCAGTTGATGTTGATGGTCTCATAAATGGATGGAATATGAAAATTGCTGAATTAACTGGCCTTTCTGTTGATGAAGCCATGGGAAAACATCTGCTCACCCTTGTTGACGATTCTTCTGTGGATGGAGTCAAGAAGATGCTTTTCTTAGCACTACAGGGTTAGTTTAAATCCCCCGCTCTCATAATTTTCTACGTTTCATTTCTTTCAGCTCCATTTATTTCTAAAAGCTAATAAATAACGCAAGTAATTTTTATTAGTTATCTTCCTCCTTTGTTGCCTTTGATCAGGAAAAGAGGTTCAAAATATTGAATTTCAAGTTAAAACTTTTGGTATTCGAAGAGATGATGGCCCAGTCATTCTGGTGGTGAATGCATGTGCCAGCAGGAACATCCATGATAATGTGGTCGGAGTATGCTTTGTAGCTCAAGATATTACCAGTCATAAGATGATAATGGATAAGTTTACACGGATAGAAGGAGACTACAAAGCCATCGTGCAGAACCCCAGCCCAATTATCCCCCCTATCTTCGGTGCAGATGAGTTTGGTTGGTGTTCTGAGTGGAATCTAGCCATGGCTAAGCTTTCAGGATGGAATAGAGATGAACTAATTGGCAAAATGCTTTTGGGAGAGGTGTTTGGGATTAATATGGCTTGTTGCCGTATAAAGAACCAAGATTCATTTGTTAATCTCAGCATTCTAATAAATAATGCCATCAGTTGTCATGAGATGGAGAAGCGTTCCTTCAGTTTCATCAGCCGCAGTGGTAGATCTGTGGAGTGTTTGCTCTCAGTCAGCAAAAAAGTTGATGGGGAAGGTAACATAACTGGAGTAGTTTGCTTTCTACATTCAAATAGCCATGAGCTCCAGCAAGTTATACAAGTTCAGCAGTTGACACAACAAACCACAATGAAGAAGTTAAAGGCTTTATCATATATTAGGAGTGAAATTAGAAACCCTCTCTCCGGGATTATGTATTCACAAAAAATACTGGAGGGGACTGAGTTGGATGAAGAACAAAGGCTACTTCTGAACACCGGAGCAAAATGTCACTATCAGTTGAATAGGATCCTCAATGATCTAGACCTAGAGAACATAATGGACAGGTAATTGCTTTAATGCAAACTGATGTGAGAAGTGTTCTTCATTATACTGCCTGATCCTATTATTGTTGATTTTATTTTATTCTTCTTCAGATGTTCTCTAAATTAAAATGTTATTTTAGGATTAGTCGTAGACATTTAAAAAACACTAACAAAATTAGTTTTAAGAGTAAGATTCAACATTTTCATATTTTGAATGTACGTGAAGAAGCTAATGTTATGTGAGAATAGCTAGTGATATTAACAATGTTGTAAAGGATGTGCTTGGAGTATCGAAAGAAAAAGCTCGTAATAGTAAAAAATTGTTAGTGTTAGAATACAAAATGTGTAAAAAAGTTCAAAAGAAACTTTGTTATAAATATTAGTTTGAGTGTAAAAGTTATAATAATTGGGAAAGATATAAAGAGACCCGTAAATAGTCTAAGAAAGTAATATGCGATGTAAAGAGTTCATTTTTTAGTGATTTATATAATAGATTAAATACTAAGGAGGAGCTAGCTGGCCCATATCTTTTCCCTATTTCGGTTGGATTAAATCAAGGATCAACCTTAAGCCCATATCTTTTTGCTTTAGTCATGGATGTTCTTACTAGACATTTGTAAGTGGTTGTACCCTGGTGTATGATTTTTGTTGATGATATTCTTCTTGTTGATAAGATTAGAGAGGGAGTTAAAGGTAAACTTGAATTATGGAGGTCAACCTTAGAGTCTAAATGCTTTCGTTTGAGTAGAATTAAAACTAAATATATGTAGTGTAATTTTAGTAATAATAGATCTAGTGGAGGGATTGCAACTTTGGGCAATCAAGTCATTAATAAGAGCATTCGTTTTAGATATCTTGGGTCTATTGTTCAGAGTGATGGTGAACATTGATGTATTAGATTTGATTTATGTTAAGAAAGGTAAAGATAGACCTAAAAAGACTTGATTAGAAAATATTAGAAGTGACATTTCTTTTTTAGATTTAGATGAGAATTTGACTTTTAACAGGACACAATGGAGAAAAAGGATTCATGTAGCCGATCCCATATAGTGGGATAAATGCTTGCTGTTGTTGTATTAGATACTAAGGCGGGCAAAAGATATATGCATAAGTTAGCCAAACAAAGAGATGAGAGAATTAAGGATTTAGTTTGAGTAAATTATATTAAGGATGAAGATCAGAAAGTATTTTTATTAGAAGTTATTCAATAAAGGTAGATTAGATATTTTGATAAGTTTTTCAATGAATATTGTGAGAATACGAACTTTAGTGACCTTATCACCTTAAATGAAAAGAGAGATTTTTATTTTTTTCAGCGTATTGGTAAAACTGAAGTTAGAGAGGCTTTAAAGAACATGAAGTGTAAAAATGCTTAGGAGATGAAGAAATTTCTTTGTTTATCAAACTTTTTAATATTATTTTGAAGACTAAAAGTGTCAGATGAGTGGAGGAGTGTGTTGATTCCTAATTTTAAGAATAAAGGTGTTGCACATGATTGTGCGAATTATAGAGGAGTTAAGTTAATGTGTCATACTTTAAAATTATGGGAGAGAGTTATTGAGCATAGGTTATGAAGTGATACTAATGTTTCTCAAAATTAATTTGTATTCATGCCATATAGGCACTATGAAAGCTATACATTTATTGAGAGGTTTGAAGGAGAAGTATAGTGAAAATAAGTAGGATGTATATATGATATTTATTGATTTAGAGAAAGTATATTATAAAGTTCCAAGAGAAGTGCTCTGGAGAGATCTAAGAAAGAAAGGGGTTAATAATACTTATATTCAAGTCATTAAAGATATGTATGCAGGAGCTGTTACTTGTGTTCAAACACAAGGTGGTTTGACCAAATATTTTCCTATTTCAGTTGGATTGCATAAAGGATTAGCTTTAAGCCAATATCTTTTGTCTTTAGTCATGGATGTTCTTAGTAGACATTTGCAAGAGGATGTTCCCTTGTGTATGCTTTTTGCTGATAAGATTCTTCTTTGTTGATAAGAATAGAGAGATGGAGTTGAAGGTAACTTGAATTATAGAGGTTAACATTAGAGACTAAATTTTTTTATTTAAGTAGATCTAAAACCGAATATATGGAGTGTAATTTTAGTAATAATAAATCTAGTGAGGTGATTGTGACTTTGGACAATCAAGTCATTAATAAGAGTACACATTTTATATATTTTGGGTCTATTATTCAAAGTGATGGTGAAATATATAGGAATTTTATTAATAGAATTTATGTTGGATGGTTGAAGTGGAGGAATGCATTGGGTCTATTGTGTGATAGATAGTACCCCTAAAACTTAAGAGAAAATTCTATAAGATGTGCGATGCTTCGTGGCATAGAATGTTCGCTATTAAAAGAGAAGCATAAAATTAAGCCAAGTGTTGCAGAAATGAGGATGCTTAGGTGGATGAGTGGCTTCACTCTTAGAGATAGATGCAAAACAAGTATATACGTGAAAGGTTGGAGTACCTCTAGTGACAAATAAGATTAGAGAGAGTCGCCTTAGATGGTTGGTCGCATAAAACGTCAGCCTTCCGATGACCCGGTTAGGAGAGTATATGTATTAGATTTGATTTATGTTAAGAAAGGTTGAGGTAAACCTAAAAATACTTGGTTAGAAAATATTAGAAATGAACTTTTTATTAGATTTAAATGAGAATTTGACTCTTAACATGACACAGTGGAGAAAAAGGATTCATGTAGCCAACCCTACGTAGTGGGATAAAGGCTTGATGTTGTTGTTATTGTTGTTCTTCTTCTTCTGAAGTTTTCTAGATATATTTGTTTCTAGTTATTAAATTAATAGATTTTGGTATTTAATCTGTGCTTTTTATTTCCATAAAATAATTTATATACTTTGAATACTTCTAATAAGTTGATTTTTTCTGAAGTTAATACGTTATTTTCTTCACTTGTAGCTGTTTGGAGTTGGAAATGGATGAATTTACTTTAAAAGATGTGGTGGTTACTGCTGTTAGCCAAGTAATACTTTCAAGTAAAGAAAAGGGAATAAGTGTTGACTATGACATACCTGATAACTTAATAAGCGAACATGTCTATGGAGACAGTCTAAGGCTTCAACAAATCCTTGCTGATTTCTTACTGGTCTGTGTGAAGCATTGTCCAGGTGGGGGACAAGTGGAGATATCTGCTGGGCTGACGAAGGATAAGTTGGGTGAATCTCTTCAGCTGATAAACTTGGAAATAAGGTGTGTATGTTGCTATAATGGATTTCTTTTGTGGTTATTTTTTTTCCTTGCTGGGATATGCAGATGGATCCTGCGGCCTTTTGGAAATATCTTAGTTAATGAATTTAATAGTGGGCTTTACTTGTAGCCCAGGAGTTCATTCGTTGATTGTAGATGAAAAAGATATTTTGAAATATGATGATTTCATTTTTCATTCATTTTCTTTGTGATATTGTAATCATTATGTTTGACTAAAATTTAAGAAGTTTAGTGGAGCTTAGAGCCAATGTTTATTTCTAATTGCACCTAATCAAACTACGGGATTAGAAAATCTAATTGTTTCAAAACATGGTTTCTATTTTTAAATGACCAATCGGGTCATAAGGAAAATATAGAATATTAATTCTTTTTCGTCATAGTTTTGAGTTTGGCTTATGACTTTCTTTAAAACTTAATATTTGATAGTTGCTTGTGCGGTATGTAGTTTGTATTTGGCCGTAGGTCTTCCTTTTGGATAATTAAGACTTTATTTCCTAGTTTCAATCAATAAAATATTTATGATAGGTTTCTATCTTTTAAAAGAATTGGTGAATGAATGTGTTGTTTTTGTGGCATCTAAAAGTATATAATGTTGATTATGGCGTGGGGTAAGCTATTTACTTTCATAATGATAGCCCGTGTCTCAAACATCATTGTTCAACTTCTTTATATTTGAAATGATGCCTGTGTAGATATTGAGATTTACTCTAGTGTATAGTACGTGAGAGAATAATGATTTTTTTCTCATGAATATTTGATTGGATTGAACATTGTATCCACTTCTTTCAATATCAGATATAGACAAATTGATGCATGAAAAAACATACATCAAAATTATTCTATTTTTTTCCATTGTTTCTTTTATTTTTATTTAATTTTTATGTATTTAATTTCAAAATTATATCAATTATATATTTCCTAAATTATATGAATAGAATTTCTAGAACATATTTTTAGCTTTGAATTTTAAGCAGTTTGAATTTATCATATATCCCTATTTATGTAAATTGAGGTTTATTGCTTGTATGTATTGTTATATTTTATTTATAAATCAGAATTTGGTGCTTGCATTCTTCAATATCTTTTATTGAACTAAATTGAATTAAATATCTTTTATTGAACTAAATTGAATTAAATTTCGCTTTTCCCACCTTGATTCCTCTTCCTTCTTTCTTCTCTCCTCTCTCCTTTGTTTATCTCCCTATTGTTTTCTCTAACTAGGTTGATTCCTAAGGGATCATAATCTGTCTATCTCAATGATTCCATCTAATCATGATTCTTGAAAATTGGTTTTGTCGCTCTGCACGTAAGCCCAAGAGGTCAGTCCATTTAATATTTGACATCGGAGAAAGGAAGGATGGTGAAGAGGGATATTCATCATCAATTTGACATTAGAGGGTTTTTAATTATATTAGAAATAGTTTTAAATTTTTGTATGTTGATATAGCATTTTTTTTCTTATTTAACCAACATCTCTAGGTTAAGGTAAAACATTGAAGGATGTACCTTGGTGTATGCTCTAAGGTTGACCTCCATAATTCAAGTTTACCTTCAACTGCCTCTCTAGTCTTATCAACAAGAAGAATATCATTAGCAAAAAGCATACACCAAGTTACATCCTCTTACAAATGTCTAGTGAAAACATCTATGACTAAAGCAAAAAATATGGACTTAAAGGCTGATCCTTGATGTAATCCAACCGAAATAGGAAAATACTTGGTCAAACCACCTTGTGTTTGAACACAAGTAATAGCACATGCATACATATCTTTAATGATTTGAATATAAGCGTTATTAACTCCTTTCTTTTCAAGAACTCTCCATAGTACTTCTCTTGGAACTTTATCATATGCTTTCTCTAAATCAATAAATATCATATGTAGATCCTCATTCTCTCTATATTTCTCCATCATACCTCTCAATAAATGTATGGCTTCCAAGATGGGATTCATGTAGACGACCCCACATAGTGGGACAAAGGCTTGATGATGATGTTGTTGTTGTTGACTTTTTTGGTTTTCAGATCAATGGCTTTGTGATTGTATATTATTTATAAAGTTAAGCGGGTGGATTAAAGGATTGCATCATAGCTTATATTCATTGTTTAAAATTGCATATTCGAGTATTGAGGCGTTTTTCGTTCGTGAGGCGAGGCGTAAGCCTCAAGGCGTTTTGAGGTGTAAGCCTCAAAATCAAAAAATTGTGTAAATAGAAAATGATAAATTTTGTATATAGTAATGAGTAAATAATATATAAAACATAAAAATGCACAAGATATGAAGTGCAATCAAAATATCCCAATAATAAAACAACATGAAATATAATTCAACTTAAACTCCATCTTTCCCAAATCACAGTATTCTTTTCATTAACATATAAGAGTTATTTTGAGCGGTACCGGAACAAAATTTTATTGTAAGAGTTATTTTGAGCGGTACCGAGCAATCGAATGTGGAGTACTCCTAGAGGGTGGCCGGAACTTTTCTCTTCGCCGGAGAGGGGCGGCGCCGGCGGGAGGAGCGGCGGGAAGCTTGGCCGACCGTGCGGGACGCGTCCAGTTTCGCGTACAGAGAGCTGGGAGGTCTTTTTTTCGGAGAGGAGGAATGCCGTGCGGGTTGAAGGGGAGAAAAGCCTACATTTTAAGTGGGTGGGGCCGGTTCTATGAGGCGTACGCCTCACCCAGAATTGCGCAATTGCGCCTCTGAGGCGCGCCTCAGTCCAGGTGAGGCGTACGCCTCATCCAGGTCCAGAATTGCGTAAGCCTCGAGGCGTTTTTTGGTGAAATTGCGCAAAGGCGCGCCTTGAGGCGCGCCTCTAATTGCGCAATTTTAAACCATGTGCTCAACTGTTAGCAGTGCTATAGTTAAAATCGTTCATGTCACAATCTGCAAGCGAAGCTACGCGTCCATTCTTTAAACAGCGGTTCCATGTCAGCAAGTGCCGCATCGGAGGAAACCCTTCAGTGCTGTGACGTTAGTTCATTTTATAATGTCTCGAGTACCACGACGCCAGAATCCATTTTCTGTGTTTTTTCTATAAATAGTTCATTTGTAATGATAGTAGAGGAGTTCTGTCACTTGTTTAATTTCAATTTTTATAGTGCTTCCCTGATTTTTTCTTAGGAGTGACAACTAATGGAATTCAGAGAAGTAATAGATACATTCCATTAGAGTGCTTGGCTTTTGTTTGTGGAATCAATTCTATAAGTTCAAGGAGAAGTTTAGAGGAGATCATTGAACACATCTGATAATATCTTTTCTTTTTTATTTCTTTCTTTTGTGCACTTAGTGAAAATGAAATTGTTTCACTTGATCTTTATATATGGTTAAATTCTCTAATTTTGGATTGATGTTATAAATGGAATGTGGAATAATAATGAATTTTCTTTATCGATAATTTCATGATGTTTTCAATATACCAGGTCTTCATTTAATGCATATAGTAGATATATGCATAGTTAATATCATGTGTAATATGGAACCCAGGAATAGAAAAGAAGGCACAACTAAGTATATTGGATTGGTATAATACAAGCATAGACATAATGTTTTTCATGTATCAAATTTATAGAGATGAATTATCATGAGGGGGTTTTAATAGTACATGCTTTACTTATTCTTCTAAGATTCTCATATGGTGACATATTCTAGGAGTTTAGAGTTGTATTGAGGTTGGAAGGTTTAATTTATCCATTGTCTCTTTATGCTTGACGAAGCAGTTGGTGATGCATATACTTTGAATAACATCAATATAAAAAAGAATCATTTGGAATCATATTATATTTACATTCCATCAATCTAAAATAATTTATTCAAACATTGTTTTATTTAATTATTTTTTTAATTTTAAATTAAATGATAGAATCTTCACCTAAACTTATTTTTATTTAGCAAGGTTTAAAATTGCGTAAATAAGCCTCGAGGCGGTTTTCGTCCGTGAGGCGAGGTGTAAGCCTCGAGGTGGTCTGAGGCGTAGTAAGCCTCACGGACGCAGAATTGCGTAAATGAGAATTTAAGGGTTTTAGCAGATAAATAATAACAAGATTCTATCATACAATAAAAATATCTAAATGACAAGTGGAATTAGTGGAAATTAAGAAAAGATAAGCAATAAAAGCATGTTCTAAAGTACAAAACCATAAAATTATAGTCTATCAGAACTCCCAAAGTACAATTAAGAAGGAACATATAAAATCCAATCATATCCCATCACTAAATGGGTTTTCAAGGGAATCTTCTTCTCCAATTGTATTTATGAATGTCATATCTTCATCATCTTTCATATGACTCACTTTTCTCTTCCCTGTTCAATAAGAATGATCATTAATTCATTCTCATGTTAATTACTCACTTGATATAAATATAATGCAATAACATATAAGAAGTTGTGGAATACCTTTACTTGATAGTTGTGCTGCAGAACTAGTAGATGTATGTGGTGTGGTACTAGTAGATGTGCCCACTTGATATGCTTCGCCTCTCAAGACATTCACACTTAGATCCTCTAGCTGTAAGTCTAATAATGACAAATTTGTCTCATCATCTATGAACCATTCATTATCAGATGACACATCATCACACACCAACGGGTCCTCATCATCCTTCAACCTCTTATTCCTCAACCTCCTATCTCTTAACCTCTTGTTATGCATAATATATATTAAGGAGTTCATTCTGAGTGTTGATAGCCGATTTCTTCTCTTTGTTTGTACTTGACTATATGTATTCCAGTTTCGCTCACACCCAGAAGAAGAACAAGTGAGGCCCAAAACTCTTACAGCAAAACTCTGTAACTCAGGGGTGGAATCACCAAATTGGATCCACCATTCAACTGTTTTCAAGAAGAAAAATGATAATCAGAACTTAATAAAGTGTCTTGTATTTACCAAAATAACTATACCTGGAGACCGTTTGGCAATTATTGATTTTGCTGCATGCAGACCAAAAAAACCCTATTTATTCCGAAATAGAACAAGTTGTAAATATGCAAGCTCACTATCTGTCTGCTCCGGTATTAGTCGTTCCATGCAATGATACAGACCAAGCTTCACTTCTGGGTTTGAAGATTTTCTCTCTGAATATTGAAATTGAGGATTGAGATAATATGCCGCTGCATGTAGATGACGGTGTAACTGTACCTCCCACCGAGCATCAATGATATCCCAAATATCTCTATAACTTGCCCGAATGATTTCTTTCTTTGAAAACTTTCTCATCAAGGCTAAACCCATGAGTGGTTGTAGATGAACTTTGTGATCTTCTTCGCCCTAGAAAGAGCGCTCTTGTGCTGAGGTAAGTCACCAAGTTCCTCCAAAATGAGATCGATACAATGTACTGCGCAGGGGGTCTAATATAGGTGTGTCATCTTCTCCATCAACATCTAACCAGCTACTTTGTATGCACCGCATTGTTAGTCACCACTTGAACAACCAATTGCTCCCCAATCTCTTCAATAACCCCATCTAGTAAATTGAAAATAAATGAAGCATTTTTAACCTCATCTGAAACTTCAACTGATCGTAAAAACACCGTGCCGTAGGGATTGTTGACAAGGATGTTAATCAAGCTCCTGTTCTTCATGTCAGACCATCCATCTGACATACTGGTAACACCAGTCTCAATCCATGTCCGTTTAATCTCATCAATGCTCCGCTCTGTGTTCTGCAGCTCCTTCAAAATCCATGTTCGCAACTCATACATGGATGGTGCCTTCAACCCTCTCCCATACAACCATACAGACCGCAACATATTGAAGTAGGCAGGAGATGTCGCAACATTAAATGGTATGACATTCTAAAAAAAAAACCTGCCAATATCCATGCAAACCTGGCGTCGATCCTCTTTGGTACTAGCCGCAAGCATCATCTCTGCTTGTCCTCTATCCTCTCTTGAATTAGTCATATACTGATCCATAGGACCCCGTGTACTTTTATTATGTATAGTGGAGGAAGAGCCCTTTCGACTCTCGCTCGAAGTAAGCATCATGTTCGAGCCTTTCATTAAATTGCTCATGTTGTAAGTGTTTTGCCGTGGTACTTTTCTTCATGTAAGCAATAATTTCATCCTTCACCTTGTCCGACACTTTTGCCACGGTGCTACGTTCTTATGAGAGCATGATAAGTGTTCCTTCATGCGTGTTACTCCGCCCTTCACCACTTTCTCACAAAAATTGCATTTTAAATACACATACGTCTTCTCGCCGCCTCCTATGTCAACTTGCACACTATATTTCCAAGAAAGGTCACACTGCAATGACGTATTCGCCTTTTCCTTGCCTCTAACCATGTTTTCTAATGCAAAAATCCAAAAACACAAAAAATCAAAAACCCTAGATTTTCTTTTACTTGAAAAATCTAAGCATAAACTAAAAAAAATACCTAAAATCGATTGTGGACTTCTCCTAGAGGGTGGCCGGACACTTCAAGCTCGGCAGAGAGAGCGGCGCCGGCCGGAGAGGCGGCGCTGGCCGGAGAGGCGGCGCCGGCCGGAGAGGCGGCGGGAAGGGAGGCCGAGTGTGCGGGAGCCCGTCTGGTTCGCGTACAGAGGCTGCGGGAAGGATTTTTTTCGGGATTGCTTAGAACCGAACGGGATGAAGGGGAAAAATGGCTTCATTTTAAGTTGGTGGGATCGGGTTGATGAGGTGTATGCCTCACCTATAATTGCGCAATTGCGCCTCAGAGGTGCGCCTCAGCCCAGGTGAGGCGTACGGGTATGCCAAGATGAGAATTGCGTAAGCCTCAAGGCGTATTTGGGGCAAATTGCGCAGAGGCGCGTCTCTTGTTGCGCAATTTTAAACAGAGTTATTTAGTAGGATATTTGTTATAGTTAAAGTAAATAGTACTAGAATTTTCAAATAAACATTCTTTCTTGTGGGATCGATACTCTACTTCATCACTATATTACTTGATTTGGCATGTATACTTGCAAGTATTAAGTTGGGTTTTTATAATTTTTATATTTAAGAAAACCTAAGTATTGTTTAGGGTGAGCCCTAAATTATTTTCATAATTATTTAGGTTACTTCACTGCCCCCATCAGTTATGGATTTCTTTGCATGGGATTGTGGAGGCTAGAGAGGTTGTTTTAGGATCTCACCATAGGAACAAATGTGTTGAAAGCCATCAAACAATAAACGATAATCCCAAACCACCAAGCATGGAACCACAAAAAAGAAACTTCTCTCTTTTTTCATTCATCATGATTAATAACTATAAAGATTTATTTTTTTCTATTTTACATACTAATACACAATAAGGAATGAAAAACCCATGGAGGGGGAGTTGTTTAGGTTGGTTCTCCTTAGAGTGGTTGTAGTGGTACTCAAAATGTTAAGGTTGCTTCCTTGTTTCGTGCCTGGTGGGGCTGATGGTTGGAGGCTAAAATCCCTTTGATTTGGCTTCATTTAAACATTGCCAATTGAGTTCGATGTTGATGCTGTGTTGATTGGATTCTCTTGGATGGGATCATGGTACAAAATTTAACGGAGAGGGTGGACTTGGTTTATATGCGTAGCTGCTCCATGCTTCCTTTGACGCCATGACCTAATTTGGCTTATGTTTGTTTACAGCCATCTAAATAACTTATTATAAGCCTTCATTTATACTTAGTCTTCCTTGGGCCATCAATATAAGGAAATTACAAAATACTTGAAAAATTATAAATAAAAGAAAATTGTACATGCATAGATTATATATATATATATAACATCATAATGCTAATGCCTAAACATTAAGTTAATTTCCTTATCAAGGACCTAATAATAGGCTGGTTATATACTATATCAATTTCATTAAGGGTTGTTTAGTTTTTATAATTTGGAGTTATTGAATGCTTTTTTTGTTTGATTTTAAGTAAAATAAATATAAAGTTTAAAGATGGTGGAGATAGGTGGTAGCGACTGGCTACGGTGGTGGCCGACCGGCGGGTGGTGGTCGCCAGATGGCCGTTGGCGGTGGTGGCGAGAGATCGGTGGCAGTGCTGACCAATGACGGTTAGTGGCTGGCAGTCGCCTGCGATGGTGGTGGGCAGTGGTTGTGGTTGTGGCTGGTGAGTGTTGGCGGCGCTCAAGAGAGCTTGTTTTTGGTATAAATGATTCTCACTCAAAATTGGACGAGTTTAGTTGTTGACCTCTGTGTATTATCCAAAAGTGACAAAAAGAGAGCTCAAACTATTACATGTAGAATCGACAACATATACCTATTTCCTGCGTAAATTCCGCCACAGCTCTACAATTGGCACCGAAGCAGTCCGGATATCCTGCGAGAGTGTCTCGTTTATGTCGTTTCTCTCGTCATTAAAAGGCAATCAAACGAAGCCTTTGCATTTTTGTTCTTCCTCCCACTAACACTCCAAAACTCAAAAATCCCAAAAATCTTGAAATATTTAAAATTAAAATTCAACCATGAAATGCCTAAAGTAAAACTCATCCTCTCTCCGCAACAGTTTGCCGAGATGGACATAGTCAAATATCACATTAGCTTACAAAGAGCTAATGTCTGGTAGAGAATATCACTAGGATTCATTCTCAAACAGTCTCATGTCAGTAAAGACGTGAGACGTGTCATCTAATCGATAGTTTTGCCGTTAAATGACACCGTTGGTAAACGATTATGATCGGGGCCATCTGAACTGAGTGGTTCGCCGCCAAATGACACCACTAAATTATAATTATGGCCAGAGCTCGTATGCTCCTAATGCCATCAAATCCTGGAGATATGAATCAATAGGATATAATCGATATAGTACAAAGCCCTCTATCTGTTAAGGAGGATTCAAAATTTTCCCCTTAGACAAACATTCACTTTAGGTCTATAAGGTATCCTTGGATGAAATAACTCATTGCTGCTAACAAGGATCCTTCTATTAAGTTGGGTTGACTATCTCCTCTGACTAAGTAGACCAAAGACCACGATGATCCTTGATCTTTAAATGTCAATCCTTGATCATAACCATGAGATCTTGATCGGGTCCATCGTCCATTCCCCCACCATCCGCTTTAAGTGCAAGATGATGAAAATTTCAATTTTAAATGTCAATCCTTCCAAACCATAAACTCATGCTGCTACTATATGCCATACACTTATTTTCTACGTTTTGACTAGCCTTAATTGAAAGTTCTCTCTCATTATCGGGAGGAATAATTAACTATAGGTGCTTGTGCCTATAGGAAACTAGAACTCAGATCATAATGTCCTCGTAAAATGAGGGCGAAATCTCTGGGTAGTGTCTTATCTACAAACCCATATGCCTTCCCAAAATTTACCCTATAACATAATCCGTTACAACTCCCCCGAAAGCACAGGGGAGGCCAAGGTGCTAATTTTTGGAGCCCACATTAGTTTACCTCAAAAATGTACTAAAATAGTTTACATTACGTTTACTTTGCTTTGCATTCTGTTCATCTAACCAATACCAATATTTTTAAAAACCGTGCATTTGAAATTATTTGCACCACTTTACTTCCAACCAAATAGCTCTAAGTTTAAAAAATTGGTACATGAAGATATTATTCTCATAAGATAGGAATGAAATCAAGGTTTCCACATTGATAAGAAAAAATAACAAACGCCTAGTGAATTCAAGTCAGGATTAAGGAAACTAAGGAGAAAAAATTTGTAGCCATAGGTTGTAGGAATCTAGTGAAGTACTTCTTTTGTCTTAGCAATGAAGCTTAAAACCTTTTCATATAGAAGATCATTTGCTTTTCTTTATCAATAGCCAATCACTATTACTGTAGCAATCAGATGAAACCCTATACAATGCTTGAACAGGACCAATTTGATTCCCACCTGCTTCTCTTTCTCTCTCTCTCTCTCTCTCCCTCTCTCTCTCTTTTCCTTTTACTGATTACTCATCTTCCCTGTGTCATGAGGTTCTATTTATGTGGGTTTCTCTCGGAAGGTTTTTTTATTGACTCAAAACCCTGTCAAATTACCCTGGAATCATGTTTGGTCAGTTACATATTGATAAGGCATATTGCTAGAGTCTTCCATGTCATTTTGGAGGCATTCATAGTTCTCTAATCCCCAAAACCCTTATATATTGATAAGACATGATAGTATTCCATGTCATTTTGGAGTCATTCATAGTTTTCTAAACTCCAATATCCAAAGCATACTCCAAGGTTATAAAACCTTCAAATATTTATAGCTTATATCAATAGACTTTACATCTTATGGAGAATCACCTTTGCAGCTTTCCCAAAACCATGAAATAGATTCATAATCCTTTTCATACTGATTTGAATCTCAAATTTCAAATGTCATATGAAAGAGAGCAAGAGATCTCAAATATCTTAGAAAGTAAATATAAATTTCTCCTGAACTATCTTCTCTCAAACATAATCTTAATCACTGGAGAAATTTGATTCCCATCTCTCTCTCTCTCTCTCTCTCTCTCTCTCTCTCTCTCCCTTTTACTGATTCTCATCTCCCCTCTGTCATGAGGTTCTATTTATGTTGGCTTCTCTCGGGAGGTCATTAGAAATTGATACTAATTTATGAGAGAAATAATAAATATGAAAGTCATCCAAATTTCAAATGTCATATGAAATAGAGCAAGAGATCTCAAATATCTTAAAAAATAAATATAAATTTCTCCTGAACTATCTTCTCCCAAACATAATCTTAAACACTGGAGCAATTTGATTCCCATGTCTCGCTCTCTCTCTTACTGATTACTCATCTCTCCTTCGTCAAGAGTTTCTATTTATGTGGGCTTCTCTCGGGCGGTCATTAGAAAGTGATATTAACTTATGAGAGAAATAATAAATATGAAAACCATCCAAATTTCAAAGGTCATATGAAAATAAATATAAATTTCTCCTGAACTATCTTCTCCCACACATAATCTTAATCAAATCTTGTTCTAGGATTTTTAATAATGAAAATATTATATGCTGTATTAGGAAGAATCTAGATATATGTAGAGAATTTATCTCCATATATGTAATAATCTCCCATTTGAAGATAGATTTTTTTTATGTATTTATTTTGTGGTTTGTGTCTAAATATATCTCTATACAACACGTCCTCCTAATCAACCTTGAGGTTTGATAGAGCATTTGCAGTCGCTTAGTCTATTAGTGGTAACTTGTTAACCATTACCATAACCTTTGCCCTTCTACCTCTTTGCTCCTTGATCTTGAAATACTATTTATCTTGTTGTGCCTTATTGCCATTTGGAAGCCCCCACCTAATAGAAGCTTTATCTTGCATTAGCCTTCATATTTACCATTAATAAATTTCACATTAAACCATTATTCTGATGTTTCATGTCATTTACAAGGTGTTGTCTTTTTTTTTCTCATACTACCACTATATCACTCTTATCATCTTATGGGAATTATTGTAGAAGGTTGAGACATAACATCCTTCTTTCAGTTATCTCTTAGAGTAAATTCTTCTTGAAGTTAGGAACATGCCTTACATTGCAAAGCTTCCATCTAGTTTTGCTTGTCATCTTTACTTACATATCACTAACTCCGATAAAGTCCAAGGTTCATAAAGTTCTGCTGTCTTATGATTGAGTTGAACTCATTGATGTTCTTGGTGATTAAAACTCTTTCGAACATCTTAAGATTGAAAAAATTCACACAACGTAAACCTTTTTGATGACTAAGGGCTTTTCATACATGTTGGTGAGCAAACTTCGTGATGCTTGATGTGGTTGCTTCATTGAGGATGTTGAAGGTACATGTTGAGGGATAAATAATAAAACCCCCAATACTTTTCTTTCTATCAACTCCCTCTCGTGATCCAGAATTTTGGCTATTCCTTTCAATGGTTGATGGGGCTTTCAAAGTCACTGATAGTCTTATATGTACATGTTTTAGGACTTGAAATACTGATCTTCAAACTTATTAATTGGCTTATGACTTCCATGCTTGGATTCAAAAGCTCTCTCAACTTAAGCTTTAATACCAGTTGCCAGGATAAATAGTAACATGGAGTAACAACACTAATACACGTAAAACTATCATAACAAATCACAATCACATCCATATGCTATATCGCATGGTTTGGTGAGATTCACTTAAATCTTTTCCTTTAGAGAAATCTAAAATTTCACTATGTTTTAAAAGAGATACATGAATATATTCTTCTTATAAGATAGGAGATGAATCAAAACTATTACTTTGATAAGGAAGGCCAACAAATATATGCTGTAGTCAAGATGAGACCAAGCAAACTGGGGAGGAGAAAAAAATTGCAGTCCCTTGCTACAAGAATTAAGTGAAGCACCTCTTTGGTAATAATGTTAAAACTTTTCTGAACTCCTCTATAATGCTATAATAAGGGCAGCTTGTTTCCCCTTTCTTCCTCTGTCGTGATTTTTTAAATTGATTCCTCCCGCTTACTTTTGCTGTAAGGCCTTTTGTTTGGGATGCTCGTGGGAGATCACCTGGGGTGGTATTTATATAAAGATAATATGTAAATATGGAAACTCTTCAACGGGTGAGATATGAGGACATGTAATATTGGAACTCTATGTTAGGCAGGGGGTTTATCTCCACAAATTTACATTCTCCTATTTGAAGATATAGAATGAGTCACAAATAAACAACCAAATCTCTGTTGGAGTTGCCTTCATTAATTTTTTTCTCTTATTGTTTGTTAATGTTTGATGTTCTTTTATCTGTGTTATATTTGTTATTGTTCGACTTGTTTTTAAACTTATATGAACGCAAACAAACATATCAAGAAAAAGAGTGATTTTTTATTATTAAATAAAAAAGAAACAATCAAACTCATGACTTAACATTATAAGAGCAATACTTAACTTATACAACTACTAAACATTGTTTAAATTTTGTTTTATTTTCAACAAAATTTATTTACATATCTAATAATGAATAATATATATCATAATTAGCTTCTAATGAATTGAACACAAACTGATTTTCTTCTACACAACTAATTTCCTCATGATCAAGAATTTGCTATCAGAAAAATGATCCTCCTTTTAATCTACTTAAAACTAGTTAGTTAAAAACTTTGCATATAGAGTAGAGTGAATTGAAAAGTCGAAGAGCGTCTCCATAATGTTTCTTATGGTTGTTTCATTGAAGATGTTGAAGGATATAGATAGCTCCAATTGCTTTTCTGTCTATCAGCTCCCACACTTGATGAAAGATTGTTGCTTATTTCTTTTAGTAATTGATGGAGCTTTACCTCGTAGCAAGTCTTCTATTTGCATCTCCCAGATCTTGAAATTTCAGCAATCGAACTTGTTGATTTTGATCTTTCCATCCTTTATGTTTGAATCTAAAAGCTTTCTCAATCAAAGCTATTATACTTGTTTTTTGATAAATAATATTAACGAGCAATAACATGTATATTAAGAAAAAAATCTTCGTAATACATAGCCACAAGCATACATTTGCGTGTTTTAGTGAGATTATGTCTTGCGGCAAGTTTCACTAAAATTTAAGAAAAGTGCATGAAGATATTTTTCTTATAAAATAGGTGATAAGTCAAATTACAGCTTTGATTTGGTAGGACAATAAAAACTTGCTTTAGTCAAGGTGGATCAAGCAAGCTAGGGGGGAATTGAATGATGGCCTCCATGGTGATGTTGATGAAAAAATCTCTTTGAACTTGATAATGTTGAAATAGGAGCAATTTAGTAACTCTCTCCCTTATATCTTTCAATTTTCATTTAACAAATTTCTCCCTTTCTATGAAAACCTCTTTGAACTTGATAATGTTGAAAAGTTTGAGCAATTTAATTTCTCACTCCCTTTTTATATCTTTCAACTTTTTATTTAACAAATTTCTCCCTTTCTTCCGTTTGTTGAAAGGTGCTTTTTGTGAGGGGTGCTCTTGGAGATAGAAATTTTGATGTACCAGCTTAGCAGTGTTGGCCGAACATCTCTTTATATGACGTCTCTATACGATCAACTTTGGAGATTTATAGAGGCTTTGCATGTTTCAATTCATTTGTTGTGAATTTATTAGCCTTCACCATAATCTTTGCCTTGTTAGGTTGTTAAGACTTGATCCTTAAATACTGTTTACTTTGCAACACCCTCCTATCCTTCAAAAGCTTTTACTTGACAAAGTCTTTATCCCGAATTGTTCTTTTAAAATCACCAATATTAAATATTAAAGTAGCTCATGAGTCATGTCATTCGAATGTCTTGTTATGTAAAAGTTGTCTTTATTATTTTTTTACCATAGCATCCATTCATCCTTTAAGGAATTATTGCAGAAGTTTTGGACATAATCTTGTTCATCCAACTGTTCGAAAGAGAGAAAATTTCTTTAATCTAGTTGTGCAGCAAAACGTGGTTCCCTATACTAATTAGAAAAAGTGTTAGAGAAGACGACTTTTCCAGAAGTTCTCAAAGAAGGAAATAAATTGAAGAAGCATAATAGGAATGTGAAAGCGATATTAAGGATAACTATTTTACCGTAATGTAATTACATAAGATATAGGCCTCTTGGGAGACATTTGAGTTGAATATCTACATCTTGGAAAAGAATCAAATTAAACAGTATATATTTATGTAGTTGATATTGACATTTGTGGTCTAATAATCATTATTATATTTTCTGAACGTCGAGATGATTTATTTACTTTAATGTTATAGAATAATAAAGATTAATCCATAAGCTTTGAGCTGGTCTGAAACATAGATGTAAGATGATATAGTTTAAGTTGGACTTTGTTGTAGGTCAAATTGCTATTATAAGCCATGTCAATTATTTGGTTGAGAACCTGCCGTTATTCTACCTTTATTATATATGTAACATTGCTATCTGAAACATTGCTATCCAAATAACTTAAATCGTAACCAAAAATATATCTTGAAGACAAATATATCCATATTTACGATTTTTATTTCTTTTACTATAAGGGATGAGAATATATTTTAGGTTGAGAGAGAGATGAATATTAATTCAAACTTCAATCTGGGAAGATCCAAGAACTTCACGTGCATTTTGTATCTGTGAGGATTATATTTCCTTAGTTGTTGTTTAGACCTTTGTTTTCATAACGAAGAGATTGCTAAGTTGCTGAGAAATTTCATGCATGCAAATGCACACACCCCTTGTTTATTTTATACTAGAAAGCTACATAATATATATCATAATAAAATTTTTCTTACATTTGTGGAGAGTTGCTGATAATGTAATATGTAAAGATTTTGCTTTGAGACATGGAACGCGTATGTAGTTGTCTTTTCTACTAGATTCACAAGCATATGTTCTTCAGATCATAGTGAATTACACTTATGTCATATAATCATGGTCTTTCTAAAATGTGTGAGCAATTTTCATGGAAAGGATATCACATCAAATCCGATCTTCATAACTTGCTATTTTGATGAGAACTAAATATTGACTAGTGATGGGGTGGTATGATTCGCGTAATTGATACGAAAAGGTTCATAGTGTGATTCAACCTTTAGATTGGCCCTAGTTAAGTTGTGTGTTGAAATGGCATTAATGTTACTTCATTAGCCTTAACTTTTTTATCATTACATAAAACGTACATAAGTATATTTTATCTTCTATACTCTTCTATTTCATTCATAGTTGTTATATTACATCTCATCACCTTAAGCTGAGTTCTACCAATTCTAGTTCATTAGATGGTGGAGTGTCATTGAAAATCTCTTCAAGAACATTATATATTAGATGCTTAATCTCTTCTATGAGTAGAATTTAAGCTTTGCATTGATTTTGCATCTAACCCTTTTTATCAGACTTGAAATAGACTATATCCTTAGCATTTTTAGAACTCCCTTCAATAGGATCTTTGGTCATACAAGCTAGTTCCGTATATGGAGTAGTTTAATTGTAGCGTTATGGGAGGATGTGAAAGTGTCTTGACTCATAGATCTGGATAGATGGAGCGTATGGTGGATTGGTTGGGTCTTGAAATGGTTGAGATGGCGGGAGAAATAACGAAGACCAACTCAATTTTGGCTGATTTGATTTAGCTCTTTAAAAAATAGATTTTCTGAAGGCTAAATGGATGGAGAAAGTCAGCGAACAGCGCAATCTGAATTGCAACTATGCAAAGAAAACTGAGCCATGGTGATCAGGATGGAACTTTTAGGCCTTGTTTGGGCTGAAGGATGGTGAAGGAAATGGATTAAACACATATAAATTGAAGGTTGATCATTAATCTGAAGGTCTTGATTGGAGCTTGTTAATCCTCATTTTTCAATTTTATTATTCAATTCTTATTATACAGTGATATTTTTAAGACTAAGATTTTGTTTGGCATATTTTGTCAATTGAAATGCGAGGTCTTTTTACTGCTGGTTTTCTATCATAACATTCTCCATATTCGAGCAATTTAATAAACAGATGCTAATGATATATAATGTTAACTTAAAATGCTAAGAATTAATTGTAAGTTTGCCCAATTGATGACTCAGATATCACCTAATGAAATCAAACATTTATATGCTTTTTATTCAGGATAACACATACAGGATTTGGAGTGCCAGAAGATTTACTTTCCCAGATGTTTGGAGGGAAGGAAGACCTCTCAGAAGAGGGTATGAGTCTGCTGGTTTGCAGAAAGCTCCTTAAGCTCATGAATGGAGATGCACGTTACCTTAGAGAAGCAAACAAGTCTGCCTTCATCCTTTCAGCAGAGCTGGCTTGTGCCTCTAAAATTAGAGCTAGTAGGGATAAATAGGCTTGAAGACTCTTCTGCTGATGTAAAAAACTTGCAACTCCTCTGTAGTGTGACTTGCTTTTCCTTTTTTTTTTTTTTGAACTCCAGTCTAGTCTTTACAACTGATGATTGGAGTGGAAGGAACAAAATGGTGTTAAATAAATGTGCAGTTTAGTTTTGAGTAAATTTTTTGTGATGATTTTTTTTTTCCAGAAATGCTGATTTGTTGGGTGTTTTTATTGTGTTGGAATCTGTTATATTATGCAGATAATAAAATTTATATATTAATTATATAGATTTGATAGTTTTGTGAGATATGTATGTAAATTTCCCTAATAATTAACACAGTTTAAAGTTGTGTTTTATATTTTTTCTATTAGGATTTATTTTTTTTTTAAATTAAAATTCAATAATCAAATTTAAATGCTTTAAATTATACTAAGATAGAGTATTATAATGGCAAATTCCTCATTTTTTAAAAAATTTAAACGATTTTTGTAATACAGACATAATATATAGTATTTTTTGCAACAAAAGAAAGAAATTTAATTGCAAGATAGAATCATAGATTAGTTTGCTCATAAATAAGCCCTTGTTCAATTTGAAATTCAATTCAATTATTATTATTTTTTTTCTTAATTTTGAATACCAAGACTAAAATTTAAATCAACTTTTATCCATTTGAAACGAAGAAGAAAAAATCAATATATTACCAATTTTAAAAGTTTTTAAAGCCACCCGGCAAAACATAACTTAGCCTTATCCTCCTCCATCAAGTTACTTAATCTTTTTTTCTTTCACCGCCACTTGCGTCCTTGATCAACATCTGTTCTCCTCAAAAGCATTATAACATAAACTTGGAATAGCTCTCTCTTCTCATTCTACATCTGCGCTTCTTAAAATCACTAAAAATGGAATTAAACTCTCTCTCTCTCTCTCTCTCTCTCTCTCTCACACACACACACACACATGCAAGTTGAAGTCTATCCATCAACGTTTCAAAATTCTCATTACTGTAGCTTTGACCTTCTAGAATTTAACGACGGAAAACAAAACGACAACATGATACAAATCACCATGAAGACATGCACAGCTAAGCAAAAATACTTCTATTACATGCAAAAAACAATCCAAGAAGGCAACTGGAATTGGAATCCTTCTTGCTGCAGAAATTGAGGAAATTCCGTGTACTGCATTAAAAAATTTCTAATTCGAATGAATGCTCTTTTCATTTTTTAAATTACCCTTTTAATAAGTAAGCCATGTAAGTTATTTATTTAAAGTAACTACAATCAAGAAAGTCCTTTCCCTTAGCGTTCTTGGCTATTTTTTGGTAGTTGTTTTATTTTTTTTGGCCGTTAGCAGTTGGAATGGTGCCAAAGCGCCTGTTGGATCATGGTTTTTTGTTTGGTTCCAACTATTCGCGCTCTTTCGTTGAAGCTTTATCTGGTTCTCCCTCTAATGTATCTTTCTGGAGCTTAAGTTTTCTTCTTTTCATGGTCTGCCCTCTCTGTGGATCTCTGAGAGAGAAATTCGGTCGCTTGCAACTCCGTTCCAATTTTCTCTCGTTGGCTTTTTTCCGTCCCGGCAGCCTAGGTTGGACTCCATACGTAGATTTTTTCAACCTGAAGCTTATCGCAGATTTCTCGGTTACTTTGCTCGATTCTACGCATATCTTGATTAAACTTACAAATAACCTAGATTACAGCCTGATTTTCAACCATAGATCTTACCTAGTTTATAATTGCTACATAAAATTGACTAAATGATCTCCTTCTTTGGATATTAGCTAGTGTTGAATGCCATGTTATTCCTATCTGGATCTCTTTCCCCAATCTTTACCCTCATTTCTTTAACCCAGAATCTTGCATGCGTTGGGTTCGATTTTTGCCCATCTGTTAAAAGTAGACAATGCACTTCCTTGGGTTCTCGGCCATCTATTGCACGAGTCTTGGTTGAGCTTGATATCAGTTAAAACTACTCGAACACAATTTGGATTAGTCCAGAAAAGCTCGGTTACATTCAATTAGTTGAAATGGAATCTTTCCCTCCATTTTGTGCTAGCTATAAATATATTGTCCATGCTTAGGGGGAATGTCGGTCTAATCTTGAGGTTCCGTTAAATGACCTTGTTAGGCCTTCTTTTCCTATTAAGTTAACTGATAACAATTTTTCTGATATGCTGAATGTTTCTGCTGATGTGAATGTTGTTACTGGGGTCCTTATGGATCTGTTAATGTTTTGAAGGGGGAGACTGCTGGGGTTATTGAGCTATGGTCTCTTCTGGGTCTGTGGATGTTTCGAAGGAGGAGGCTACCGGGGTTGTTGAGCTGGGGTGTGCGGAAGTGTGGGTTGCTCTTTGCGGGTCTATGGATGTTTCGAAGGGGGAGGCTGCTGGGGTTCTTGAGCTTGGGTGTGGGGAATTTGCTGATGGGGTCCTAAATGATTCGATTTAACCAGCGTTTTTGACTACTGATGGTAATATTATTTTGGATATTGGAGTTAATAGTCTGGCTTTAGTTACTGTTGATTCCCATGTTGCCAAGGATTTTGTGGTCTTCCTGGGTCATACTGATGCTATTGTAGGGCGGGATTCAAATGCTTTGGTTGGGGAGGATGTGTCACCTCTACCTATTGATTGTTCTAAGATAGATAGTGTTGTTGGTGTTAATGGTTCCTTGATTGATAATAATTGTTGCATTAACGATCATTCAATTTCTTTACATTCTTGTTGCGAATATGAGATTATGGTTTAGACTTTTGATGATAGCAAACATTCATGTTTTTCTATGACTGTCTTGCCTACTAACTTTTCAGGTCCACATGATCGAATACAACTCAAACCAGCTCAAGATTGGGTAGATTTAGGTTGAGTCAGTCTGTAATGTTTTTCTTTTTCTTGAGTCAATTGTAAAAGTGATTCCGGATGCTAAGTAACCTTGCACACACACTTGAGAGATTTTTTGTATTTTTCTATTTTGAGTACATCGGCCAGGATGATCCGACTAAAAATAGAAATATTAATTAGGGCATCCTGGTTAAGGCATCCATCATTAAGCACATCATCCTGGACGATCGTTGTATCGGCTAGGACGATAGGCTCAAATCAGAAAGAATTAGCCGCCATGATCAATTTAGGTATTCTTTATTTCAGGACATCGGCTAGGAAGATCTCAACATTGGCCTGGACGATGAAGCACAATTATGCCTAAATTAATCTTGTAATTATGAAAAGCAATAAAGACTGATTGATACGATCACATCGGCCGGGCCGATCACAAGATCGTCTGGGACGATGTCCTGAATGATTAACATCGACCAGACTCTATTCCGGGAAATGTTCAGGACGATTATACTCGGATTGGAACTAATCGGCCAGGACGATATTGTATCGGCCTGGATGATGTAACCAATTTTCTTCTGATCGTCCCAAATAGTCCCGGCTGATTGAGATTGTTTTGCACTGATCGGCCAGGATGATATTCATATCGTCCTGGACGATAATGTTGATTCTTGAAATTCTATTTAAAGGACCCAAAATTTCTCATGCAAAGTGATCTTTAGCTGCTGTCTTAACCTGAGAGAGCCAAGAGGAGAGGGAGAGAGAGGGAGGAACTTGTGAGGGGGAGTTTATGAGAGTGATTCAAAAAGGTTGCTCCAAGCTAGGTTCCAAGGCGTTTTCTCCAGTCTTTATCCTTCGTCCTTGGGGGTTTAAGAGAGGTAAGCTTCAGCAATTGGTCGAGGTTCTCTGCCTGCTTCAGGAGGAAGAAAAAGGAGTTAGGTTCTCTGCCTGCTTTAGGGGGAAGAAAAAGGAGTTGAGTTTTCTTCCTGCTTCAGGAGGAAGTAAAAGGAGTTGACTCCTCTGCCTGCTTCAGGAGGAAGAAAAAGGAGTTGGGTTCTCTATCTCGTCAGGGTTGGCGGAAAGGAGTTTTTTGTGGGCTTCTTCGCCTTAATGTGGGAGCAAAAGGAGAGTCACTTTTGTAGTGTAATACTCGGAGGGCGCCTCCGGGGAGTGGACATAGGTCGAGTTGACCGAACCGCTATAATTCTGGTGTGATCTTTCTTTATTTTGATTTCTGCATTTATTTTTCTGCACTTTGATTTCTATGGTGATTTTGGTTTGTGATTATGCTTTGATTTTAAGAAATTTTTTTAAAATATCAATTCACTCCCCCTCTTCGTTAGCCTCGGGCTAGTTCTTAAGGGCTTAACAATCCTAACGAACTTTCAAATGGTATCAGAGCGGGAATCATAAAAATTAAGTTTGAAAACTTTTTGAATTTTGATCCATGGCTGACAACGGTAATCATAATGCAACGGAAGGATATTATATAACACGACCACCTTTGTTTGATAATCTTCCTTTTGATTTTTGGAATACTCGAATTTCTACTTTTTTACAATCGATTGACTATTGTATGTGGATGCTTATTAAAGTTGGATATTTTCCACCTTATGGTGAACTTAATGGAATTAAAACTGAAGTACATTTTACTGAATGAACTTCTGACGAAAGAGATTTAGTACAACTTAATGCAAAGTATTTGACCTATTTTTTTGGTGCTTTAAAATCGAAAGATTACATGCATGTTTCCACTTGCACTACTGGTAAAGAAATTTGGGATAAATTGTGTATCACCTATGAAGGCACTAATGAAGTTAATCAATCTCGTTTGAATATTTTATTACATGATTATGAACTTTTTTGTATGAAACCTAATGAAACGATTTTTGAAATGTATACAAGGTTTACTCAGATTGTTACTTCATTGCATGCGTTAGGAAGAGAACTTACTAACTATGAAAAAGTGAAAAAAATTTTAAGATATTTGCCTTCCTCTTTTCATGCTAAAATCACTGCAATTTTTGAGTCTAAAGATTTAAATGCCTATTCGATCGATAACTTACTTGGTTCACTCATTGCTTACGAGTAAGGGGTGAACCAAAGAAATCTTGAAGCAGGTGAGAGGAAGAAGAAGAAAATGGTGGCACTTAAGGCGAATAACTCGGACACTGACTCCTCCGGGTCTGAAAGCGTTGAAGTTTCTTTCATCACTAGGCAATTCAAAAACTTTCTAAGGAAGAGTCACAAGCATCATCAGAATTAGAGAAAAGGTAAGGATAACAAAAATTTTAAAGGTTCTTCTGATGTTGTTTGTTTTGAATGCAGGAAGTCTGGACATGTCAGAGCTGATTGTCCTACACTTCAGGATCACTCAAGCAAAAAAAAGAATGAGGAGAAACCTAAGTTCAGAAAGGATAAGAAGCGAGCCCAAAAAGCTTTATAGGTGGAGTCTGCATCTGACTCGCCTGAGACTGAACCTGAAGAGGAGACAACAAACTTGTGCTTAATGGCTGATGATTTTGAACAATCTGACCAAGTGAACAATCTGACCAAGAAGAGGTATGCCAACCAACCTATGACCAATTGCTTGAAATATGTGAGAAAATTCAAGCATCATATATAAACCTTAAGAAAAGTCACGCTAGTTTAAAATTAGAGTTTTTGAACTTACAAAAAGATTATGAAGTTTTGAGTAAAGATCACTTTCAAATTGATAATAATCACATATCTCTACTTGATGAATTTAATGATTTAAATAAAAAACATTCTGAATTAATAATTGAGCATGATTCTTTGAAAGCTTCCTACACCTCGCTTGAATCTGATTTTAAAGCTTCGACTTAAGAATATGAGCATAAAAAGCACTATTTGGAGATTGATTTAGAAAATGCTCACTTAAGGTTTAATGCTAAAATGGATGCACTTAAGAAAAATTGGATGACACCCACATTTGATCCAAACCAATAACTAGAAAGAGGCATTATAACCCGAACTGATTAAGAAATTTTTTTCTTGGAGTTAGATGTTTTTCATGTGACATGTTAGGACACATAGCATATACTTGCACCATTCGTCATAGTACACATTGGGTATGGAGACCCAAATTGCATAATTCACTATATAACACTCATGCATCACATTCTTCTTTTCATAAGAAGGAACCCAAACCTGTTTAGGTTCATAAATCTGACATTTGATGATTTTGCAGGTGTGCTCTCACCAAAGACCTCGTAAGAGCATATGATACTTAGACAAAGGCTCGTGGCTCATAAATTGCTTAAACTTGCTGCTAAATAAAATTTTGAATTGCATTCTTACTACTCTATTAAGTGTTATTATTTTCTACCTTAGTTTTTGTGTCAGCTTTTCATATTTGCTGTTATAGTTGCTTTTACTTTGGTTTCTTTTTACTTTATGATATTTTTCCTTGTTTTTATTTTTTTGGAGATTTATAGTCAATGTTTTAACATCTCTAAATCAGTTAAAGGGAGAAACACCGTTGATGATTTCCCTTCCTCTAACATCTTTTAGTGGTATAATTTTCTTTTCTAAGTAGAAGTTTATGTCAAATTAACAACTGGTTTTTGAAATTAAGATCTTTTCTATCTTGCTACAATAATCTACCTTATATTTATAATATTCAAAGTTTTTATATATCTTTTAAGTTAATTGAATTCTTGCCATTGTATTTATCATATAATTACTAAAGTCTGCTTTGTGGTCTATTCTTCCTTATGTTAGAGAGTGAGTTTCTCTTCTCTAATATTTGAAAGATCTACTCACAACTAAAAATATTTTAAGAGTTTTTGAAAAGGGATCTAGCTTGCAAGAATAAAAAATAAAAAGATGCGCAATGACACCAAATTGAAAAATATATACAAAAGTGTATCAAAAATCAAAAGATGCGCAAATAACGCCATTCAAATTGACAAGATGCATAAAATGAACCCACAAAAGATAAGCTTACCCCCCTTTCAAACTTCTAAAATTTTAGAAGAATTCATGAGTTACTTGATATTTTTGAAGGCTTGATTTCAAATTCCATGATTGAGACAAATTACTTTGGTATATTATTCTATAAGATATTTTCTTTGGAGAAAGTTTTGAACGGATCTTTTTTTTACCCAATTAGTTTGTTCTGAGTTAGGTCTTTTATTTTCAAAAGATGATTTTGCCCTGAAAAAAGTCCGAGCTAGGGTTAACAGGATCAGATATTCTATCATTTTCAGATTCAACTTTGTTAACTCATTGATCTTACAAATCTTTAAAATTTAATTATTTGGAGCATTTATCATATGCATGCCTTGCTAAACTTAAAAAAAAACTGTATTTCCTTGCTAGTTTTTATACCTTTTTTTGTGTTTTATCGTTGGTGTTTTAGTTGATTCTAGTATTTTTTGGGCCTTCTCTGATCATCTCCATCCTTCCTCTGATTTCTAATTTTTGTCACATCGTCTTGGACGATCCAATATCATCTGGACAATATGATCGTCCTCTGCTACAATCATCTTGATTGTCCTGGCCGATATCGTTTTCATCCTGGACGATACGTTTATTAGTAATCGTCCCGTCCGATACACCTATTCGTTCTGGATGATACACGTGTTAGTATGTTTAAAATCTATAATTTCGCCTGAAACGATCCAATTTTGGACAATCATCCTGGACGATCCACTGTTCATCTTGGACGATACACGTGGCGCATGATTTAAAACATTTTAAATTCGGCCGGTACGATCTATTATTGAGCATCATCCTGGACGATCCACATAATCGGCATGGACGATATGCTTTTTCAACGGTCATTTGGCTTGACTCATCGGGACGATCGTCTGTGTCTAATCATTCCGGACGATATCTAATCATCCTGGACGATCGGACCACCTTTTTGACCAATCAGCTTGTTCACAATAATTGCACTGGATCGTCCTAGACGATCCTGTAATCGGCCTGGGCGATCCGGCCGATCCTTTAAATTCTGATCCATCCAATAAGTTTTTTTCACACCAAAATCCTTCCCTTTGGCTTTCTAGTTCATGTTCCTTGCTTTTTCTTGCTAATGGCTGGTGGCAAGCATTCTCGACACACGACTGGAAGCTCCTCGAGGGGAAAGCTGGACCCTCATTTTTTGGAAGCAAACGATCAGGCTGCCTACCACCGCTACAAAGAATGCAACATTACTCTCTCCCGAATAATCAATCCAGTCCACCTCTCCTATCCGGTACTCGACCTTTTTACTCACACCTCTCTATGCTTTATTCTCACCCTCGCAGTCCCCTTTAATTCTATTTTTTTTTAATTTTATGCTAACCTTCACTTCAATTCTTTCTACACTGCTCTCACCTCGTATGTGAATCGACGCCCAATCGAGATCACATACCAAGATTGTGGTGAATTATTGCAGCTGTCCACCACTGGGGATAAGATGCATATCATCATTTTTTATCCTGATTTTAACTGGGCTACAGCCAATCACTTTCTTCGCAACAATAATTACTCCTTTCATGTTGGAGAGACTAGCTCTTTACTTAAAGATGCTAGGACGATCCAGCATGTCCTTCACACCTATGTGATTCCCAAAGCTGGCGACCATGTTCATATCACTCCCCTGCTTTCACTCACCACATTTTACATAATGGCCAATCATGAATTCATTGCAACCGACTCGATCTTTCGCTACATTAATTATTTGACTATAATTTGAGATCCAGGTCATAAAAGGAAGCCCAATCTTGCTCTAGGACACATCATTGTATATGTTCTAGAATCCAAGTACAACATTCAATATCCTGCTCCTCCCAACCTTCAGCCACCCTTATACTCAAACAGTTCCTTCA
Organism: Dendrobium catenatum; assembly: GCF_001605985.2. NCBI lineage: Eukaryota > Viridiplantae > Streptophyta > Magnoliopsida > Asparagales > Orchidaceae > Dendrobium > Dendrobium catenatum. The sequence continues at coordinate 178,291 of NW_021319908.1, read as the reverse complement.
ACGTCCTTCATAGTACTTATCTCCACCTCGGGGATGAGGAAGCTCAGGGGGACAAGGAGGAGGAGGCTCCCGCTCCTCATCCTGCACTTGTTCCTCTCCGTTAGCACTCTCAGCTGGATCAGTTAGTGGAGAGATTTGATCAGTGGGAGACCCGCTTTGAGGCATACATTGTTGCACAGAAGCAGCAACATACTAAGGACTTCATCCGCATGCAGCACCAGTATGACCAGGATATGGCCTGGTTCAGATCTCATCGGTCGGGCCGATCGCAGGATCATCTAGGACGATGTCCTGTATGATTAACATCGGCCAGACTCTATTTCGGGTGATGTTTAGGATGATTGTACTCGGATTTGAACTAATCGGCCAGGACGATATTGTATCGACCTGTACGATGTAACCAATTTTCTTCTAATCATCCCAAAACGTCCCAGCTAATTGAGCTTAATTTATACTGATTGGCCAGGATGATATTCATATCATCATAGATGATAATGTCGGTTCTTGAAATTCTATTTAAAGGACCCAAATTTTCTCATGCAAAGTGACCTTTAACTGATGTCTTGACCTGTGAGAGAAAAGAGGAGAGCGAGAGAGAGGGAGAGAGAGGGAGGATGAGCTGTATACTAATGAACTTTCAATTCTGGGGGTGATTAAGTTTTTCTCGTTGATGTCCCTATAACAGTTAATCCTAATGGTGATATATTAGTTCACCTGGCGAGGAATGACGTTGCAAGACAAGTTGATTGGTTTTATGATATCAATTCCTCTGGTGGGTGTTGACCTCATTATTCGAGGTCAATTTCTCTAGAGTTCATCTCTAGCACCTAGGTCTTCCAAACCTAGTGTAGACATCGCCCCCATAGAATTTCCCTTAGGTGGACGCCCACTGATGTAGCATTGACTCGAACCTATCACTCAACTCGAATCAAAATCAATTCAATCCAATTTTATTTCAACTCCAAACGAACTCAAATCAAGCCTGCTTTATGATTCGTCGATATCAATCGACTCAATTTAATATAATCTAATTCAATTTTGATCAAATTGATATATCATTGGGATTAAAACAACTCACCAATCAAATCAAAATAACTCAAATTGAATTCAATTTCAATGACTCCGATTAACCCGTTTTGACTCGTCACAAGTATATATATAATAATAATTGATACGTCGTCAAAAATTATCTGAATCGGGCACGAATCTCGATGCAAAATCAAGTTTAGAAACTTCAAAAATTAATTCGGAGACCATCTGAACTCCGATTTCAGCAAACTTATAGTCGAACTGAGTGTCTCGGGAATACAAACCCAACGACACTAAGATCAACCCAATCTGAGCCCAAATGAGTCCGAATCAAGGGCTTAAAGCGCTGTTGGAAGGTTCAACCGGCAATTTGAGTTACCAAACGGTCTCCGATTTTGACAAGATTATACTCGAATCGAACGGCTCGATGAGATGAATCCAATGAGCCCAAGATCACCGAATTCCAAATCATTAAGGCCTTCAAATGTACAACGAACGGTGCATGATCGTAGGATTCAATATCGGCC